>NC_061121.1:17072982-17126538 GCF_002878395.1 Capsicum annuum
ATTAATTTATCTGGTTGATCAACCACGAATTGTTTGAATTTATAAAACATTTTCAAATGAGACATAACAGATATCTTAACCGAAAATGATCCAACATCATCCATGACTGTGGAGAGGTTGTGCCTCTCAGCCAAAATAAAATCTTTCACAGTGGGGCTAGATCAATGCTTCCTCATCTATTCTATGCTCAATTTTCATTTCCTCTTGCTCATCTCTATTCGAAGCTTGAATAGCTTCATCGCTACAATTTCTATTCTCCGACTCATCACCTACTCATTTTTTTCTTGGATCTTTCAACTTCTATAACTTTATGTTTATTATCTCTAGCCATTTTTTATGATCTACGTACAAAAAAATAAGATTTCTTAACTATCACAGCAAAAACAATACCTAATGGACCTAACAGTCTATTAACATGACAACAACTCCACCAAATAAATGTGGAATCATAAAAGAAGAAAACTCTGTCGATCTAAAACACCATTACAATCAAGAACAATTGAAGATCAAATCCAGAAATCAAATAAATGCCTTAATCAACTGAATGATCTATTAACAGAACAACAATAATGTATGATCAAACCATCACCCACAAGAATATGCATCTAAAACACCATTATATTGAAGGAAATTCAGATTTCTAGCACACTTATCGAGAAAATTCAAAAAAAAATGCAATACAATCATCACGGGAAATCATAATTCATCAACAATCAATCAAATATCAACTTAAAAACACAGATTTTCAGTAAAATTAAGCTCCATTTTAAAAAAAAAAATTCATCCAAATCAAATAAATACCTAATCAACCGAACGATTATTAACAGAACAAAAACAACGTATGATTCAAATTAGGGAATTTCCAACAACAACATGCATCTACAACACCATTACATTAAAGAATAATTTGAAGAAAAATTAAATTTCTTGGCACATTATCCGATGAAATTCGCGAAAAAATATCACCATACAATCGGTAAGGATAATCGATATCCATCAATAATCAGACAAATATCAACTACAGAATAAAGATTTTCAGTAAAATCAACTCCCATTTTTCAAAAAAAAAAATCAAATTTGTTCCTCCCAAAGTAACTAAATCGACACAAACCAAAACAGGAAAAAAAAAAACCCATCAATATGGAGCACAAATTACTCGGAAGATAAATAGAAATTACCCGAAGTTGAAGATGGAAGTTCTTAAAACTTTAGAGAAGGTACAAATCAAAAATGGAGGTTGGGGATGGCAGCGGGAGAGCCGATGGTGAGAGTGAAGAGAGAGAAATATTTTTGATATTTTATAGAAAAGTGGGGTGTGAAAAGTATTTGAGAAAAAAAACTTAAGGGGTGCCAATAACTTTTTATTTTTTTACACTTAAACTCATACCCCATACCTTTTCTATTTTCTTGCCTTTTCTATTTCTATCCCCAAACCCTAGAAAATTAATTCAAAAAGAAATTGATGTCTATTTTCCAAAATAAATTTTCAAAGTGTCCATTTACCCAAATCTTCTCTAAAAAGTTACATGAATTTTAAGAAAAATGATGGCCAAATTCAACCATCACAACCAAGAGTTAAATGCTCTAAGTGCATTATATGACAAAATATGTCCATGCACGTATCTTGCCATTAACTCTATTTGAGTTTAAGGCATTATGTGCTACCAACGTAAATGGGATTAATAGGCATTAAAGACACCAAAAGAGATGAGCTGCACATTCAGCAATGCCCTTCTAATTTATTGTGTTGAATTTTCAACAACCCTAGCTTATTACATATTCCGATGAAGTAGTAGAACAAGCTTATTGAAGTATTAATTACTCGAAGAATCAAAGTTCAAGGCCACTTCCTTGGAGCTTCAAACTAGTAACTTTATCAATTTGTTTTTCCATTTCAGGTGTTAAGTGATTCTTCCAATCTCCAACCACTCCTTTTCTGAAAAATGAATTGTTGTGGACATTAGAGAAGAGTGATCCACTCTTATTAACCTCCAAGTTCTTAAGCCTCTCCAAACTACACTTCTTCAAAACTTTCTCCAAATCCTCTTCATTACCAAAAGGTTTTCCAAGAAAGAAGGCTATTTTTGCCACCTCCTTCTTAGGGTCCATTTTCAAATCTTCATACTTCAAAAATAGTATTTTTTGAGGCCACTTTTTACTTTCTTCCCAGTATTCAAGAACATGTTCAAAGAACGGTCCATAGAGATGAATGCCGCCATTGCAATAGGAATCCACAGCTTCTTCTAAGGGGAAGAAATTTTCTAAATACTTATGATTATAGTTGAAGAAATGCCACATGGAAATTATGGTATCTTTAGGATTTCGTGTTATGTATACAATCTTGCAATTAGCTGAATTTTTAATTGAATTTGGCAAAATCCTATAAGGTAAATGAGTGTGAAATAGTCTTGGAGAGGACATTGTGTATAAATCATGAGCTAGAGGTTTTGTATAATAATCCATGCCCTCTATAGTTGGAACATAAAAATGAGGATTATCCTTAAATAAGAGGTCTTCTTCATCTTTATTTCCACCTTGCATGATGCATACACATATGGACTTGAGCCATGTTGAACCTGTAAGACAAACATCAGATGTTAGAATGAAAATATATAGGTAAAGGTTGATAAGACTAGAATTAGAGGCTGAGTCACATAGAGATGAACCACACATATTCTTAAGCTTTCAGAACTACAGTGTGTGCGTTAGGTACAATATTTTTAACCACACATATGTTAATCCCCCCCCCCCCCCCGCTTCCACCTTCAACACTTCCTCCCATGCCCCATTTCCACCGCTCCACTCACATGGGCCCCACCCTTACCCTTCAACACCCCAACCCATATATATATATATATAAAAGCTTTAATTGTGAGGATAATATCTTCTTCTTTCTTACCAAACATCATAAAATTATATGAAAATATTTTTTTTGTCATACCAAACGCACCTTAAATATCAAATAGTAAATCTTTTCCACAAGAACATAAATCACTTGATAAATTAATATATTAATTAACATACGTGCGCAAGAATATCAATTTGTCATGTTTTAAAAAATATTTGAGTGAACATAATTAAACTCGAATAATCAGTTGATTAATTCCAACAAGTTAGGGAGATAATCAACATGGATAAGTGGAATCTCTCATCCTTTAGAAATAGAATAACAAAACCATCACTAATGATCAATGGAGACAGTTTAATTTTTAAAAAAAAAAAAAGATCAATTTATTAATTAAAATTAATTAAAACCTGTTTTCATTGAAGAAGCCAATAGAACATCATTAGGATTTGATTTGAAGGTTTCCTTGAAGATCATGGCTGCTTTTATAATGGATGGAGTTGCCCAAAAACCTTCCCACTGATAAAGTTCATCTTTATTCCAAGAAAGAACTCTTGGCAGTTCTTCATCCACTTCCATTGAATTATTGATGACTAGTGATTTTTTGGAATGGAATTAATAACAATTGAGGGCTATGGAAATTGGGAGAGAAATAAAGTTAATAAGAATGGAAGTAGTGGTTGGTTCAAATTGGCCAAATGATACATCCAACAAGTTCAATTAATTTAATTGGATAAAGGATATACGTTATATATATTAAAAAAAGAATTATTTATTAGAACAATAGGATTTTTCTAATAGGATTTTCCAATGCCAGCTAAATACATACTATGTATTAAGAGATGTATTAATTTCACATAAAGAGTTGCTGCATCAACGCAACACTAACAGATCTATGTTCCCTATTAATCTTTGCATGGATAAACAATATTTCCTCCGTCCCATATTACGTGAGCAGTTCCATTTTATACGGTGTTTAAATAATCATAAATGAAATGATCAATTTTGCATACTCTTTGTCTATATCAATGAAGTTCTTGAAAAAAAAAACTTTTTGAAACTTCTAAAAAGCTTTCAAAAAGTACATTAATTGTATGGATTATCTTGATTTGATCTTTGAAATGAAGTTATGTAATGATGTTTAACTAATTAAATTTCTATATGAATGGAGACCAAGATAAAGATGTTAATTAAGACTAGTTACAAATAGATCCAAATGTGCTTGATGATGTTTAATGTTGAAAATATGCTTGTGTGAAATCCTCCTCCTGTAAGTTTCTCATCTCTCTCATGTCTATTGAATCATCCATTTTTTTAAATTGATTTAAGATGTATCATTAAATTTACGTATATTTTTATATTATTTTTTAAATATTATTGATGATTTCACATTCATTTCAACATCCTCTTTGTGTAGACCTTTCAGATTTGCCTTCACACATAGTTGTTGGACAAATCTATGTTAGTGTTCTGACCAAAAAAAATTACTTTTTTTTATAAAAAGAAAAAAAGATTGAGCTAAAAAGTTTCAGCTATAAAAAAGCATTCTCCATTTTCTCGCACTGACTGACTACTGTGAGTGAAACTCACGAAAGACTTATCTTGTCTTCCTTTACTATTTATCTTGAGAGTCTTGAGAAGAATTGACATAAATGAAAAGTCATCACCCTAAATTATACTCGAAAAGTTCAAGTAACACCTAAACTATTAATGTGACCTAATACACACCTAACTACTTAAAAATGATTTTACCCCCTCAATCGGACGTGGAAAAAACATAATTAGTTAGATAAAATAAAGTGTGTCTGAAAATAAAATTAACTCAAAAAAAGAAATAATTAAAATTCCCCACCCCCATCCCCAAACCATCTTCTTCTTCATCACCTTCACCCCCAAACTCCAACCCTACCGAATCGATGTCAATTTCACTAATTTTGAAATCTCAAAATGAAACTCGAATCACTAATTTTGAACTAAGCTTAAACGGGCTCGTCGAGTTCCAAATTGAATTTTCTCTTTTCAATTCGCCGGCGTTCCGGCGAACTCAAATGGTGACAAACTCAAAAGCTGAAATCCAAATTGGATTTACCGTTTTCACTACTACTATTACCTCCATATCCACTAATCCCTGAAAATGAAGCACCTATACAACCCTTAGCAAACTCTTTATTATTCTCCTCCAAATTATTCCCACATAATTTCACATAATCACCCTTTGAATCTTTCCTTTCCAACCCCAATAAGGGTGCTGGTACCACCATCACTATCCCTTCTTCCTCACCGTTCCCAACAAACGTCATCACCGCAAAACCTAGCAATCTAATTCCAAATATCTAATCAAAAATCACAAAACCCAAATGGATTTTCCCTAATTACTCAATAAATTGATCACAATTTCAGTTAAAACTAACAAAACCCAGATGAATTTTCCTTAATTACCCAATAATTTGATTACAATTTCAATCAAAAATCACAAAATCCAGATGGATTTTCCTTGATTGCTCAACAAATTGATCTCAATTTTAAGTAAAAATCGCAAAACCAAGAATTTGATTACAATTTCAATCAAAATCACAAAGCTCAAATGGGAAAACACAAAAAGGACCGTTAAATAATGTAGGAAAAAATAATAATTCAAGCCCTAATAAAGGCAAATTGGGGGAAAATTAAAGTGACTTTGCATAAAGATACACATTACATATACAAAAATTAGAGAAATAAATTAGATGTTGATGAGTCAATGATGAAGAAAAAGAGAGAATAATGTAGATGACAAAAGAAGCAATCAATAATAATAATAATGTAGTAATGAATTACACAGAAAGAATACAAAAATAAAAATAATAAGGGGGCTTTGATATTTTTTATTATTTTTTTCATATTATACTGACGTGGCATTGATGTGTCAGGCGCATGTAAAACGTCGCACCACATGCAAGTGGTATAATCTTTTACAGGATGTAGAAAAATTTACTTTTATATAGTATAGGTGTGTGAAAGGTCACTCCAATAGTTTAGGTGTGTCTTGGACTTTTCGAGTATAGTTTAAGGTGAAAACAATGACTTTTTTCATACTTATTTTGTCAAATAGCCATTAATTTTTTTTTTCATTTGATTTTTAGGGTTAAGATCCAAAAAGTAAAAAAAAAAGGAAAAAATACATAAAGTAGCATACTTAAGTATTAAATTACAAAAAATAACAACACTTTTATCAAATTACATTTTGTATTTGTATGTATTTGTATTTTTGTAGCAACAATTTGCAAAAATACAAAATACATATTGATCATAAGGGCAGTAAAAATCATATGTATTTGTATTTTTGTAGCAACAGTTAGACAAAATACAAAATACAACTTGCTATATTATTTAATTATGAAACTATTGCTATGAAACTCATAATTAAGGGGATAAGTATGTTATTTCTGAATTTTGTCCTATTTTTATTTGTAGACTTCTGGTCTATAATTATTTTTTTTTTGGTGATAAAGGAAGTTTTATTCATTACTAGCTGAAGTAAAGTGCTTCAGTACATTCCAAAGACATAGATCTAACTGGGTATGGGTTCACCCTAACACTACACTTACAAACTTGACCACTAACGCAATTACAAACTTCTGAAGACATAGATTTAGTTGGGAGGGATCGACTCTAACACTACACATACAAACTTGTCTGCTAATACAATTACAACCATCTAAAGATAAGGGCATACAGTGCACTACAAAAGAAGTTTCCGCCTTTTCTGCTTCCAACTAATTTCAAAAACCATCATGCACTAATTTATTTCCCTCCTTCACTAGTATATCAGTAGCAACATTGGCACTTCTGTCTTCATAGAGAACCTGCAGGTTCCCATATTCTGTAGTAGATCCCTGCAAAGGCAAATCAGATTATTTTCATTAGTGCAACTAGCATTAATTTCTTTACAGAGTTGTAATGAATCAGTTGAAACTAAGAGCTGAGTGTAGTTATTTTTTGCAGCCATGTGTAAGCCCATGAGAAGGGCTAAAGCTTCTGCTTCAAAGAAAGAGTTAACGTTAATAGAAGCACTGAAACCTATCAATCAATCCCCATCTGAGTTTCGGATCAGACCACCAACGCCTCCCTTTTTGAATTTAGTATTAAATGACCCATCAACATTATGCTTAAGACATATGAGGAGGTTTCCATTGTTGCTTGGCTCTATAGGAAGCAGTCAATTTCATTGGCTTGTCAGTTAAGTAGACAAATTTCATAGCTCTTTCATACGGGGTATTGACATGTATGGTAGAAATAGTTTCGTTAAAAAGATTATGATTACAATTGAGCCAAATTACCCATAAGTAGGAGGGAAAAGCTTATTTCCAGGTTATAGAGTTATTTTTGAAAGAAATTTTTAGAAGTCTTAACCTGTCTAACCAGTTTTTATCTTGGTTGGAGGCTAAGTTTGCAATAGTAGTACCCAAATTCAGATTTTCCCAAAGTTGCTTAACATGGCTACACTCCAAGAAGATATGTTTTGATGTTTTGGGGCTGCTACAGATCCTGCACAGGGGGTCAATATCGAGACCAATATATTTTAAATATGTTTTGGTGGGGAGCCTAGAGTGGTAGATAAAAAATTTGATTTTGTTCGGGCAATTCAAAGCCCAAATCCAAGAGAAGTTCTTTTGGTCATCAATTATGCGGATATTATATGAGGAAATTTGGTCATAGGCAGATCACGTGGTAAAGATACCACTATGATATGGAACCCAAATCAATTTATCTTGGTTATTGCTGCCTGAAGGTATGATAGTTCTAGCGAGAAAGACGTAACCTATCTTATTAAGGTCCCATTCCCCATTATGAATGATATCGCTAATCGTCAACTTCTCATCCTTCAAGGACAAGAGGGTATAGATTATGCGCGACAGAGGTTGACAATTTGGGATCCAATTATCGTGCCATAAGCTTACCTTGTTTCCGCTGATAATGTCCTAGCGGAGACATTTTTTGCAAATTTTTCAAGCCTCAACTATACTTTTCCAGGTACTACTGCTATGCTTAGGGATTTTTATGGTCTCACCAATGTGATTAATGTTGATCTCCCAACCATATTTATTTAAGAGGAGTTTTGTTCAGATATTGGGCTACTTATTAAATGTTTTTCAAGCTAGTTTGCATAACAAAGCCATATTTTTATGGCAGCTTCTTTGCAATCCCAAACCACCCAACTCTTTAGGGAGAATAATGGTTTGCCAATTTAATAAGTACAGCTTTTTCTTTTCGTTTGTGGTACCCCAAATGAAATTACGTTGGATTTGATCATTTTTTAGTAATTTATTTTGAAAACTTGATGTAAGTCATAACATGAGTAGGAATGCTATTTAGACAAGCCTTAGCCAGAGTAGTTCTTCCGGCAAAATTGAGGAACCTAGTTTTCCAACCTGCCATCTTATTCCATAAAATTTTGATAAAAAAAGTTAAAATCACTATTCAAGGGTTTCTTGTCAAAAACTGAAACCCCAAATAGTTAGCAAAGTTTTGGCAGCTTTTGATATTAAATAAAGAGGTTATACTTGTAAAAGAGGATGCCGAGCAATTTTTTTAGAAAATCAGTTTTGATTTTTGATTGTTGATAAATTGAACGAACCAGTTACAAAAATTTTGGAGAGTAGCATTTATAGCATCGCAGCTAGGGGCATTGCTTTCGGACATAAGAATGAGGTTGTATGCAAAGAAGAGATGGGATAGCGGTGGCCCCGCTTTGCAATTTTTATCAGAGTCCAAAGGCCCTAGTCTACTTGTTGGTTTATGTTGTGGAGAGCACTTCTATGCATAATATAAAAATGTATGGGGAAATGGGGTCAACTTGACGTAAACCCCTAGAAGGAATGAAAAAGTCAATTCGTGTACCGTTAATTAGTATCGCTATTAAACTGGAACTAATACACGACGTGATTAGATTGATCATATTTGGAGGAAAGTTGAAGTATACTAGGGTATGTTTGACAAAAGACCATTTAATTTTGTCAAAGGCCTTTTTTAAATCAATTTTCATGATGAAGTTTTCTTTTTTACCCTTTATTTTACTAAAGTTCCTAAGAATTTCTTGGACAATAATGGCATTATCCGCAGCTTATTTGTTCTTTAGAAAGATAGACTGGCAGGGCCCAATTATCTTGTTGATGATTGGGCACAGTCTTTCGGCAATTAGTTTGATTATAATTTTGTAAGAAGAATTGCACAGGCTGATGGGTCTGTATTGTTTTAGATTAGAAGCATTATTGCATTTAGGAATGAGGGAAACATGGATTTTGTTTACTTCATTCGGAATGGTTCCCTTAATGAAAACTTCTTTACAAAACTTAATAACTGAGTTGCCCACAATGTCCCAATAACGTTGGAAGAAGAAAAGATATAAGCCATTCGGACCCAGCGGTTTATAGGGTTGAAAGGAGAAGATAACGTCTTTGATTTCTTTTTCAGTAGGTTCCGTCGCCAGGTCCTCTCTATCCATACTGCTAATACATACTTTGCTTACGGGTACTTGAAGAAGAAGGGACTTTTGTTGAGAAGTGGTGAAGAGTTTTTGAAATAAGATTTTTGTTTGATTAATAATATTTGATTGATCATGGATAACTGAATTATCTTCAAAAGTAAGGCTGGTAATATGATTTTTTCGGTGCCTAATGAGAGTGGACATGTGAAAGAACTTTGTGTTGGCATCACCATTATTTAACCAGTTAATGTGCGATTTCAGCTTCCAATAATCCTCCTCTATTTTAAGAATCAAATTAAACTCATTTACTAACTGATGTTCTAAACTTTGGAGAAAAGAATTATGGAAATAGCTAGGTGAGTTTTGTATACCCTGGAGCCTTTTAAGGATTCTATCCTTTCTTCTAAAAATGTTACCAAACCGCTCCCTGGCCCAGGGTATTGCATTTTCTTTGAAATTTTTAATTGCATGGGGGAGTGATAAGCTACTGGACCATGTATTTTGAATGACAGAGGAAAAGCCAGGATGTGACGTCCACATAGTTTTGAAACGAAGCATTTTTTTACGGAGGTTGGGGTCATCCTTATAAATATAGAGTATTAAAGAACAGTGGTCTGAATGCATACGAGGGAGATGCCTCACTGGCGCATCCGAAAATTTTATTATCCAGTCATTATTAGCAAAAAAACTGTCAAGGCGTTCAAAAATTAAGGCGTTACTTTTCTTAAAGCGCTTGTTTAGCCAAGTAAATCTATTGTCTTTAAAACCCAAATCTATGAATTCGCAGTGATTTATCATATCTAAGAAGTCTGAAGTACGAGACTTATTCAGAACCTTACCTCTTTTTTTTCGAGCTAGTTAGAAGATCATTAAAGTCTCCAACTATAAGCCATTTACCTGAGTAGTTGTTTTTAATACTTTTAAGGTTCTTTCATAGTAATTTCCTCTTCCATCTATAAGTACTTGCATAAATACTACTAAATAGCCAAGTATCATTTAGGGCTCTTATCTTCATGATGGTATGTATTTCTTGATCAGTAGTAGCCACATCTGATAACCCAAGGATTGAGTCATCCCAAAGAATGGCTAGTTCCCCAACATTACCTACTGCTGGCACTTCAACCACTCTATTGAAAGGAAAATCATGAAGAAGGACCAAGTGGTCCTGCATTTTTGTTTCTAAGGGAGCAACAAAAGGGGGTTTATGCTAATCAACTAATGACCAAAAATTCCTCCTAAATTTGGTTCTATTTGCGCCTCTACAATTCCAAATTATTAGATTCATTGATCGATTATGGTGAGAGGATTTATTAGTCGAGTTTCCCTTGAGGAGTTTTTCAAGGGGGGATTCTGATTTACCACAGTCGTATTCATGATTAACACAAAGTTCCTTATGTTCCTGTTGAATGGGTACCGAGTGTTTAAGGAGCTTTTGATTAGGTTCTGAGGGCAGATAAGGATGAATTTATTTGCGTATTTTTCATCGAATAGCATAACTTTTATTTTCTTTAATATAAAAATTTCCATTCGAGTTTCTCTTATAATCTCTAAGGTTTCTTCTATTTCTTGGGTTGTGGTGTTTACTGGTCTTAGAGGAGCTAGGTTCGTAGTTGGAGGTACCTGAGATGACGAAGCTAAGTAGTTGGGAAGGGTTAAATGCAGGCTCTCCATCACCAGCCCCATTATTCCCATATTTCCCTTGGATATTGAAAGTGTTAATTGTGGGATATTTTGTAGTCCCAGTTTCTTCCAAATCTAGTAATTCCACATGCGTGTTATTTTTTTGTGGAGAAGGAGTTGTAAGTGGAAAAGGTGAATTTTGGCTTATTGTTTGAGTGGATATGGGGGTATCCATATCAGCACTAATAGATGATTTATGCAAATTTAAGGGATCAGCTGAAGGCTGATTAGATAGAAATAAAAGGCCCCCTACATTATTGTTATGGGACACCATAGTCGTATTAGGTGGTGAGGTGACTTGAGTACAGTGATGGTGTATGGGTACAATGGTCCTTTTACATGAGGGGGTAGTCTCATAATTTTGGGTTGAAGTTGAGAGGTCCATAATTACCTCATTCTGCAGAAAAACAAAGTTGTTTTTGGAGAACTGAATATTTTTCTTTGGCATAATTTTGTTAGATAGATTTGAGTTCGAATCTAAGTGTAAAGATTTTGAGAGAGAAGCATGGCGAGATTTTTTTCATATATTTAAAAAATTGTTGGTCAAGGTACTTACCTGTATTCGCGTGAAAGATTTTGACATTAATGCCCTCCTTATTGTTGGTTGGGGTATTCGTTTGGAGATTACTTACCTCTTTATGGTGTGGTTGATAGATTAAGGATCTTTTTTTTACCTTTCTTTTTGTTGAATACTACTGTAGTCCAGCTTCTTCAATTGATGAATCCTTCGTTGAGCTTTGAAAGTTGAGTATGGCAGTAGAAGTAGAGCCTTGAGATTTCGGAGATATCATTTGGGTGGAGATAGTATTGGAAAACTTTGGGAGCATATGTCCAAAAATGTCATGAGATTTGCATAATATGTCTTCACCTTCATATTCCATCCTCTATTTTAGGTGCTCAATGTGGATGTGGGTCCTGACAGGGACCCCAAGGGGTACCTCTACGAAAATACGTGTATACCGACCTTGTAATGTAGCCAAAGTGCAGATATCCATTTTGACAATCCTCCCTAGTGAGCTCCGTATTTTGGATAGTATCAAGTGGTCGTAATATTTTGTGGGCAGTTCTGGTAGTCTTATCTAGATAGCTGAGTAGTTTTCTATAGCTTCGAAGGCCACAAATTAGGATGTCATTTTTTAACTAATAGGGAACCTCCATTTAAGAACCATGGACCTTTTTGTAGTACGTTAAGCATGTATTCCTCTTTGAGGAATTTAACAGTGAAATATTCGCGACCCAAATCTATAAGTATCATTTCTTCCGTTGGTTTTCAGAGTTGGGATAGGCTCCTCTTTAAGTATTCATGGTTGATTTTTTTGTTTGCAAATTTAACTATTACCGAGTAAGCCCATGGTTTGTAAATTCGCTCCCTATCAGAATCTGATAATATAATATGGCTTGGGTTAGAGAGCTCCTCTATTTTGTCATCGTGGTGATAGGCCTTGTTCTCTGTAGAAAAGAGTGGTTGCGGGTTTGGTAGTGTTGCCGCTTCCCCATTAACTGACGGTACTATTTTGACCAGTGCATATAGATAATTTGGGGTGTTATCATGGTTAATAATGCTACTTATAGTAGTATTTGCATCAGGGTTCATTATGTCAGGTGGATCTGGTGATAGATTTTCCATGGGAGGGGATTCATTAGTCATAATTAGGTGGGGAGAATCAGGATCTAGAGAGAAGTCAGAGCTTCTCTCACTTAGTTATGAGTTTTTGCGGTCTATGAATTAACAATGCCCTAGATTGTGTTAAATTTTTAGGTATATGAAATTATTTTCAAATATTATTGACTAAATAGTGAAAATATGAAAATTTTATAACTAATTAGATTGATTCCGTAGAAATAGTTGAGTTTTGATTTTGCATATTTGACTGAAAATTTTTCATTGATCACATTATTGGATTTTTGAATATTTTTCTAAAAAATTTAATTCAGTTCTGGATTTTTTTAACAGAATTGTTGAATGATAGGATGATTCTTAGTTATTTTGTCTGTTTCATTTAAGCATTGACCTATTTTTGTTAGTAGACTTGTGGTCTATGAATTGATAATGGCAAAATTATTTTTAGGTGTAGATTCTGTTAAAAATGAATAAAGTTAGAGTTGGTGTTAATTGCACTGTTGGTATCTCATCTGATTGTGCTTCTAGCAGTAGAAAAAGAAGAGTTGAGGTAGTTGAAGATGCCTTTAAAAAAAGAGCTGAAGCCAAAGAGTCAAAATTAAATTCGGAGATAATAAAGGATATCTATGTCAATGAGTCTAGTGATGATGTTGTTGAGTGTAGTGGTAGTGATGATAGTAAAAGTAGTGATAATAGTGAAAAAATAGTGTTGATAGGGATAATGATCCACTGTCTGTGCCATTTTGTTCAAGGTATATTTTTGTGGAGTGGTCGAAATCCAACTTGTTACAGTTGATAAGAGAGAATAAGTTGAACGAGGATCATGTTAGGTTTGACATTGAGAGGGCGTCATACGAAAGCTTAAAGTTTGCAAACCATAAATGCTATAATTTAGACAAAAAGAAAAACATACTAAAAACATTATTAATATATAGTTTGGCCAACTGACCTACATATAAAAACCTAATATAAAAGAAAGCATAAAAACTATTAGAGAGAAAATCTCCCCCTAAACAAAGACTCTTTAAAGACTACATTATGAACTCTTTTATTTATAGAGTTCCGAAATCTTTCCTCCAAGAAAGAGGTTTGCCAAATATGAAAAAGTTTTATATTTTTCTTTCAGAAAAAGTAAAATTATTTATGGTTATTTTTATTTTCCTTACAAGAAGAATTAAACTTAATTTTGGTAAAAAAATTAGGGCAAAAATCCTAACAGATCAGAAGTTTAAGTGTGTTGTTTACTATGGTTCTTGCACACCATGTTTTTAGCAAAAGATTCAACAAAGATTTTAAACACAAAACTTATTTGAATGGTGGATTTTTATTGAGTTTCTTCGAGAGTTCTCTGTGGAGAAAAGAGACATTTCAATTGACCATAGATTATCTAAAGAAGCAGAGGAAAAGGAGGAAGAAAAAGAAAATGGCCATGATGTTGTCATGGATATCATCGATTTCATCAATGATACTATTTATGATGATGAAAAAAAAATATTTGAATGCTAATATGGTGAAAGTTTTAAGACTTTTTTTTATTTGAGCAACAAAAAAATTGATATCATTTAATGATATGACAAATATTTTTTTTATTTTATGAATGTTCTTAGGATTTTATATTGAATATATTTTTATCAAACTGTATTGTTGCATAAAATTTGAATATTCATTGTACTATCATAGATGATACAGTATATGATTAACATCATAGAATGCATTTTTAATCTTTCGTATACTACCAACATAGTTTATTATTATCATGCTAGTCGATTTTAAGCTGATGTGTTGTTTGATTGACTATGAATAGCAGCATTAACATTCTATCGAAATAGAAATATTTTTTTTTATTCAATCCCACTACATTCAGGTTACACCTATCCAAACAACAAATACTAGCATTATACCATATAGCATCATTTTTAGGCCACTCTTTCTTTCTTTGATCAAAATCAACTTTTGTTTTAGTTCATTTCTTTCTATTTGGGTGTCTTGTAGCAATATTTTTAAGTGCCTGCTCTTCGAATTTTTTGAACAACGTCATGAGAAAATATCTATTTTCTTCGTATTGTCAAAGTTTTTGTAGTAGATTAAGTTTTGCAGCATCATAAAAAAATTGATATCTCAGAGTTCGAACTCAATATCGATGGACTTTTTGGGGGGTGATACCTCATCAAGCCATTTAAAATACAAGTATGTGCCATTATCTAATAATTAGATAATGATTTATTTAATTTAAAAAAATATACACAACTCATCTTTGCAATTGCATAGTTATAAAATTTGTGATCTAAATTTGAGTTTGTGTATGACGTCCTTAAGACAACCGCATTTCTTTTAATGAAAAATTATAAAAAAAAATTTGAATTGGATGTTTGAGATGCTTGAGATATAGAATAATTTTAAAATAAAAATAAGGTGGAGGAACTAATCAGGGATGGAGGACTTTATATATGAGTAAAAACAAGTGTTATCATTTAAGAAGTAGAAAATTAGTCGTTTGTTACTGTTGGAATAGTAATTACATTTTTGAATTACTGAAGACACTTAATAGACTGTCATTGATCTTGGCCAATGTTAGTCATCGACCAGATATGTAAGTCTATCGTAAACTTGCTAAATCGATGGACCCTCAGTAATATGTTGTTTAGAAGGAAATAATTAAGTAAAAAATAAATAAAAGAAAATAATTAAGTATAAAATTAATAAACTGTGAAAATTTACTCATATGGAGAAGTTTAAATAAATCACGTGATTATGTTAGAGTCCACACAAATTAAGGGCGCTAATCGAAGGGATATGTGAGTGGGTAATGATTGAACAAACAACATACTTGTACTTTTAGAATCCATCGATTCGTATGCTCTATTGTAGACTTATATGAAAAGGAAAGTATGGATTGTTGTCTTAATCGATAATAGATTCAGTGATTCTATGTAACTGGTTTTAAAGTCTCACTAGCATGTTGTTTAAGAAAAAATAAATAAATAAAAAATAAATATAGTGTGGAATTCTACACATATGGAGGAGTTTAACCAAGCGACATGATCATGTAATAGGCCCCCAAGTGATCAAAAGGGTATGTGGATAGGTAGTGATTGAACAAACAACATCCTCAGAGTAATATTTGTCAAAGCACAAGTATATTGTGAGGATATCGATTGTTCAACCACTATCCATCCATATACTCCTTTGATCACCACCACCCCAATTTGTGTGGATTGCATGATTACTTGTTTAAACTCCATCATATGTGTAGAATCTTTCAATTTATTTATATATTATTTAATTATTTTTGTTGTAAACAACATGCTATTGAGGGTCTACCGATTTATATGATCTACGATAGACGTATATGTTTATCTAGGATTTACTGTTTTCAGTATCAATGGTAGATCCCACTGGTCTATGCACATGATAGTAGACCAATACTAGCATGTTATTTAAAAGGGAATAATTAAGTAATAAATAAATAAATTGTGATATTCTATACATATGAAGAAGTTTAAATAAGTAATCATTTAATAGTCCACACAAATTAGGGGCGGTGATCAAAGGGATATGTGGATGGGTAGTGGTTGAACAATAAACATCCTGACAATATACTTGTTCTTTGACAAACATTACTCAAAGGATATTGCTTGTTCAACCACTACCCATTCACATACCTCTTTGATAACCGCTTTCAATTTGTGTGAACTATTACATAATCATGTCACTTGGTTAAACTATTTCATATGTGTAGAATCCAACACTATATTTATTTTTTATTTTTTATTTCCTTTTAAACAACATGCTAGTGAGGTTCTAAAACCAGTTACATAGAACCACTGGGTCTATCGTCGATCAAGATAACAATCCATACTTGCCCTTTCATATAAGTCTACGATAGACCACACGAATCGATGGATCCTGAAAGAACAAATATGTTGTTTGTTATTGATGGTCCATCGATTTATATGGTCTACGGTTGACCTATATGTGTGGTCTGGGATTGATAGAGTCTAAGATCAATAATATTGCCTGGAGGCGAATTCGGGATTCAAAGTTGATGGCTTACATACATTAGCAAAAATAAAAATAAATAGTAGCTAAGAGGATTTGAGCCCACAACCAAGAGGCCAACATAAGTTCTACACACCCATCTACTCCACTTGACCAACAACACACTTTGTTTATGGATTCCCAACTTATAATTCTTATATATTTACTAGATTTATCTATATAACTATTAGTTCCGTATGAAAGTTACTGGGTTTTCGAGAACCCCCACTCAGCACCCTATATACGCCCTTGATAATGCCTACAATATTAGCTGGTCTAACATAGATCAATCTTCTTGTCTATGATAGACTATATATGTGATCTGGATTTATTATCAAATAATTTTTACTCTAGTAAATTTTATCAAGGAAATCCATAGTTGTATTCATTGATTGAGAAATAAAAATTTAAAAAGTTAGCTGTGCAAAATTCCAACATTCGTATAGAAGAATAACCCTTAGAAAGCAACAAACACAAAAAAAAGGGCAAACATAATTTACAAATCAAAATATTTAATATTGTTAATTGCCATTACATATATTTACCAACATCAAAATCATCAAAAAGGAAAAAAAAAGGCCTATTAGGATTTTGATGGCTTATCACAGATGTCGTCAGCTCCTCTGTATTTTTGGCTTCTGCTGTTTAGGGCTGACGACGACTATGACGGCCTATCACCATCTTGACGATGTGTCATGGATGTCATCAGAAAATTTTCTCCCACTTTTATCTTCTGTTTAAGGCTGACGACATTCTTGATAGCTTATCACCAGGCTGACAATATGTCATGGATGTCGTCACAGGTTTCAACTCATGCCAAAAATCTAGTTAAAGCTGACGACAACCGTGATAGCCTAACACGGGGCTGACGACTTATCACGAATGTCATCAGCCACCCTTCTCTTCAATCTTTCCAAAGTTCAACTTCTTTGCTTTCATTCTTGTTGGTTTTCTATCCCATAGGCTTAAACTGCAAAATCAAACATAATAAAATCAAAAATGACAAAATTTGCTTAATACTTAACAATTATTCTCGGTTGAAGGCCTTAAATATGTTAGCAATAGCTCACACATCAACACCCTCAACTTAAAACAATTGCTTGTCCTCAAGCAACTCATCCCAACTAAGAGAATACATAGCACATTTGGCAGCCAATTTTCATTGTTTTCTTCTAACAAAAATCCTAACTAAGAAAGCTCCTTCTGCTATGAACAAAAACTAAAATAAAAACTAAAATAAAAACTTAAACTAAATTAGGGGAATGGTGGGGGTGATGTAGCCGTTGGCTTCCACTCCAAGCCTCTCCAAAATTGACCGTACGAAATGAGCGATACAGTGGAGTTCACATTCTAGATAAATGTGTTCCTGAGCCAACCCATAGAAGAGGTGATCAAGGTCATTTCATAGGAGAAGAACATCATAGTGTCGACGGGCACTCATTATCTTGATTGGACGAAGGGAAATTCTTCTCAGAGGCATGAGTGTCATTTAAAGATGAAATTTTTTTTGCACTTTTTAGTTTAGGTGAAAGTGACTGGTCACATAAAAAATACCACTGTATAAATAGACTCATAGAAGATGGCATTTTAAGTTTCAACCAATGATCAGTCGACAATGTAGAAATAAAAGGCGTTTGGATTGCGTATACCACTATTTTTTATGTAAATAGATGTGTAGTGTAGCTAATAATTAATTGAGAACATCAAACGATGGTCCAATGCATCTATTGGAGTGATATGATGGTAAAAATACCTATATAACGTGTTTGATGAATAATCATAGATCCATTAAGATTTTTTTAATCGATCAAGTAAAAGATATATATAGATTATTGTGGTCTATCATAGACAATGAATAGCGTTAATTACAACTAAAGATAAAATTCTATAGAAATATGGGGTCCCCAAAAACAGTAGCTTGAGTTACAAAATAAAAGACAAACATATCTAACAGTTACCCATGCTATATGTGGTTCTTTTGTGCCTGGGTCCCTTGAATATTGAACACTTATTCCTTCTCTTGAACCTGAAAGTTTCACCAACGCCCTTAACGTATTTGACTCTCTTTCTTCTGAGTTTAGGATCGTAGAAGAGTGGAAAATCTTCATGTCTTGTAATTCCTGTGGCACAATCTATTTGGACTCTAGAGGGACAACGTTAATAGCTTTAGAGTATGCAAGGAGGTACGCTTTCATTTTATAAATAGGCAAAGAGTACTCGTAGATAGAATTATCATAACCTTCGACATCACCATACTTTGATCACAAAATGGTCATGGCATATTTGCATGACAGTTTCACCAAGTCATATTTTCTAGGAGAACAAGACTTCTCCAAAAGATTGACCTTGGCAGTAACACTGCTGCCAAATATGGTATTAGTCGAGCTCCCTGTTCACATTAGTCTCATACAAGGAGTCGCTCGCACTCTTATTATCCCTTAAGTTCTTTTTCGCACAAGGCACAAGTTTATTATTTGAACTGTCGACATATGCATGCCGCTCCATGAACTTTTCACTTAACGTTTTAGCAATCAAATTGAATATGTATCACTACGCTTACTCATGTTCATTCATCAACAGTGAGTTGATCGACTCGCAATATTTGTGGTCATCACATCATACCTATTGCCCGGGAAGTGTGCTCTGCTCTACTTCTCAAAATCAACCACATTTTCAAGGATATGTGCAGCTCAGGGCATTTATCCTTGAATGCAGAAAAATGTTTGCTAAACTCATTAATATAATAAGCCTTTATCACAGCTTATAATAGGTAAAGATGGTCTCCACAGTGTTGACTTACTCGAAAATTTTCACTGAGGTGCCTCATAAAAAATTCATAATGTGCATGATTATAAATATGGAGAAGACGTTGGCAGCGCTAAGATGCCTATCGGAGATGATGCATAAATCTAGATCATCATCTACTATAGTCTTCAACTTTTAAAAGAACAAGGTCCAAGAAGCATCGTTCTCTTTATCCACAACACAAAAGGTAATTGGATAAATTAGATTTTGGGTGTCCTGTGCAAGGATGCTCAATAACTCACCCCTGTACTTTCCATATAAATATGTGTCGTCAACGGCAATTACCTTTCTCATGTGGGTGTATCCCAATATGTAAGCACTGAAAGCTAAGAAGTAGTACATTGTAACGCCCCGAGTCTGGTACCCCGGATGCTACATGGTACTAATAGTCCTGAAGGACCACTTGCTAACCCATGACTGGTACCTACTACAATAAATGAATAATAATACTATATAATGCAGAAATCTAGCAGAAATGTACCATAAGGTTCAAACTAAAATAATATCTGAACAAGGTATAAGAATACCAAAACTGACCATCAATACTAAAAATACTGTAGTCTTGATATCTAGCCTGAAAGCCTCAAAAACTGTCTGAACTGTGGAGTTGATGGGCATGTCCCCAACTAACTCCAACTGCTGAAATGACTAAGTACTGAAATATTGAAATAATGAAACAATCATGTCCTCAAAATATGAGGACTCACCACTGAATCTGACTGTTGATATCAAAACTGCTAAGTGCAATTGGGAATCTAAGCGTCCGAACCTATGGTATAAAACATCATAGCATAAGAGAAAAGTATGCGTCAATATGTGTGAATATACTGGTATGTAAAGTGAGGTAGGCTAATGCATGGATTATATGCATGAACTATAACTGACTGGGAACATGAACATGACTATGAGAATACATGCATAAATACATGACTGTAACTGAAATCATACAAATTCTGAATACTGAATTTACAATAACATGGATTACTGATAACTGATATACTGTTTACTGAGTGACTGTATCTGACAGTCCTGATTCTGATGGAACTAGCTGAGTTCCATACTTAGCTGACTGATTGTATCCGACAGTCCTAAAATTTGTAGAACTATCTAAATTCTTTACTGAAAACTGAGACTGAGACTGTGGAAGGTAATCATCTAACCGACATGCCCCTTTTTCTAAATATATTTGGGGGTCCATCCTTTAACCCCAGTTAGAAGGGTATCAATACCGCGCCACTAGTAAAGACAAGCTGTGAGTGACCCTCATCTAGCAGGTATTCTGAGGAGAATAGTGGGACCCTCATCTGACAGGTTAAGCCACCTTATCAACCCTCATCTGATAGGTTATGATGTCTCAACCTACGCTGGCGATGTATTTTTGGAATGCAAGGATTGCTCTAAGAATCACACCCTCTGCTAGAAGGTGTGTTCCCATTCTTGGGTACACTCGATGCTGAATCCTACTCCCATCTGAATAGACACTGGACTGAACTGGACTCAGTTCACTGAGTTTTGTAGACTGACAGAATACTACTGAATTCTATTAACTGTCTGAGTTACTAAGGATTTAACTGAATATTGAATAGGACTGGACTGATACTGAATTTACTGAGTTTTCCTAAGTTCTGTAATGGACTAAATTCTACTGATCATTGCTTGACTGAGAGTATCTTGAAAACTGACACTGACTCTAGGTACACAGCTAACTTATTGGGTATTAAATACCCCCAGGACTCGATAGCATGAATATTAATAGGACATGACACTTCTTGCACACATGACTATAGTCAACAATTCATAATACAATCATTGAAGGATTTCATAAAGCACTTGTTAATCATAATCTTGTACATGAATAGGAATACATTCTAACCGATCATAATTTCACAAATCTAATCTCATGAGCATTTCATTAAATCATTACAAGGCATAGTATTAGCATGGGAATCATTTTGAACACGTGGGTACATCATGAGTTCATCATTTAGATCACAAATGGGTCATAGTGCTCAATTCTTATTTACTTAGGCATTTTAACAAACACATGGAAGGCATAACCTTTTCTAGGGCATGAAACAACAACTAATACATCATGGCTATATCAAGCACTTCAAATTTAAGGATTTAAATCCACATACTAACATAGAGTCATGAAAATTAATAAAAATTCAATCTTGGAAATCATAACGCAACATTGACATGTGTATAATAAAATCCACAACATGGAATTCAAAACTCATATTTTGAAAAGGGTTTCTTGAGCTCTAAGGGTGGAAGGGGCCCTTGGATGAATACTTTACATACTCCAATTTCTAAATCCGCGAAGATTGTAGTGACTTCTTGAGATTCAAGCATTGACATCTCTAGGCTTGTTCTTGAGAGTGTTTTATGAAAATAATGAGTAATAGGTCTATTTAGGAGTTCAATCCTGTGTTTTTTAGTTGTAGGGTGAAGGGAATTGACCCTTTTGCCCTTTAAAATATGGAGCTGGACTATAGAAATTTGGCCAAGCTGGACTGGACAGGGCGGTGCCCTGACTGGACCACCGGACTAAGTGGGGCGGCGTCTTGCTTGGAGCGCCGGGATGAGTTGGGTGGCACGGGCTAATCGCCTTAAGCTACTGGTTTGGAAATCCAAACATGCCCTTATGCTGTTCCAAAACTCTTGAAACTCACTCGAGATGTACTATTGACTTTCTCTATTGTGAATCAACCTGAAAATCAAAAAACGAAGGTCGAGAAGGTAATGAAATAAATCCTCAAAGTTTGAAGGCTTAAAAAGAGACTATGTCCTTTAACACTTAGCTAGAATTTTCTAAGTGTTGGATCCCTTATTAAGCTTTAAGGGGCTGAATTAGAATTAGGATTTTGTGGGATCTTACAATATCTGTCCCTTGGGAACATTCATCCTTGAATGAGACTGACTGAGATGGGAAAAGTATAAACTAAAGTACGTACCGAACATGAATAACTAAAACATGATTACATGACTGACATTACTGATAAGCTGAATTTATCATACTGAACATGCATATCTGATGCATGAATAACTAACTCATGAATATATGACTGGGATTACTAATAAGCTGAGTTTTCTCATAATGAGAATGCATGTCTGATGCATGGATACATGACTGAACTGACATATGAACATATGACTGAATATGCAATGGTAATTGATACCAAGTTTTTAATGGGGATCTGAGCTTGAAACTGAGTAAGCTTAAAGAGAACTGCTACCTTGACGTGGATTTGAGTTTGTGGAGAAGAGGTGAGGGTACTTGGTCAGCATATCTGCTTCTGCTTCCCAAGTAGCTCCCTCAACGGACTGATTCTTCCAAAGAACTTTGACTAGAGGAACTTATTTGTTCCTTAGTCTGCGAATCTGATGGTCAAGAATCTCAACCGGAATTTCCTCATAAGAGAGACTGTTCTAAAATTCTATGCCCTCTATAGGGACTACAATTGTTGGTCTTTTGAGGATCAACTCTAATGCCATCACTGGAAATGATATGACCAAGGAATTCTACTGGCCTTAGCCAAAATTCACACTTACTGAATTTGGAGAACAACTGATAATTTCTGAGAGTCTGCAATACTATTCTGAGATAGTCTGCATAATTATGTTCACTGCGGAAATAGACAAGAATGTCATCTATGAAGACTATGATGAACATGTCCAAGTACTGCTTGAACATATGGTTTATCAAGTCCATGAAAGTTGTTGGGACATTGGTAAGACCAAAGGATATGACTAAGAATTTGAAGTGACCACACCAAGTTCAAAAAGCTATTTTTGGAATATCACATTCTCTGACTCTAAGTTGATGATAGCCTGATCTGAGGTCTATCTTAGAGAAGTAGCTGGCACCCTGAAGTCGGTCAAAAAAATCATCAATTCTGGGAAGGGGATACTTGTTCTTGACTGTGACCTTATTTAGCTGATGGCAGTCAATACACATTCTAAGAAAACTGTCTTTCTTGTGCACGAATAGATCCCTTATCTAGAAGATCCTTCAATTGTTCTTTGAATCCTTTGATTTCTATTGGTGTCATTCTGTATGGCGGAATAGATATAGGATGAGTATCTGGAAGAAGGTCTATTCCGAAATTGATTTCCCTTTTGGGAGAAACTCCGGGAAGATCTTCTGGAAACACATCTGGATATTTATTCACAACAGAAACTGACTCAAGACTAGTAATTTCAGAACTAGAGTCCCTACTCACACAAGATGATAAACACATCCCTTAGATATTATTTTCCTTACCTGAGGGAAGAAAATAAGATGACCCCTGAATGCTGAAGTACTACCTTTCCACTCTAGGACGGGTTCATTAGGATACTGAAACTGGACAATTCTGTTTCTGCAATCGATTGTGGCATAGCAGGAATGAAGCCAATTCATGCCAAGAATGACATCAAAATTAGTCATCTTTAATTCAACTAAGTCTGCTAAAGTGACTTTCTGAGATACCATGACCGGACAATTCCTGTATACTCACTGGGCTATGATAGTTTAACCCACTAGGGTGGATACTGAAAAGGGCTCTACTAGAATTTTGGGACTGGCTCCGAAATCAACTGCTATATAAGGAATAACAAAAGACAAAGAAGCTCCTGGATTTAGCAAAGCATAAACATGCAAATGAAAGATCTATAACGTACCAGTGACTACATCAGGAGAATTTTCTTGATTGTGTTGGTACTGAAGAGCATAGAGTCTGTTTGGGCGTTGCACACTGGTGGCACTAGATGCAGCACTCTGCTAATTTGGGCAACCGAACTGAGCTGGAGAATGGTTACGCTGACCCTGGGAACCTAAGTAAGGATAATCTTTGACTCTATGGCCTGGATTACCATATCCAAAACAAACATCACTGGCAGCTCTACAAATACCCTGATGATTCTTGCCATAAGTCTGACAAAGAGGATTGGTTTGGGCACTGCTGGCACTACCTTGAAATTTAGAGCCTAGCGCCCTATCCCTATTTCCATCTCTGAATTTTAGCACTGGGGCACTGGCTGACGATAGAGCTGGAACTGAAGACTTTGGGCAGAACTGAGAATGATTTCCACCTTCTGACTTAGGCTGATTGAAATTGAAGTTACCTATTCTAGCTCTCTTATTCTGTTTCTCCCTCTCCTTATTCTACCATATGTTGAGCATGGATCATTAGCCTGGCTAAATCCATCTCATTAATCAACATGGAGGTCCTACACTCCTTGACCATATTATTATTCACTCTAGAAATAAACTTACTCACTCGAGATCTAATATCTGCCACCACATAAAGGGCATATCTAGTTAATTGAGTAAACTTAAGATAATACTCTTTCACTGTCATATTGCCCTGCCTGAGATTGATAAACTCTAACACCTTGGATTCTCTCAACTCTAGGGGAAAGAATCGATCAAGAAAAGCGGTGGCAAACTCTGCCCACTTAATGGACCCTGCATCCGCGGCCCTCTCTGCTTTCCACTGCTTGAACCAAGTATGACCCACATCTTGCAACTGATATGCAGCTAGCTCTGCACTTTCACTAACAGTCACCCCCATAATATCAGTAATCTTCTGCACCTGATCAAGATACTACTGAGGGTCTTTATCTGACTTAGACCTAATAAAAGATGGAAAATTCATTCGAGTGAAGTCCTAAATCCTTGTTGCAGCAGAATTAGCCACTAGGTTGGCCGGAACAATAGCTCAACGTTCATTCTGGGCAGCAAATAAATTAGCTAGAGTAATAAATGCAGCTCTAAATTCTGTATGAGATACATGTTCGCCCAAAAGATTAGGCTAATTGGGCTGAGGGGCTGACTGAGCTCTCGTTCCTCTTCCCTGAGTCCTCTTTGAAGGCATTTTCTATAAACAAAAGACAAAGAAGGGATTAAACTAAGATTTTAACTGGAGATCATGCTCACTCGCACGACATAAATACTAAAAGAAGATAAATTGCTCCTAAAATATCTCATTGCCTTCTATACATAAATGTGGCACGCAACACACCCATGCACAAGACTCTACTAGATGTGGCCTTCAGACTTCCTAGGACATTATTGAACCTTAGTCTCTGATACCAAGTTTATAATGCCCTGAGTTTGGTACCCCATATGCTACACGGTGCTAACAGTCACGAAAGACCACTAGCTAACCTATAACTGGTACCTGCTGCAATAACTAAATAATAATACTATATAATGCAAAATCTGTCGACAATCTACCACAAGGTTCAAACTGAAATAATATTTGAACAAGGTATAAGAATACCAAACTGAGCATCAATACTAAAAATACTGTAGTCTAAATATCTAATCTGAAAGCCTCTAAAACTATCTGAACTATGGAGCTGATGAGACATGTCCCCAACTAACTCTGACTACTGAAATAACTAAGTACTGAAATAATAAAATAATAAAACAATCATGTCCTCAAAATATGAGGACTCACCACTGACTCTGACTGCTGATATCTGAACTGCTAAGTGCGATCGAGAACCGAGCATCCAAACCTATGGTATAAAACACCATAGCACAAGAGATAAGTATACGTAAGTACATGTGAACGTACTAGTATGGAAATTAAGGTAGGCTAATGCATGGCTTATATGCGTGAACTATAACTGACTGAGAACATGAACATGACTGTATGAGAATACATGCATAAATACATAACTGTAACTGAAATCATACAGATTCTAAATACTGAATTTACTGATAACATAGATTACTGATAACTGATATACTATTTATTGAGTGACTACATCTGACAGTCCTGATTTTGTAGGAACTAGCTGAGTTCCGTACTGAGTTGAGTGACTATATCTGACAGTCCTAAAATCTGTAAAACTATCTGAGTTTTTTACTGAAAATTGAGACTGAGTCTGTAGAAGGTAATCATTCAACCGACATGCCTCTTTTTCTGAATAGATTTAAGTTCCAACCTGTAACCCCAGTTGGAAGAATGTCAGTACCGTGCCACTGGTAAAGACAAGCTGTGAGTGACCCTCCTCTAGTAGGTACTCTAAGGAGAACGGTAGGACCCTCATTTGATAGGTTAAGCCACCTAATCAACCATCATATGATAGGTTATGATGTCTTAACCTACGCTGGCTATGTATTTTTAGAACACAAGGATTGCTTCTAAGAATCACACCCTCTGCTGGCAGGTCTGTTCCCATCCTTGGGTTCACTCTATGCTGAATCCTACTCCCATCTAAATAGACATTGAACTGAGTATACTGGACTGAACTGGACTAAGTTCACTGAGTTTCGTAGACTGACAGAATACTACTGAATTCTATTAACTGTCTGAGTTACTGAGGATTTAACTGAATATTGAATAGGACTGGACTGATACTGAATTTGCTGAGTTTTCCTGAGTTTTGTAACTGACTGAATTCTACTGATCATTGCTTGACTGAGAGTATCTTGAAAACTGACACTGACTCTAGGCACACAGCTAACTTATCGGGTATTAAATACCCCCAGGACTCGATAGCATGAATATTAATAGGACAAGACACTTCTTGCACACATGACTATAGTCAACAATTCATAATACAATCATTGAGGGATTTCATGAAGCACTTGTTAATCATAATCTTGTACATGGATAGGAATACATTCTAACCGATCATAATTTCACAAATCTAATCTCATGAGCATTTCATTAAATCATTACAAGGCATAGCATTAGCATGGGAATCATTTTGAACATGTGGGTACATAATGAGTTCATCATTTAGATCACAAATGGGTCATAGTGCTCAATTCTTATTTACTTAGGCATTTTAACAAACACATGGAAGGCATAACCTTTTCTAGGGCATGAATCAACAACTAATACATCATGGCTATATCAAGCACTTCAAATTTAAGGATTTCAATCCACATACTAACATAGAGTCATGAAAATTAATAAAGATTCAATCTTGGAAATTATAACACAACATTGACATGTGTACAATCAAACCCACAACATGGAATTCAAAACCCATATTTTGCAAAGGGTTTCTTGAGCTCCAGGGGTGGAAGGGACCCTTGGATGAATACTTCACATACCTCAATTTCTAAATCCGTGAAGATTGTAGTGAGTTCTTGAGATTCAATGCTTGAACTTGACAACTCTAGGGCTTGTACTTGAGAGTGCTTTATGAAAATAATGACTAATAGGGCTATTTGGGAGTTTAATCCCATGTTTTTGAGTTGTAGGGTGAAGGGAATTGACCCTTTTGCCCTTTAAAATACAATATTGGATTGCAAAAATTTAGCCCAGCCGGACTAGCCAGGGCAGCACCCTGAATGGACCGCTGAACTAAGCGGGGCGGCGCCTTGCCTGAAGCGCCGAGATGATCTGGGTGGCACGGGCTAATCGCCATAAGCTACTGGTTTGGAAATCCAAACATGCCCTTATGTTATTCCAAAAATCTCGAAACTCACCCGAGATGTACTATTGACTTGCCCTATCGTGAATCAACTTGAAAATCAAAAAACGAAGGTTGAGAAGGTCATGAAATAAATTCTTCAAGTTCGAAGGCTTAAAAAGAGACTAAGTCCTTTAACACTTCGCTAAAATTTTCTAAGTGTTGGATCCCTTATTAAGCTTTAAGAGGCTGAATTAGACTTAGGATTTTGCGGGATCTTACATACATGAAGAATCCATCTTTCATATTAACCATTATAGAATAAAAAGAATCGGGATTTAGTGACTTGAATAATTAGAAAAAAATCAGCAAGCAAGAATATCAGTGATTCAGTGTCCCACGATAACGTTCTTCGCAATTACACTCCCTTTGAAACATATCCAATAGCTTGCCTTGCAATGCATCTCCTAAAGACAATCCTCTGAATTTCTCTTATGCTTGGACCCTTACCATCACAAAAATCATATACACATAGTGAAGCAATGATCTCAGATGATATTTTCTTATGCCTGCTCGTGGTGTGTTCAACACTTCAAATATGGACCCCAACATACTTGTATATGTAAAATTTGTCTGATCATTCATATTTCTTTGCCCGCAACAACCAGACGCAATTATAAGATACACATTTTACCTTCGAGAATTTGATACAACTCTTCTCCATAACAAAATCAAAAGATTGCCTCACCTACGCTCAGTCTAGTAATATTTTCAGCTTCTTCTTGTTGCTGAATGTTTGTTCATGATAGAAAATAGTTCCATCGGAAAAGAAATGACTTGGTTGTGATCCCGATCCACTATCTTCTTTAACACCTTCTGAGCCAATAAATCATATTCCATATCCATAGAATCATCTTTCATATTCATTAAATGATTTTCCTCGTTCTTATATTCAACCAAATCGTCGTCGACTGATGGACGCTGAGTGGGGGTGGTGATGAATTCAATGGTTCTTCAAAGGTCCTCTCAACTACATTTATTCTTAAAATAGGACTAAAGCCATCAACACCAACATCCATCATGTACAAGGACACACGTCTGTCATTATTTATGATCGTAGGATGAACCTTTTCCCTCAAGCTCATTAGATAACTAATCACCAAATCGCTTGGCTCGCAATCTCAATCCCTGCTCTCCATTATACTTGCAACCAAGTCATTATATGAACCATTACGGTGAACCGCAATGGGCAATGTTGCCTTAGTAAAAGATTTTCAACTTCTATGCTTGGGAGTCTCTTCCTATTCTCCCATAAAATCACTAGAAACAAGAACAACCTCTACAATAGACATCCTAAAAATACACTAGAGTGGATCTTCAATTTTGCTATAGGTATATGTTTGTTATATGAATGGTCGATGTTTGGACAGATATTTGTATAAAATAGTGAAAGTGCAAAATTATTTCTAATCAATGATCGTTGGGTTTATGAAATAGAAAAATAAAGTTGGAGTCGCTTGAGCTACTGTAATGTACTTTATAAAGAGGTTTTGACTAATGTGAGTGACTTGAAAGTTTTATAGCAATGGTAAAAAGTGTGTTTGGGAAGATAACAAATAAACGGGGTGACAATGGATGCAATGGGCAAGATAATGACATTTGTGGGCTGATTTTGAGCTAATCTCCCAAAAAAAATCGTTGAAATCATGCCTGAAACGGAGAATTTTGGAGGAAAATCGGGAGCTTCTTTTTTTAAGCATTTGAATTTTCTAAAATTATTTTTGGAAAGATGTTTTGAATATAATTATGGATGAGAGGATGGGCTAAAGGGTATTATTAGAAACTCGTGAGTTAAATTTGTTAAGTTGGAAAGAATATATAATGACATCATAAATAGTGTCTATTTGGCCAATTATTCAAGACTCGTATCTAAATGACAAAGAAAGTTTTCAAAGTGGGCATTTGGCAACTTGGCCTGAGAGTCTTTATGACTTACATCTTCTCAACAAACTGCTCTTTTCTTCACGAACACGAATGATTCATTCCTCTCTTTGTAGATAACAAGTCAATTAGTCTATTTAACCAAATAAAAGTCTCCAATGAAGATTTCAAGTTTCTTTTGTATTTAGATCTTCAAGGTAGGGGTGTCAAGTGGGCCGGCCCTTGTAACTAACCCGGCCCGGTAAGCCTTAGGGCTTTAGGGTTTCGGGTCCAGGGTCAATTATTTTTTTAAAATGGGCCCGGCTAACCCGGCTAGGACCAAGCCCGGTCCAGGCCGCAGGTTAACCGGCCCGGCCCGAATATCTTTTAAAAAAAAAAGATTTTGGGTCAAACTAGTCGTTGGCCCAACAACTATATAGCCGTTTTTGGGTCCAAACAGCTAGTTTGGGCCCATTTATTAAAAAAAAATTAACTTTAAAAAATATTTTTTAATCCCAAAAAAATTCTATAAATATCCTACAACTTCAATTCATTTTTCACACAATTTTTCACTCTCTCAAATCTCAATTCTCAATTCTCAAATATTTAATATATTTAATTTCTTAAAGTGTTCACTTTAATTTTTTAATTTTTCATTTACAAAGTACGAGCGGGAGTTTCTAAAGTCGCAACCTTCGAATACTTTCAAAATTTGGTATTGTCATTCCATCTCTTACGTTTAATTTTTATTTATTGTATTAATTGTTTGATATATAATTTTATTATATTTATGTATTTTGAATATTTTTAGTTTAATTTAATTTATATTATGGATAAATTAAGAAACCTCGCTACTAAAGGTGTTAAAAAATTTTGTCCCAGAAGCGGTAGTGGTAGTAAAAAATGAATTACTAGCGGTAAAGGTAGTTCAAGTAGTAGATATACTCGTGTGCCTTCGCCTCCAGTACTGCTTGGTACACCTTTTGAGGAAGAAATAGGTGTAGGTGCTCACGATATGGATTATGTAGAAGCTCAGGAAAATTACGGTATAGAAGAAGAAAATGAAGTAGATGTGGTTAATTTAGATGAAGATAATGAAAATATTGCTGAGACACCCGCAGTAGGAGATGCTAACGTTAGATCTGAATCGGTTAATCTCCCTCACCGTCCTCCCAATTCCCCAAGACCTCGTAAAAAAACTAGTATTGCATGACAATTTTTTGAACCTATATCAGATATTGAGGTGCAATGCAATATTTGTCAACAAATATATAAGCATAGAAGTGGAGGCAAGCAAGGGGGTACGGGTACGTTAATAAGGCATATAGCTGAAGATCACAAAAGAGAGTTAAATATTGCACAAGGTAGTGGGAATGTTGGTGGGCCAACGCAAACTAGAATGGACCCAGCAACCGGTCACGTAGTGAAGAAGTATAATAAATTGAGGGACCGGGAAGAAATAGCTAAAATGGTAGCTGTGGGTTGTTTGCCTTTTAGTTTTCCTTCTTCTGATGCCTTTATTCGTTATATACAAGAAATTTATAATTCTATGTTTAACGGTATTCCTAGAACTACTTGTCGGTCTGATATTTTTAGACTCCATTCGCAATATTGTTTTTATTTATCAACATTGTTAAAAAATATTCAATGTAGATTGTCCCTAACTTCTGATCTTGGTCGTGCTGTAAATAAAAATGATTATTTAACCGTTACTTGTCATTGGATGGATAGTAATTTCGTGATGCAAAAACGTATTCTTGCTTTTTTATATGATGAAGATCGTAAACATAATGGACAATTTATTGCTGATTCTATTGTTAAAATTGCCGGATATTATGTTATCGAAAATAAAATTTTATGTATTGCTTTTGATAATGCTTCTAACAACAAAACTGCTATAACAAAAATAAAAGCTACGCTATCTCTGCCCTTGCCTGAAATTTTTCATATTAAGTGTGCATGTCATATATATAATTTAATTGTAAAAGATGGTCTTGAGTTTTTTGAGCTTTATATTGAAAAAATCCGTCTTGCCGTCGGTTTTATTCAAGAAAATAATCGTAGATCGAGAATTAGAGAATTTAAAGTTAAATGTCAAGAAAATGGACTTACACCGATTTTGATGCCTGGGGAAATTGATACTAGATGGAATTCTACGTATGAATTTTTAAAAACTTGTTATAAATATAGAATTCCTATTACACTAGCTTTTAACCAACATTGCGGTTCATTTGCTGATTTTGCTGATTTTGCTGATTGCATGCTACATAATTCTGATTAGGTTGTAATCAATGATCTTGTTAAGTTTTTAGAAAAATTTTAAGTAGCTATGGTTGAATTTTTCAGTGCTTATTATCCTACTGTTTGTAATATTTTGGCATATATAGCCGATATTTCTGGTTTGCTCAAAGAATATAAAAATAAAGAAGGTTATAAAGAAGCTGTTGGCGCCATGTTTACGAAATTTAAAAAATATTTTTTCCCGATTCCCCCTATTTACTTGGTTGGTATTATGCTAAATCCGTACATGAAATATAATAATATGTGTCACTTTAGTACTCTTATTTATACTAACTTAGAAATAAATACTAACCATGATTCTGAACAAGTACAACCTGATTTGTGGACAGCTACGGCTGATGCAAAGGATTACATGGAAAAATTATATAATCACTATGCTGATTTATTTGATTTAGCCGTACCTACAAATATCACTCCAACTGTCGCTCCTCATTCTCCGAGGAGCCATCATCTTCTAAAAGGCCGGCACATAGTGGTTTTTCTGATTCGTTTTATGATTTAAATTGTTGGAACAGTGTTGATGAGAGAATTTACATATCAACTTATCGGGAAGAGCTGAAATATTATCTTCGAACGGCACCAGAGGATCGCAGAAGACGAATCAACACGTTGGATTGGTGGAGGAGTAATGAAACACAATATCCTGTGCTTTCAAGATTAGCTAAAGATATCTTGAATGTTCCAATATCAACTGTTGCATCAGAGAGCGCCTTTAGTCAGGGACGACAGCAGCTTGGAGACAACCGACACTCATTGGGAAGCAATGCAATGAATGTTCTAGTTTGCCTCAGAGATTGGATTAGAGCGGAAAGAAGAAACCAAGGAATGGAACCGGAGCCGAGTGATGAGCTGAAACTTGAAGAAATTATGACTTCATGGGAGAACTCAGCAGAATCAAGTCCAATGCATGGTTTTGCCCCCGGTGACTTCGACTATCCTATGCAAGTTCCCATTAATATTAACATGAATGAGTTGGAAAAAATGATGCATAATTTATAGATTTTTCATTCATGTAAATTATAAATTTTGAATTATTTTGCAATCAATAAAATTCCCCAAATTCATTCACTCCTTAGTCCTTGCTTTTTATATTTTTTCATTTAACGATTTAAAATTTTAAATTGAATTTCTAGTTTTCTACTTTAAATTAAAACTTACTTCTAATATATTATTAATTTACTACCAAATATTATTAATTTATTATATTAAGTCGCATATGTTTTGTATATTTGTGCATATATCTTCTATAGAAGTGTATATTTAACGTATACATGTGTATATGTTTTATAAATTAGTATATAAGTATATCTATATATATTGTAATGTATACATAATGCAGTATATTTTATAAGTAGTAGTATATATACATTGAATGGTGCGTATACACGTGTATATATCTTCTATAGAAGTGTATATTTAACGTATACATATGTATATGTTTTATAAATTAGTATATAAGTATATCTATATATATTGTAATGTATATATAATGTAGTATATTTTATAAGTAGTAGTATATATACATTGAATGGTGCGTATACACGTGTATATATCTTATATAGATGTATATATTTAACATATACAAGTGTATATGTTTAATAAATTGGTACAATATAACTATCTATGTATTGTAATCCATGTATATTGTAGTATATATTTTATTTTAAGTAGTACATATACATTGATTGGTGCGTATATATGTGTATATATCTTATATAGATGTATATATTATACGTATACAAGTGTATATGTTTTATAAATTAGTATAATATAACCATCTATACATTGTAATACATATATATGTATATTGTAGTATATATTTTATTTAAAGTAGTACATACATATTGAATGGTGCGTATATATGTGTATATATCTTCTATAGATGTATATATTTAACGTATACAAGTGTATATATTTTATAAATTAGTATATAACTATATATATATATATATATATATATATTGTAGTATATACTTTATTTAAAGTAGTACATATTATTGAATGGTGAGTATATATGTGTATATATATCTTCTATAGACGTATATCTTTAACGTATACATGTGTATATGTTCTATAAATTAGTATGTAACTATATATATATATATATTGTAGTATATATTTTATTTAAAGCAGTACATATATATTGAATGGTGCGTATATATGTGTATATATCTTCTAAAGTAGTATACATTTAACGTATACAAGTGTATATGTTTTATAAATTAGTATGTAAGTGTGTGTGTGTATATATATATATATATATATATATATATATATATATATATATTATAGTATATACTTTATTTAAAGTAGTACATATATATTGAATGGTGCGTATATGTGTGTATATATCTTCTATAGACGTATATCTTTAAAGTATACAAGTGTATATGTTTTATAAATTAGTATGTAACTATATATATATACATATTGTTGTATATATATATATCTATATTGTAGTATATATTTTATTTAAAGTAGTACATATGTATTGAATGGTGCATATATATGTGTATATATCTTCTAAAGTAATATATATTTAATGTATACATGTGTATCACAAGATAAACTTTCGTAGATATCAACTATGGAGTAGGATATTTGTAGACTCAATGCTTAATAGTAAAAGATATGCACTTAAGACAATTAAAAAGACATATGACTAAAGACGCCCGCTTTAACATTTAAATTTATTGTTTTCAACAATCCTAGCTAGCTTATTACATATCTTATTGATGTAGTAGAACAAGCTTATTAAATTAATTACTCGAAGAATCAGAGTTCAAGGTCGCTCCCTTGGAGCTTCAAGCTAGTAATCTTGTTAAGTTGTTCTTCCATTTCAGGTGACATGTGATTCTTCCAATCTCCAACCACTCCTGTTCTGAAAAATGAACTATTATGGATATCAGAGAAGAGTGATCCACTCTTATTAACCTCCAAGTTCTTAAGCCTCTCTAGGGCACATTTCTTCAAAACTATCTCCGGATCCTCTTCATTACCAAAAGGTTTTCCAAGAAATAAAGCTATTTTTGCCACCTTCTTCTTAGGGTCCATTTTCAAATCTTCATACTTCAAAATAGTATTTTTTGAGGCGTCTTTTTGCTTTCTTCCCAGTATTTAAGAACACGTTCAAAGAATGGTCCATAGAGATGAATCCCATTGCAAAAGAACTCTACAGCCTCTTCTAAAGGGAGGAAATTTTCTAAATGCTTACTATTATAGTTGAAGAAATGCCACATGGAAATTATGGTATCTTTAGGATTTCTTGTTATATATATAATCTTGCAATTATCTGAATTCTTAATTGAATCTGGCAATACTCTATAAGGTAAATGAGTGTGAAATAATCTTGGAGAGGGCATTGTGTATAGATCATGAGCTAACGCTTTGTCATAACAATCCATAGCCTCCATAGTTGGAACATAAAAATGAGGATTATTCTTAATTAAGAGGTCTTCTTCCACTTTATAATTACCTTGGATTATGCATGCACATATGGCCTTGAGCCATATTGAACCTATAAGACAAACATCAGACGTTAGAGTGAAAATATATAGGCGATGGACAATAAGATTAGAACATTAATTCACACATATTTGTCCGATAAATTATTGAACATAGAAATAATATTTAATATACGATCTATATAGAGTATAGGACACTCCAACTTTTGAAATGTATACACAACTAAAAAATCCTAGGAAAGACCACATTCTAAATCGTCTTTGATTCGTACTATATGCACTATATGTGTGTTTAATTTGGTATGAGAAAATATTTTTAAATTTTTTCATATTTAATTAATTAAAATATTTTGAAAATTACTTTATCTAGAATAACTTCCTTGACAATCAGAAAAATGATCTCCAATAGAGAAAATAAGTTTCATAAATAAAATTCCATGCTTATAGTCTCCTCCCCATGGCTCAATAGTTCAACCCCCACCTCACCAACCATCCCTGCTCCAACATCCACCCAACCGCCACACCCATCATCACCCCCCCCCTGCCATACCACCCTCACTAACCATCCCTACTCCACACCTGTCTGACCCCCACACCCCTCATCCCCATACCCATCCCACCCTACCCTCACTAACCACCCTGCTCCAACACCTGGACGACCCCACACCTACCCCACCCCCACCATCAACATGTCCTCCCCAACCCCATCACCACCCCACCCTAGTAGCCTTTAATATCCTCTAGCCTACAGTGTTTGTCAATATACATATATATAAGTACGTTCGTGGTAATATTCTCATCAAGCATCAGAAAATGAATAAGAAAATCACATGATAACATTTTCCTCCATCCCAAACACACATCATAAATGTCGAACATATATTTTTCCAAGAACATAAAACACTTAATCGATACATAAATTAACGTGTACGTGTGCATGCAAGAATATCATCAACATTATCACAGTTGTTGTTCCAACTTTTCATGTTCTAATATTTATTGAATGGATGTAATTAAAAACTCAAACAATCAATTGATTAATTAAAACCTGTTTTCATGGAAGATGCCAAGAGAATATCATTAGGATCTGATTTGAAGGTTTTCTGAAAATTAATTGCTGCCTTTATAATCGTAGGAGTGGATCAAAAACCTTCCCATTGATATAGTTCATGTTCATTCCAAAAACAGTCAGCTTTGGGCAGCTGCTCTATAAATCTCTCTATGGTTGATTCTTTGTCACTCATTTTAGGAATGGAACTAATAACAATATAGATAAATGAAGTTGGTAAGGAGAGAAAAGTGGTACTTCATATAGTTTAATTGCCCAAAATGATATGTGTATATATATAGGAAGGAGAAGTTTGACTTATTACGCACCATCGTTTTAAAAAAATATTTATATAAATATTTATATAATCAAATTAGTTAAAGTAGACGTTAATGTGAAATGTATAGCAAGAGGTGTCAAAACAATTTGGAACCTGACCGGATTGTACCTAATCATTGAAAATGTAGTCTCGTTTCAGTCGTGGAATCGATGGTTGGTATCCTGTGGTCTACACAGTAAGCTCGAAAATGAAAATAAACTAGGAAATGGAAAGGTAAGAACTTTAACTTAAATATCCGAGTCCATAACTTCACTGATCCTTAAGAAATTTAATTCACCATTGTACTCGAGATTTTGAATTATTTCCTCCCTTGATAAATAGATATACATGTCGCTGGAGTAGCGGTACCTCAAACGCCAACGACTTCGTCACACGCAAATTAAGATGATAACAAATCACACAAAGACTAGATTTTTATTTGTAAGAAAATGTGGAGAAGAAGTTCATCAAATCCCATGCAAAAATTGAGGCTACTCCCCCGAATTTATAGTCAACTAAAAGGTAGTATGAAGAGGTGCTTATTGTGTCTTATTGAAAAAGTCACAACACATTATTTAAATTGCATCCTTTCTCCTGATTTCCTATTTGTTTTTTGTTTACACTTCTTAAAAACCCAACATCAATATATCCGGCTTAGAAGGGGAGAGTTTAGGATCTTCAAGGAATCAACTGGAAAAAAAAAGTGTCAGCTAATATATATTATATTCGGTTTAGTCAATTTCTAGGTGTGTTTCTTTAATAATTGGGTATAGTTCAAGCACGAAACTCAAATGACCAAAAGCTTATATATTAAAATCAAAAAATGGAGATAATTCAAATGTGTTTTGAGCCTTCTAACTCATTTGATTTTGATTTTTTATAAAACGAAACAAACTATACAATCCTATAATTCGTTAACGTGTGGCTACTTCTTACGGTTCAAAACTTTTAGTTGTCTTTTAAACATATATATACGTTGCTATTTGATTAGTGCTCTGTCTGAAAGAAGGTTATATAGTTTTATAAATTGCTAGCTTTATAGTGTTTAGAAGACAAATATGTCCCTGTAATTTTTTCGTTTTGTTAATGTGCTATGAAGGATATTCAACGAAATGACAAAATGGAAAGGATGCTAACATTTAAGTTGCTAGGATTTGGGTGTGGGGTCTGATACGTGTATGAATCTAAAGATCGAATTCTTCACGATTTAAGTTTTAAGGTTCGGGGATACGGATCTAAGGAGAATATGGGTGTGAAGATTCAGCTAAAATAGCCTAATCCAAATATCATAACATAAAGTTGTAAAACCTAAATTATGAGATAACATGTGCAAAACTTAAGGAGGAAATATTGATCAAGAGGAGAATTCTAGAAAGACATACAAGGAAAAGAAGTAATATAGAAATTTTTATATACTAGGAATTTCATTTTCTTCAATTTCACCTAATTTGTTTCTAGTTTGATTATTGAAATCATAGAATTTGTCTGGATTTCTACATTGATTTTGGTCAAAGTACCCAAAATTGATTGACCAAATCAGGTACGAATTCTACACCCATACTCATATTGTGTCGACACGGATACGATACTAGAAATGAAAAATCCGAACAAATTAGGCTGACATAACACCTTCAAATAGCAAGTTAGCAAAATGAAAATGAAATGTGTACTTCTACTGTTCTACACATGGCTAAAGAGTTCTAATTAGATATTGCATCTGGAGATAGGGGGAGAATCTAGTACAAAATAGTATCAAAAGAGTTGAGTTTTATGCTACAGTTTATTAGGCTATCCTAATAGTTGATTCTCTTACCTATACACATGCTTAACTTGTGGGTTAATCATCAAGAAGGTCCCGTTGTTGAAAATATTGCCTCCGTCACGGTTGTCAAGAATAAGAGTGCTCCATAGGACTTTTTCTCTTTGTTGTAATGCCATAACAAGTCTTAAATATGTTGTTCCCTTTAAGCTCTACTCAGGCTGGTAAATTGTTGTTTTGGCTTATGAGATGCATAATATAATAATTGACACTGATTTGATCATTGATCATATTGATGGTGATCAAAGAATTAATTGTTATTTTTTATGTATTTCGGGTACAAGAATCTATATTTAGGCACAACAACTTCAACACTAGTTCAAGTTTAAAACAAGAACACTATGAAGTACAAAAACACCCTCAACACAAGATCAAAGTGTTCTTTCTAAGAAGTGTGTTTTATTTTTTCAGAAATTAAGATGAAAAAAAATTATAAAGCCAAGTCCCCCGACTTCACGGAGTGTCCTTAAGGAATAATTCCCCTCACTGTACCCGAGGTTTTGGAATCTTCCTCCCAGGATAAAATGGCTTTCAATCCAACTATGTGGTACCTCAAATAATTGGATTCGTCGAACTCACTCAACGATATGATTGATCACAAAGAATGTTTTGAAGACAAGAAGAGTTTTTTATTTCAGAAAAGTTTTCATTCATATCAAACCTGTGGATGAAAGTAGGTTTATAAAGCTATAAGATGTCACTTCTGAAAGGTGGCAATGGTTCACTTAAAAGGTGTATCCTTTGGAAGAATCATGTCTGTTCATTCGAAACATTGTGTCTTTTTCTGAATAGACACAACTATCTGAACAGTCACGCCTTTTCCAAAACAATATGTTTTTTGCTCAAAGATCGTGTCCCTCCATTTTCCATTCACACCAATTAAACCAAACATTCCCCCACATGAATCGAGAATGGCTATTCTTTGTAAAACTTTACGGACAAGTATGTGATCATCAAGCAAAGACTGATTGCATCTGGATAAGTGGGTTTCCCTTTGAACTTTCCGTAGTGAACATGCATCGGATGCACTCGGTCAATCGATAGATTTGACATCTTTGAACCGTCGAGCTTTAATATACACCTAGACAACACATGTCACACAGCCAGCCTTTTACCGTTTATGGTTCTCACGATTTTGTTCTTTTTAGCCATGAACACGTCCCGGTTTCATAAGAGTTTAGAGAATATGCCTTTACTAACATTCTCCTTAAAGCGGCTTCCACTTCGCCCTCACATAGGTGATTTCTAAACGTTCAATCCTATAGATTAAATTATTTGGTCAAATCTGCCAAATTTAGATAATCATTAAAAAACTTTTCACTTTAAGTCTTATCCTTGTTTACTAAACATTGTCTACATCATGAGAATGGGTTGGGTAATTGACAATGTTGAACTTGTCAGACACAACTTTGTTTGATCTCCTTGAACCTAGCTCTTGGGATCTTCAGTCTGCTAGGTAGAGTTACCGCCATGCTGACTTGTCCTAGGCCTTAAACTCATTCCCTTGGATGTCCTTTCTACTCCTTCTCTAGATAGGCCTTTTGTAAGTGGATCCGACACATTATCCTTTGACTTAACATAGTCAACAGTGATAATTCCACTAGAGAGAAGTTCTCTAACAGTATTATGTCTCCATCTTATGTGACGAGATTTACCGTTGTACATCATGCTCCCTGCCCTACCTATTTTCGCTTGGCTATCACAGTATATACATACTGGTACCACTGGTTTAGGCCAATAAGGAATATCTTCCAAGAAATTTTGGAGTTATTCTGCTTCTTCACTGGCTTTATCCAATATAATAAATTCAGATTCCATTGTAGAGCGAGCTATACAAGTCTGTTTGGATGATTTCCAAGAGACTGCTCCTCCACCGATAGTAAATACATATCTAATTGTGGATTTTACTTCGTTCGATCCGGTGATCCAATTTGCATCACTATATCCTTCAAGTACCGCAGGATATTTATTATAATGCAAGGCATAGTCTTGAGTGTATTTTAGATACTCCAAAACTCTTTCATTGCCATCCAATGAGTTTTGTTGGGATTACTTTTGTACCGACTCAACTTACTAATAGCGTATGTTATGTCTATTCGTATACAATTTATTATATACATTAAACATCCCAATACTCTTGTGTACTCCAATTGTGAGTCACTTTTCGCCTTCATTCTTTCAAAGTGCAAAGCTCAAATCCAATGGAGTCTTGGCAATATCGAATTCCATATACTTGAATTTGTCAAGTACATTTTTGATATAATGAAACTGTGACAATGTCAACCCTTGTGGAGTTCTATGGATTCTTATACCTAAGATCACATCTGCAACTCCATGGACTTTCATATCAAACTTTCTCTCGAGCATTCGTTTCGTTGCATTTATGTCAGAAATGTCTCTACTAATGATCAACATATCATCCACATATAAACAGACAATGACTTGGTGATTCGGAGTGTCTTTAATGTAAACACATTTATCAGATTCATTTATCTTGAACCTGTTTGCCAACATGGTTTGGTCAAACTTCGAATGCCATTGTTTAGGTGCTTTCTTTAGCCCATACAATGACTTAATAAGTTTACACACCTTATTCTTATTTCCTAGAACCACAAAGCCTTCAGGTTGTTCCATGTAAATTTCTTCCTCCAATTCTCCATTTAGGAATGCGGTTTTCATATTTATTTGATGGATTTCAAGACCATATACTACCGCCAAGGCAATTAATATTCGAATCGATGTTATCCTTGTTAATGGCGAGTATGCATCAAAGTAATCAAGGCCTTCTTTTTGCTTGAAGCCTTTTACTACAAGTCTTGCCTTGTATTTTTCAATAGTACCATCCGCTTTCATTTTCCTTTTGAAGATCCATTTAGAACCTAAAGGTTTATTTCCTAAAGGAAGATCAACCAATTTCCACGTATGGCTGCTTAATATTGAATCAATCTCACTATTGACTGCCTCTTTCCAAAAGGATAAGTCCGAAGACGACATTGCTTCTTTAAATGTTTGAGGCTTATTTTCTAAGAGAAATATTACAAAATCTGATCCAAACGTAGTAGAAGTTCTTTGACGTGTACTACGTCTTGGATTCTCTTCATTATGTACATTATCACTTGATTCATCTCGAGGTCATTTAGATCCTCCACTAGACTGTTCATGTCTAGTTTTATACGGGTAAATATTTTTAAAGAATTCAGCATTATCTGATTTAATTATCATATTTTCATTTATATCCGGATGTTCGAATTTATGAACTAAAAACTGACATGTTTTATTGCTTTTAGCATATCCTATGAACACACAGTGCACAGTCTTAGGTTCTATCTTAACCCTTTTAGGCATAGGAACTTGGACCTTTGCTAGACACCCCCACACTTTAAAATATTTCAAGTTGGGTTTTCTTTCTTTCCATTTCTCATAATGAATTGATTGTGTCTTACTATGGGGAACTCTATTGAGTATATGATTGGTTGTAAGGATAGCCTCCCCCCACAAGTTTTGCGGTAAACCGAAACTTATAAGTAAGGCATTCATCATTTCCTTCAAAGTTCAATTTTTTCTTTCCACAATTCCATTAGATTGAGGTGAATATGGGGTCAGAGTTTGATGGAAAATTCCGTTCTCTACACATACTTCGGCAAAAGGAGATTCATATTCTCCGCCCCTATCACTTCTTATCATTTTTATCTTTTTCTCTAACTGATTTTCTACTTCAGTTTTGCATTGCCTAAATGCATTTGTTGCTTCATCCTTACTATTTAGCAAGTAGAGATAACAATATCCAGTGCAATCGTCAAGAAAAGTTATGAAATACTTTTTTCCACCACGTGATGGTGTTGACTTCATATCACAAATGTCAGTGTGTACTAAGTCTAAAGGATTGGAATTCCTTTCAACGGACTTATAAGGATGCTTTGCATACTTTGATTCCACACACGTTTGACACTTTGATTTATTGTACTCAAAGTTTGGCAAAACCTCAAAGTTAATTACTTTTCGTAACGTTTTGTAATTAACATGGCCTAAACATTCATACCACAAATTATAAGACTCAAGCAAGTAAGAAGAATTTAAACTTTTATTGATTTCAACATTCATTACATTCATCTTCTAAAGGCCCTCGATGAGATAGCCTTTTCCTACATACACTTCTCCTTTGGTAATTACAATTTTTTCAGAAACGGTTACACATTTGAATTCGTTCTTGTCTAGAAGTGAAACAAAAATTAAGTTCCTACGTTACTCTGGAACGTACAAGACATTGTTAAGTGTCAAGTCCTTTCCTGAAGTCATTTTCAAGCTCTCTTTTCCTGTTCCTTCTGCCTTAGCCATAGCGGACTTAGCCATGTAGATCATTTCTTCTACTTGAGCCAGAGCGAATGACAAAAACAACTCTTTGTTGGCACACACATGGCGGGTGGCACCAGAATCCATCCACCATTCGCGAGGATTCCCCACCAATTTGCATTCTGAGAACATAGCACACGGATCATTATATTCTTTTTTGGACTCAACCATATTAGTTTGGTCCTTTTTCTTGCCTTTCTTAGGGGCACGATAATCCGTAGACTTATGGTCAATTTTGCCACAGTTGAAGCACTTTTCCTTGAATTTCTTCTTGGGTTGATTGCTTTTTTGTTCAACTTTCTTCCTTTTCTTAGAATTGTTTTGGTCATCTTCTACAATATGTGGTCCATTCATTGTAGAATTCCCTTTTGACCTTCTTTCGACAGCCTTATTATCCTCTTCAATATGCAGTCGGACAATAAGATCTTCGACAGTCATCTCCTTGTGTTTGTGCTTCAAGTAGTTTTTGAAGTCTTTCCACATAGGTGGTAGCTTCTCAATGATCGTTGCTACTTGAAATGCATCATTCACAATCAAACCTACAAAACAGTTTATGTGAGTACTAAGAACATTTTCAATTTGTTTAACTAAGGTATTTTTCAAAGATATACCTTCTTCTAAGATATCATGTTGCAATTCTTGAACTTGAGAGACAACTGATTTGCTATCATTTTAAAGTCCAGAAATCTTGCAACAAAGAATTTCTTAATTCCTGCATTCTCTGTCTTATATTTTCATTCTAGTGTCCCCCACAATTCCTTCGATGTCTTAGTTCCACTATAAACATTGTAGAGGTTGTCTTGGAGACCACTCAAGATACAATTCCTGCAAAAGAAGTTTGAGTGCTTCCAAGCCTCTACAATCATGAAATGCTCTTTGTCCAAGGTTCACTCGGGCACCTCAGGAGCATCCTCACTAGTTAACCTTTGAAGGCATAGAGTGGTGAGGTAAAATAACATCTTTTACTGCCATCGCTTAAAGTCAATGCCCATAAATTTTTCGAGCTTCTCCGCAGGTGCCATTGGTTATGGAGCATTTGCTCGACTTGTTGAGGCAATACTAGTTTCCCCCACAGTCGTAGCCGCATCTTGCATTTGAATTTCGTTAGTCATTTTTTCTGTCACCACAAGACAATAAAGTTTAGTATTTTCAAAATACTATTTATAAAGTTAAGCAACTTTAAACTCTTCTTCTTGTTTCTAGTTAACGATGAAGTTTTTGTGACTTTCAATCGTCAATCGAATGATCTTTGACTTGTGACGAAGATTTTATGTCTTCGAATCACTAGTTAAGTTCAGACGGAGTAGAAAGCTTAAAGCTTTAATCTCCAAAAAATAAGCAATACAGATTCTACAAGGGTTATTCCTTAAGATTGTTATCTTTTATGTATTTCGGGTACAAGAATCTGTATTTAGGCACAACAACTTCAACACTAGTTCAAGTTTAAAAAAAGAACACTATGAAATACAAAAACATCCTCAACACAAGATCAAAGTGTTCTTTCTAAGAAGTGTGTTTTATTTTTTCAGAAATTAAGATGAAATAGAAATATAAAGCCAAGTCCCCTGACTTCACAGAGTGTCCTTAAGGAATAATTTCCCTCACTGTACCCAGGGTTTTGGAATCTTCCTCCCAGGATAAAATGGCTTTCAATCCAACTATGTGGTACCTCAAATAATTGGATTCATCGAACTCACTCAAATTTGATTGATCACAAAGAATGTTTTGAAGACAAGAAGAGTTTTTTATTTCAGAAAAATTTTCATTCATATCAAACCTGTGGATGAAAGCAGGTTTATATAGCCATCAGATGCCTCTTCTGGAAGGTGGCAATGGTTCACTTAAAAGGTGTATCCTTTGGAAGAGTCATATCTGTTCATTTGAAACACTAAGTCTTTTTCTGAGCAGCCACAACTATCTGAACAGTCACACCTTTTCCAAAACAATGTCTTTTGCTCAAAAGTTATGTCCCTCCATTTTCCATTTACACCAATTAAACCCAACATTAATCAGATTCAGTATCCAGTACATTCTAAGTCTATTTGTGATGCATCATTGTATTCCAATTTCCCATAGAGAATGGATTTAGATTCCGCAACATTTTAGATCATTCTTTCATAGTATTTTGAGCAACTCATAATCAACTGACCATTATCATCTCTAAGAATACCCCGTCGATCCTCCTTCACTTCCTGAATTTCATTTGCATAATATCATAACTGACACTGATGTGATCACTAATATAATTGATCATATAGGATTCAACGATTAGCGAAAATTTTAGTGCACCGAGCTGGCCTTTATCATATTCAAGCTTTTGTGTGAATTCTCATCTTCTAGTCTAACCCATATTTCACTAAGTATTGGTTTCAACAAGTAGATTTTCACTCTCACCTTTGCCATGCTTGGCCTAGTTTTGCATGATCAGTAGCTGAATCTAGAGATAATTTGGCATAGTGCCATATATGAGTGACCCTTTCAAGTGTAACTAGCTCTTTGAATTCAGGCCTAATTTTGTCTATTTGGAGTCTTGGTTTTAGAAATTTCCCCACAATCATTTGCTTACATTCATCCATCATAAATGTCATAGACCCTTCATAATATCATAATGCACAAATATTATGAAAGAACGATATAAACATCAAATTATCTTCTTAATATATTGAAACTCCACCCTTGCATTATAACATTACAAAGGGTGCTTTTGTAGGTGTCAAAGAGATACTTTTAGACTCTTTAACTTATAGATGATTTCACAATAACATAAAGTCATTCCTTGAGAGAATATAAAAGAATTATCAAGAACTAAAAATAACTAAAAGAACATATGAACCGATACATTAAAAAACATTTAAATTTTCTGTTTTCAATATCCCTCCATAAACTTAAATATTTTAAAAAAGAAGAGCTACTCCACTGCCCTTTCCAGACCTCATATATGGAATATACATTGAATATATTGTTATTATTAGTATTTAAACTTAAATGTCTTACATTCTTTAATTATTCTCGATGATTTTAGCTTCATTTGTAATATCCACTTTAATGCTTTATGTATGCCTTTCAAATTTGCTTTCATACATAATCTTTGCACGAATCTAGGCCGGTGATTAGGCCAAAAAATATTCACTCACAATAATTTTAATAGGTAACAGATAATCAGGACATTATTTTCATAAAATCATTTCCTTAATAACTTGATTTTTTCTCTCTCTATTTCTTAATTTTAAAACTTGCTAATTCTTTTTATACACGTTTTCTCCTTAAATTTTTTATTGATTCGAAAAAATAATTGAATGTACCCATTTTTGTCTCAGAAATTTCTCCTACTGATAATTTTATAATAAATTAAAATCATGCTTATAAAATTTTTTAGTCCCAATTTATTTATTGATTTGGATTTCGAGAGTTATACGAGTTAACTTTTTATTATAAATTTTTTTACAAGTCTGTGTAAAAGTGATATATTGTACCATCAAAATTAAACTAATTTACTTTTTATTATAATTTTTATAATCTCAAATGTACGGTCAATATTTAAAAATTTAATCTCAAAACGTGAAAAGTCTCATAAAAATTGAGACATTGAGATTACTATATTATAGAATAGTGATATATTACTTATGTTTATTTGGTGTTTGCGTTAAAGGTTGATGCTACAAATTGATCCAAGTTGAATAACAATAAAGTAAAAATTAACGATCAATAAAAACAAGACACTATTTATCCTTCATAATTTTAATAACAAAGTCTTTGTGCTATAAAAAAAAATTGATAGAGTGAATATAGAGTCCAAGTTGCCTTCTACAACTAGTTTTCTTATTTATAATTTTAAGATTAAAAGATTAAAATAATTTTGAAACTTACCTTTAATAAGCTTTAAAGTACTTGCTTGTGTAAAATATAATTTTCACTGATTGTGGATACTAGTTAAACTCTAATTTTTAAAAAAAAAAAATCGATTCCTTCAAACTTGATTTAAGTTTCAAATTTAGGCAATTCAATCTCTTCATCCCAGGATTGACGATAAGAATAAAATTCATAGATGGGCTCTTCATAATATGATAATGCATAAATAAAATGAAAGAGGGAAATAACATTAAACTCTGTAATAAATTGAAACTCGAGAAAATTGAAGGAAAGGTGTCTTTTAAGTCTTGAATGAAGGATTGGTGACATTGACCAACAGATAGGGTCAAACATCATTAGGAAACTTGATTAAGTTAATTGTGGACTTGATTAATATTTTCAAAACTTTCTAATCTTTTCAAAAATACAAATCAACCCAACCCACACCCCTCTTCAATCCAAATCAATCACTCTCTCTCTCTCCAGCTTCTCTCAACTCTCTCCCAACAAACAGTTCTGCAAAATTTTTCCCAACAAATAGTCGGACGAGTTCCTTTTCGACTTTCAACCGTCAATCGACGTGAATACTGATTCGGTGACAACAACTTCAAATTCTTCATCCTCCCATTTTCTTTTTCACAAGTAAAAAATTATGAAGAAACAGAGGAATTTGAGCCAACTACTCTTCTGGTATTGAAATATGGACTGAATAAAACCCTAATTTTTAGCATTTCTGTATTTCTTCTTCTTGTTATCATACTTTTGATTTGAATTTGTTGGTGATTTTTGGTCACAGTTGATGTTCTTAGTGTGTGTGTGTGTGTGATGTGTTGGTGTTGTTGGGTTGATTTGTTGGTTGTCTTGGTAGAAATGGTATTGCAATAGTTGAAACATCTGATGTAATAGATGAAACATATGATGCAACAGATGAAAATCTGATGCAACAGATGAAAATCTGATGCAACAGATGAAAATTTGATGCAACAGGTGAACAATCTAACAAATCATTCATCTGTTGTGACAGACGACTCTTCTGTTTAGATTAAATCTAAAAAATATTGATCAAACAGATAACTAATTAGTGATCTGTTTTTATTATTTCCAACGGTTTACTCTTTATTTTGCAACAGATTATGACTGTTTTTATTCTTTCCAACGGTTTATTCATCTGTTGCAACAGGTCGGTTATCTGTTACAACAGATAACATACTTGGTGCAACAGATTAGTGATCTATTTTTATTCTTTCTAACGGTTTACTCATCTGTTGCAACAGGTCTGTTATATATTGCAACAGATAAAATATCTGGTGCAACAGATTAGTGATCTATTTTAATGGCTTCCAACAGATTACTCATCCGTTGCAATGGGTCAATTATGTGTTGCATCAGATAAAATACCAGGTGCAACAGATAGTGCTATTTTTATGGTTCCCATGGATTACTCATCCGTTGCAACAGGTCGGTTATATGTTGCAACAGATAACATACCTGGTGCAACAGATTAGTTATTTGTTGGAACTATTATATTACTGCTATACATTAATCAATTATAATCTATGTTATGTTCCTGTTAATTTAAGATAACATGACTCCCAAAAAAAAAGAAATCGAATCAAGTCCAAGTAAAGGAACAAGTGCAGCAGCTCAACTACATCCACCACTCTATGAGCTTGCTTTACAAGCATTATCTCAATCAGGAGTAGAAGATAATGAACACGGGGAGGAGGAATCTTTCAAAAGACATGATCCAAATGCTAATAGCCTTCCGCCGAAGAGTTGGTTAAAATCTTCAGCATTGATCGTTATCTTGTGAGAATGCAAAGCGATGGTGCCACAGATTTAACGGGTGATCTCGTGGTTAAGCCAGTCATGGAAAAAATTTTCGACGCCTTCAGAAAAATACTTCGAGAATAAAAATTGGATTCTTATTTCCGGGAAAGCTGCTTTGGGCAATATCTTGATTTTTCGGAGGACAACACTGCTCGTTTCCAGATAAAAATGGTATATAATCTTCTCAAGCACAGGCTTATGTATGAAAACAAAGATAAGATGGATGAGGTGTGGATAAATTACTGTGGCATGCCTATTTGTTTTGGTTGGGAGGAGTTTGCCATAGTTACCGGACTAAAATGTTATCATCCTTCTCCTTCTCAAGTTATACCTATTATGACCCAAAAAAAGCACCCCGCACACTGAAAAAGAAAAAGGCAAGTCGAGTGATCGTGATGACCTAGTGTCCATTATTGGTCCAAGCTTCAAAAACAAAAATCTGATTAAAGCGTTGAAAGGTAAAGGACTTTCAAAGAAGCACAAGTAATCATTGTGTTTGGTTTGGTTTGTACATAATGTTCTTTGGGCGAGAGACGTTAACAACAACATAAGTCTTGGTTTAATAAATCTTTCTAAGGATCTTGAGGCATTTAACAGCTATCCTTGGGGCTATGAAAGCTTTAAAATGACTGTTGAATATTTGTTGACTCTGTTAATGCCAAAAATAGTCAACTTATATGTTTTTCCATGGGCCTTCATGGTAAATATTTCTTTTATCATGATATGATTCATCATTTTTTTATTCAATAATGCTTTTGATTTATTAGCGTTATGTTATAGGCTTGGGCATTTGAAGTCAGTCCGTATTTGAGACAACAAGTGAACTACCAGGAAGAAGTTTCCTGTCCAAGAATTCTGAGATGGTTGTCGGCCAAAATCGATAAAAATGCAAAATTTCTTGATATTTTCAATCCCCCCAGGAAAGCAGTAAGTCCAATTCTAATCAAGTTTTTATTTTAATTAATGATTAAATGATTTCATCATCATTCTTAATATATGTACCAATTTATTTTAGATTGTCCATTCGTGGCTTGTTCCGACCAACCGAGAGTTGAAGGTGCCATTTTTTCTTACTTTACGGTCTATGCAAACTTTATCGGACCCTAAGGTCGTTGATAGAATAAAAATGGAATTGCTTGGAGAAACAGCCATCATAAGAAAAATAATTTTGGAGGGTGGGGCTAATGATGCTCCTCTTACAGTTTTTGAAACAACAAGCCATTATGATTATGATCATAATAGTTGTACAGATTTTTCTCCAGATTTTGCCGTATCTAGCGAATGTTCTTTATGAAAATGTCAAGACTGCAAGGCGAAACACGATGGAGTGATTAATGCTATTAATGCACTAACTACTTCTGTAAAGAAAATGACATCTAAGAGGGGTGTCATTCTATCAAAAAGGATTCCATATCCAGAAACTCCACTAGAGATCAAGGCGGCTAAGAAGAGAAGGAAAGACACTTTCAAGGCATCATCAATCATCAAAAGAAGCAATATTTCAACGTCTCTATCTTTGTCTTGCACCGATGTTCAGTGTGCAAGGGCCACAGAAGAGCAGCATAAGCTGAAGAAGGTGAATGTACATTATTTGTTTCAAAAAATAAACAGGCACATATTTGTTTCAACAAATGATATATTTACTGAAAATTATCAAATAGATGTATATATATGTTGCAATTGTTGTCTAACCTATTACATCAGATTCGTTATCTGTTTCAACAGATGAGTCTTATGTTGCAACAGATGGGTCATCTGTTCAAAATTATCGTACTGCTCTGATTTACCTATTTGAATTTATCCCAACAGATAATTCATCTGATGCAATATGAGACTCATCTGTTGCAAGAGATAAAAAATTTATTGTATATCTCTACTTAGCATTGACAATTCTAGCTTTCCAGGTGGATGTCACAGCTACTGCCAAAGAGCATAATATGACAGTTGATAATCTATCAACTGCTTTCAAAGATGAAAAAGTGGAGTCTGTCAGTTTGGGAGAATGGAAGAATTACCCATTTGAAGGGTTCAACATCTCGGACGAGGCTTCAAAAAAACTAACACAGTTGATCAACGACTATTCAAAATGGATTGCTGATGGGTGTTAAAGCATCATGCCGGCAGGTACATAAATTAATTTTATAAATATTGGTTTATACAATTCTTGTTGTAAAAACCTGACATTAACACATATAAATCATCATGTAGAAAACAAAATGACGGGTGCTACAAAGTGAACGAATTAAGTCTTGGTTTTGATATGTTCAACTTTGTTGTTGCACATCCCAAAACGAAGAATTGGTTCTATTTGATGTCACAGCTCCAAACTTGCTGGAATGATGAGGTTTAAAGGTCATACATATTACTACTAATTAATACTTTATTTAATTACAGCTGCGTATTAAGTTTTTCATCACTTAATCCAAAATGTTTGATAATATGTGCAGGACATCGATGTCATTTTTTACTACCTCCAAAACAAGGCCAAGTTGCAAACACAAGAACAATACAGATACACAACAGGTAATTATTTGTACAAAGTTTACATTAATAATGCCTACGATAGGTATTATCAATAGCAGCCGAAAGTTTCCCGAAATGAGGAATAGGTAATCAACACATCAAAGGTTTTAGCATTACGGATGGCTTACCATGGCATTTGGTCGACAAAGTGTACATCCCAATCAATTGTGGTGATAAATTCCATTGGGTGTTGGCTGTCGTCATTATAAAAGAGAGGCGCATCCGAGTTTATGACTCGATGTCGCGAAGGAGACGTTCCAGGCCATTTTCTGGGATACAAAAGTTGGCCAAAATATTGCCTACTTACCTTGATATGAGTGGCTTTTTGGATTAAACGGTTCGTACTGATTGATCGACGATTGAAGTATACCGGGATAAAATGGCTAATCCATTTGATGTACAATATATTGACGAAATTGCTCAACAAACTATTGGTAACCTGTAAGTTTAAGTGTCATGATTTAGTTTCATTTCACAAATTTCCCAACGTTTGCATGAACTGCAAGATATGGATTATCTATTTTTTATAATGCAGGGATTGCGGTCCTTTTGTTGCCGAGTATTTGAGCGATGAATTACAAGTACCAAATGATGGACTTGATGCCGGATTACTCTGCAAAATATATGCTTATCTTTTATGGAAATATGGAGAAGCGAAAGCTCAGCAACCTATGTTAAAGATCCACGACGATGAAAACCGAATTCCATAGCACTGGATGAAGAAAAACTTGTCCATATTAATTAGATATTTATATATTGAGTCCATCAATGTAATAACCTATCCTCCTTGGTTTAACTTGTTGATTTATTTGTAGAGTAGATCGTTTGTACTCATAATGATTTTTTTTACATTTCATTTATTTCTTGAGTTATTTCATGTAATTTTTGAAGGCTTTGATTTATTTTATTCTATCTATGAATATAATTAATTCTGAGTTTTGAACATATTAATTGAAATAGAGTACTAGATTCAAATATCACAACAGATAATACATCTGCTGCAACAGACGACATATCTTATCAGAAAGATTTAGACATATGTTGCATGAGATGCAACACGTAGGTCATCTTCTAGAAATTATATAACAGGTCTTCCTACTTTTTTTATTTGCTCTAATAAATTACCGATCAGTTGCAACAGATAAGTTATATGTTCCAACAGATCATAAATCTGTTACGACAGACAGACGGGGAACATCTGTATAACGTAACAAATAACCAACCATTCCAACAGATAATCAATTTGTCACATAGGTACTATATCTGTTACGGCAGATATAAAATCTGTTGTATTATAAAAATTCAACTTTGCCAGACATAATAATTATTGCCCCTACATGTATAGTGAATTGGCTTGAAATGAAAATTTGTTATCGTTTTCATCTCTGTCTTTGTACATATTTTTTTTATACATGGGCTTCAACCATTTAGTTAGTACCCCATATGCCCAAACCCATTGCATCTTTCCCATAATGGTGTCGCACACACCGATCATTTGTGTGTCGGTTAGCAAACACTCGATGTATGCAAGAGAGTACGGCCCGCACACTGCACTGGTTGTATTTTTTAGGAGCTGGATGTTCTTATTTCAACCTTCAAAAAACCATGATTCCTTCGCCAAGACTTCAGCCAGCAAATAATACATCAGCTTACTCTGCGTCAACAACTTGGGAAACAACTTCAAGAGTGGTTGCATGTAGGTTAAAAACGCCTTCTCACTGAACACAGGTAAGTTGCAGTCATAAACCTTAATCTTTCCCTCGTATAGTAGTATCTCAATAGTGAGAAAATGGGTGACATTCACGTTCATGACTACAAAGATTCTCTTTGCCTTGGTCCAGCTCTTGCTGTGTGGATATGTCCTCTTCCCTCTAACATATTTAATCGCTTCTTCATCCCATTGGAACGTAGAAACAAACTGATCAAATTTTGGGCCACCAAAATCAGCTATCTTACAGATTTTAGCGTACCTATCCTTAAAATTGTTATAGAAGTTGAGGTCCATTATCCTATCGGCAGCATCATAAGCATCCAGGTACGCTAATTGCATGCCCTTCATGAGGCAAAGAATTTCATCAACATACTGTGGTATAAGAAGATAATTTTTAAATAGGTTAATAATTGTAAAGAATAAAAATACAGTCGAAAGAATCCGATACAGAGGGTTCTCTAAATTAGTTCACAGATTACCCAGCCAACGCAACTTCTGCAAAAGATGTGTATTATGTTGCAACAGAATACCAAGTTTTTGCAACAGATTACATATCTGCTGCGTAGATTCTTCTTTATGGAGTAGATTGGAAGGGTAGGTTAG
>NC_061121.1:17129538-17133644 GCF_002878395.1 Capsicum annuum
TGCTGCGTAGATTCTTCTTTATGGAGTAGATTGGAAGGGTAGGTTAGTAAAAGTAAACTTACCTTGTCCTCATACCACACACACATATTTGTCATATTCGAGAAGTCTTTGGCAGCAAATGAATGCATGGTGTATTCTTTTTTAACCTTCATCTTGATGAATTCTTCCAGTTCCTTCTTCTTCTCCTTGACAAGCGCCATAATATATCCACCTTCTTCGGCGGCCCCTGAACTTCAACAACTATTAGAGCAGAGGGAGTTATAATTTTTGCTAATTTTAGAACTGAGAGAATTTATCTAATTTTTCTTCTCTTCCTCCTAACCTCCAATGTAGGAGTGCATGTCTCCCTAACCTCGTTGGATGGTATGACACCCCTCCTGGATTTCAACTCCTCGGCAGCTTCACCAATAGCCTCTAGCTTGTCGAGGAGTTTATCCTCTATGTCCATGCACGCTTTGCATTTACAATGAGAATATGAGGATGAGGAGGGGTGAGAGGGACCACTGTAAGGATGGGAGAGACCGGTGTAGAGGTGAGAGGAGGACCTATGCAAAGGGTGTTTTCAAACATATTTATTTTTTGCTGAGCACCAACATGATCATAATCATGACTGGCAGCAGAGGCAGCAGCAGGATGGTTGCCACCATCACAAACAACTCCACCAGCAATACCCCCAGAAAAAGCACCCAAATCTGTTGCAGTTTGAGTTAGGTCGTGAAGAGCTTCAACATTAGACTGACCTTGCCTAATTGCTCTTCTTATGGATTTTACTCCATACAATTTCTTCTTTATTAACTCCACCGTTGGGTCTTATTTTGTATCAACAAGATCCAGAGTAAGAAAAGAAGTCATCCCCAGCTCATCAATGGTAGGCATGATCCAAGGATACACAACCTATAAAAAAATGATAGGAGAAATTTAAATTATATAATAATAATTTGAAGCCAGTTGGGTTACATGGGGCTCGGGTTATGTTAACACAGCCAACTTATGCAACAGACGATCCAGCTACCGCAACAGCTGATCTGTACGTTAAAATAGATTGATAATATATTGCATCAGAATACCCATCTGTTGCATAATTTACAGTAAATGGTTAATCTATTGAGTAGGGTTCAGAGAACAGAGCAACATATGGTTAATCTGTTGCAAAATATGGATCATCTGTTGTAACAGATTACCCATCTGTTTCACCAGTTGCAGTTGATGGGTAATCTGTTGCAACAGATGGAACATCTGTTTCAATATCTTTCTTTGAGGCAAATTATTTTAGTTGAAAGAAGACGTAATGCATCATCCAGAGGGTTAAAGAGATCAGCCTCATTAATATTTTTTTTGCTGCTCTCTACTGCAGCCAACCACCTAAGGATCCTTGGATGAGAAACCTTATCCGGGTACTTCATGAAATGCTTTCGGGGGGGAGGAATGGTTTCACATGCCCAAGCCTAAAAATTGTAAACAGAAAGCAAGCAAAAAAAAAAGTCACAAGTATATTCAATATAAATTAATGAATGAGTAAAAATAGTGATTAATTTTACCATGAAAGCTCAAGGAAAGCCGTATAATGTGGTCATCTTTGACTTTACCTCTTTCAGTAAATATTTGACAGTCAAGTAGTAGTTGTCGTATCCCCAGGGATAATCATTAAATTTCCCAAAATCATCAGCAAGCGTCAACAAATTATGTTCTATGACTTTCTTGACGTCTCTTGCCAATAAAACGGAATGGACAAACCAAACTAAGCACAATTTCTCCCTGTAGTGCTTTGGTATGTATTTATTCTTGAGATCCTCTATCAAATCCTTCACTTTGTAGCTAGTTCCAAAAATGCCCAACAACCCATATTTTTTTACCTTACATTTGTTGGATCCTTTGTAGGGTGTTTTCTTGATGGCAGGTTCTTTTGGATGATCGCATCTCAAGCCCGTCACAATGGCAAACTCTTTCAATCCAAAGCAAACCGGCATGCCACAGTAGTTGATCCATACTTCATCCATCTTATTTTTGCCCTCCTTCAGACCTCCATCATCCCCTGCATATATGATCCTATGCTTGAGAAAGTCATATACCATGATCATTGGGAAACGGAGAGGGAGGGCCCAGACAGCTCAAGAAAGTGTGCAAAGCAGCTCTACTTAAAAAGTCCATCTATGTTTTTCTTCTTCATAATACTCCTAAGTTCGTCAAAAGGTTTCCCCAACTGACATTTAAGTACAAAATCAACAAATACTGCATTAGGGTTATTCATCGACATCGTAACTCAAAACTTGTCAATACTAATGGTTTTGACAGAATCATGCTGGAATTTCGATATTATTTCACACCCCATTGGTGAGGAGGAGTTATTACTTTCCTCGGCTTCATTTTGCCCTGATTGAGGTTGTTTTGGAAGTTCCTCCAAATCTATATATACTCTAGCCTTTTTAGTTTGGTGATTGGAAGTTGATCCACTTTCTGTTTCTTTTCTTTTGGGAGACATCCTTTAACTACAAACAAAAGAAAAACAAAATATACATTGCATATGATGTCTACATAATTTTTTTAAAAAAGGTGAGACAACTTTCAATAAACTATTCTTACCACATAACCAAAAAAAATACTCCAACGGACAACCCATCAGTTGGAACAGATGGGAAACCCAAATCTGTTTGAAGACCTATTTAATATCTCCCCACAGATACTCCACCTGTTGCAACAGGTGAAGAAATTTGAATAAATTATTCTATGCCACATTACAATAAAATACTCCAACGGATAACCTATCAGTTGGAACAGATGAGGAATCTGTTTGAAGACCTATTTAATATCTACTAACAGATCTTTCATCCGTTACAACAGATGGACCACCACCACCACAACCAATGCCACAATCAATGCCACCAAGACCACCACCAATGCCACTAATACCAACACCAAGACCACCGATACCACCGCAAAAAACACAAATACCAACACCACCAACAACAGCCACCAACAATATCACAAACACCATCCAACAATACCACGACAGTCAATAAAACACTGAGAGAAAAACTAGAGTTTTCTCGAGTGCTTCCTACTTTTTTAGCATCAAAACTCAAAATTATTAACACATTCTCGAAGATAATACAACTAAAAGTCTTCTTTTTTATCATTAACTAAAAAGCCCTATTTTTAAGAATAAAGAACAAATATAGAACTCTTCTCGAACTTTGTTACAAGTGAAGATAGAGAAAAGAACGGATACAAGCGGAATGAAGTCAAAAAAACAACTATGTGTAGTCGTAAATGGAAAGAAAATCGACCTATTTTGAAGGGTTGAGCAATATGTTGAGTAGTTGTTGTTTGTACTGTTGAGAGGTAGAGGACACCCCGAGAGAGAGAGAGAAGAGCGAGAACTTAAGATTTGAAATGAAAAAAATTTTGCGCAAATGGATGATTTATGTAGGTTGATTTATAATTTTGAAAAAGAATGACAAGTTTTAAAATTGCTAATTTGGTCCAAATTGATCTTAATTAATTTTAAAAATTTTAACAGATATAGTTTTTAAAACATTGAGTTGATGAGAACTCATTTTAACTCAGAGTGATCGATCGACGACTCGGGTCGGGATGAACGTAATACCAATGCCATGCAATTACAAAGACTCGATTGGATTTGTAGTTGACCCTGCGAGCTCATTCATTTATCCCTAGTTCTACCTAAAACAACTTAGGTACTATCACTATCCTAACATTGAGTTGATGAGAACTCATTTTAACTCAGAGTGATCGATCGACAACTTGGGTCGGGATGAACGCAATATCAGCGCCATGCAATTGCAAAGACTCGATTGGATTTGTAGTTGACCCTGCAAGATCATTCATTCATCCCTAGTTCCACCTAAACAAACTTAGGTATTATCACTATCCTAAAATTGAGTTGATAAGAACTCATTTCAACTCAGAGTGATCGATCGACGACTCGAGTCGGGATGAACGCAATACCAATGCCATGCAATTGCAAAGACTCAATTCAATTTATAGTTGACCCTGCGAGCTCATTCATTCATCCCTAGTTCCACCTAAATCAAATTAGGTACTATCATTATACTAACATTGAGTTGATGAGAACTCATTTCAACTCA
>NC_061121.1:17133744-17145290 GCF_002878395.1 Capsicum annuum
TGTAGTTGACCCTGCGAGCTCATTCATTCATCCCTAGTTCCACCTAAATCAAATTAGGTACTATCATTATACTAACATTGAGTTGATGAGAACTCATTTCAACTCAGAGTGATCAATCGATGACTCGGGTCGGTATGAACGCAATACCAATGCCACGCAATTATAAAGACTTAATTGAATTTGTAGTTGACCTGCGAGCTCATTCATTCATCCCTAGTTCCACCTAAATCAACTTAGGTACTATCACTATCCTAACATTAAGTTGATGAGAATTCCTTTCAACTCAGAGTAATCGATCAACGACTCAGGTCGGGATGAACGTAATACCAATGCCATGCAATTGCAAAGACTCGATTGAATTTATAGTTGACCCTGTGAGCTTATTCATTTCTCCCTAGTTCTACCTAAATCAATTGCAATAAAATCTGTTGCAACAAACGACTAAGTTGTTGAAAATTTTCAAACAGGTATATATATGTTGCAACAGATGGCATATCTGATTTAATTATCAAATAGATATTTTCATCTGTTGTGACAAATGACTGAGCTGTTGGAAATTATCAAACAGATATTTATATCTGTTGTAACAGATGAGATATCTGATTTTATTAATTATCAATGAACATTTTCATCTGTTGTCACAGATGACTTAGCTGTTGGGATTTTTAAACAAATATTTATATTTGTTGTAACAGATGACTGAGTTGTTCGGATTTCTAAATAGATATTTATATATGTTACAACAGATGACATGTTTGTTTGAAAATCTTTTTTTCTCTTTTTATTTTAAAGCAAGAAGCTTTTGGTCCGAGTAGATAATATCAAGTAGTAGTACTTAGTACTTACTACTGAAGGCGGTAAAAAATATTTCTTGGATATCTCAAAAGTGAGTTCATTAAGCAGTCTTGTCTTGTCTGTTCTATGTCAGTAGTCTTAGTCTTCCACGTGCCCCTCAAATTATTAATGAATATTGAAAATCACCACGTCTACATACACAATAAATCTATAGAAATTATTGCATCTCTTCCTTCAGCTGCAGTTTATTTTATTCAACTCTCATTTTTTTCTATCTCCTCTTTAGGATCACGGCCTTTTTTCTCTCTTTTCTCTTCTCTTCTCATAAATATCTTTCCGGATCTAAACCCATCCATATCTTTCCTCAACTTAAATTTTTGTTTTGATTTCCTTTTTGATATTAAGGTATGGTTCATTATTGCTCTTTCAATTTTGTCTTCTTCTTTGCAAGTTATTTACATCTGTTTTTTATTTAATTACAATTTACCCATATCATATTTATTAAAAAAATTTAAGAAACTTTTAAGTGTTAATAAATAATCCGAGAATTTTTATTACAATATGAGAAAAAAGTCATCTATTGGGAGAAGTTTAAAAGCCTTGTTGGCAGTATTATTTTTTTTTGTATGTATTTTATTTGTTTCATTATTGTTGATGTAGTTATTGATGTTGTTGGTGGGCTTGGTGTTGTTGGAACTTGTGGTGTGGTGTTGTTGATGGTTTTGGAACAAAGGATGTTGCTTCTTTGTTGTTGATGATGTTGTTGGAAAAAATATTGTTATTTTTTTTTATGTTTATGCTGTTGTTGATGTTGCAACAGATGGAGAAACTATTGGAACAAATAAAACCACCAGAAAGGCTGGTTTGATGTATTCCATCAGACTTCACATCTGTTGCAACAGACTCCACATCTGTTGTAACAGACTCCACATCTATTGCAACAGACTCCACATCTGATGCAACAGATAGACAATGTTCTTTTTGTGACATCAATTTTTTTTCTTCTTTGTCAATATAAGGAAGTGACAGTTGATCAAATTTTGATGGACTATCGTAAGAGGCTGCAGTAAAGATGGGATCGGAGGAATATGCTGCTTGCAGATGAAACCACTTCATATATGGGAGGTATGTATTACTGATAATGTTATCGTGGAAACACACACAAAGTGCACTGATTTTGTGAATGATGTTTTTACTGATTAGTCATAGATCGTTCAAACAAGATGTCTTTAATTTTACAGTTAAATTTGGTAGGTCCAAACTAATAAGGCTGAGGGACCATGAATATGGTTCTGATAGCCTGTTAAGATTTAATGTTGGTTGTTGCTCATGTTTATTTGTCAAGCATTATGAAGGGATCTAGTTTTTGTGTCATTGTAAAGAGATTCAATAGCAATTGGACTAACTTTTAGGGTGCATTAGACCCTTAAAGGGCCTTCGAAGCTTAGCACTGCATCTAATAAGAATGGAAAACCAATATAGTTATTGCCCTGGCCAAAATTTATATGGCTGGGTTGCTCACTCGGGGTGATGATTTGATGCCAGAATGTGCAGTAGGAGAATGCTTTCGAAGGAAAATAGGTGGTTGATGGAAGACTATATCATCTGAGAGCTAATTGAAGAAGAGACATAAGGTAGAAAGTAGCTTCTAACGAATCTGGCCGGTGGAATTATCTTAACAAATGCGATATCTGAATCAAGTGCAAATATGAAAGTGTATCCGGTAATGTAATTTCATATATTGTGTCTCTAAAAAGAAAAACAATGCATCTAAATACTTTGCTAGGGAGCTGTGTGGTCGGGATTATCACCTAGATAGAAAATAGGAGAAGACCAACAAAGAAGCCTCACGGGCATCGAGGGTTGAAATGATGTACAGCAAGTCTAGAAAACTTATGCCAACAGCAACTGCAGTTAAAATAAGGAATCTAAGCGAAGGCGGCAAATTTCTAAATTTTAAATTTTATCCCATGCTTTCTTGTTTGTGTTTTCGATCAGGTTCACTGTCGTTGACCTGATCGGAACCACAAACGAGATTGAAAAGCAAATAGAGTATCATTGCTTCCTTAGCAATATGGTTATAATTGATTGTGCTTTCTTGCCTTGACATGCTTTCAATATTCCTTGAAGAAGATCAGATGCTTATTGTAGTATGTGAATCCCGATAATTTTTAAGCTTGCCTCTAGCTTGTTGATTCTGTATTCAAGATGGTCGTTGTCGTCTTTGAAGTTGGTAAGGAGTTCCTCATCTCTTGTGATCTCGATCAGAAACACTATCTTCAAAGCTGTGGCATTCTAGAAGCCCTTCAGAATACTTTCTTCAGAAGCCCTAAAGGATATATGGAGGGTCTATGTGTTTGTTTTAGGTCAAAATGTGTTAATGCACGTTGAAGATGTAGTCTCAACAATTGAACAACACACTTTTATCGAGCGTTGCTCCATGCATCTTGCTCAACCAATTTGATAAATTAGTAAGCATGGAGTTACGTAGAGTGTGATCTAAACCAGCTCTACCAAGCCTATCAAACGTTATGTAACTCTAAGATTATTACTCTATCAAAAAAATATGATCGAGTTAGTGCACAAATCGAACGAGCTCAATCTCTCAGCCTTTCTGTTGATCGTTCTTCTCTAATATAGATGACAAGATATCTGCTATGCAAAAGTCTACACCGTCGCCAGACATATTTGCCTAGGAGCAATTCGTCTGAAGGATATCTGTTGATGTCTTCTGAAAAATTGCTCCAAGGGAAGCATGTCTGGAGATGGTGTAGACTTTTACATAGCAGCTATCTTATCATCTATATTGGAGAAGAGTGATCAGCAAAAAGGCTGACAGATTGGGCTTTTCTTATTTGTGCACTAACTCGGGTATATTATTTTTATAGGGTAATGAGCTCGAAGTTACATAACGTTTGATAGGCTTGGTAGAGCCGGTTTAAATCATATGTTACGTAACTCTATGCTTACTAATTAACAAATTGGTTGAGCAAGATGCATAGAGCAACGCTCGATAAAAATGTGTTGTTCAACCGTTGGGACCACATCTTCAACGTGCATCAACACATTTTGACCTAAAACAAACACAGCGAACCTTCATGTATCCTTTAAGGCTTTTGAAGAAAGTGTTCTGAAGGGCTTCTAGAATGCCACAACTTTAAAGGTAGTGTTCCTGATCGATCTCACAAGATACGAGAAACTCCTTACCAACTTCGAAGACAGTAACGACCAGCTTGAATATAGAATTAACAAGCTGGAGGCAAGCTTGAAAATTATCGAGATTCACATGCTACAGCAAGCATCTGATCTTCTCCAAGGAATTTTGAAAGCATGCTAAGGCAAGAAAACACAATCAATTAATCCATATTGCTAAGGAAGTAATTATACTCTATTTGCCTTTCAATCTCGTTTGTGGTTCCGATCAGGTCAACGATAGTGGACCTGATCAGAAATACAAACAAGAAGGCATAGGATAAAATTTAAAATTCAGAAATTGCCATCTTCGCTTAGTTTTCTTATTTTAACTGTAGTTACTGTTAGCGTAACTTTTCTAGACTTGCTGAACATCATTTCTACCCTCGATGCCCGTGAGGCTGCTTTGTTGGCCTTCTCCTATTTTCTACCTAGGTGATAATCCTGACCATGCAGCTCCCTAGCAAAGTGTCCATCTGCATTATTTTTCTTTTAGAGACACAACAGACGAAATTATATTACCAGATACACTTTCATATTTGCACTTGATTTAGATTTCGCATCTGTTAAGATAATTCCATTGGCCAGATTCGTTAGAAGTTACTTTCTACCCTGTGTCTCTTCTTCAATTAGCTCTCAGATGATATAGTCTTCCATCAGCCACCCATTTTCCCTCGAAAGTATTCTCCTACCGCACCTTCTGGCATATAATCATCACCCCGAGCGAGCAACCCAACCATATAAATTTTCGCCATGGCAATAACTATATTGGTTTTTCATTCTTATTTGATGTAGTGCGAGGCTTCGAGGGACCTCTAAGGGTCCAATGTACACTTAAAGTTAAAGTCCAATCGCTATTAGTTCTCTGCAACAATGATAAATATTGATCCCTTCTCAAAACTTGACACGCATAAAGACGAGCACCAACCGTCAGTACTTCGTGACAGGGTATCTGCACCATCTTCATGAGGTCCTCAGTCTTATCAATTTCGAACCCATCAAACTTAATGGTACAATGTAGGATCTTGTTTGAATGATCAATGCCTAATCGGTTAAAAACTGCATTCATAAAAACATTGTACTTTGTGTGTGTTGTCCCGGTAACCTTATCAGTAATACATACTTAACTCCCACACATATGAAAGTAGATCCATCTGCACGCACCTTATTCTTCCTAGCCCATCTATGGCTTAAATTGAATAAATAGATGACTAACTTGTTACAATAGATGACATATCTATTTATATTGTCAAATAATTGGAGACATCTGTTACGATAGTTGATCAACCTGTTGCAGAAATCAAACAGATATATACATTTGTTGCAAAAGGATTGCCAGTATGTTGTAAGTTATCTAACAGAAAGAATATATTTTGTAACAGATTACCCATCTGTTAGATTTATTTTAAAGCAGTTTCTTTTCATTCTGAGATACAATAATTTATAAATAGGTCCCTTCTTACAAATATGAATGATCCAGATTCGTACAAGAATATTCATATCGAGTCCTTGCGTGAACTTCAAAGGCAGTTTGATGAATTCCAGAGAGATTTGGCTGACTTTGGAGCAAGGCTGCCGGATGAAAGATGTCTGATTAACAATAATATTAATAGTAGTAATAATAATTAGGTAATGTTTTTTATTTTAGCGATTATTTTCCTCCTTTTGTATATCAAATCTACACAAGGGATTCAAAAATCTATGAACATTCATTTTATTTTGTTGTCGACTTTGAATTTTTAATTCTTATTTAGTATTTAATAATAATCATTCTGTTTATTCCTTGTTCTCAACATGTCGACGGTTGGTGGTAGTGATTGAGCAGCAATTTGTGTCCACAGTTAGAGGTTAATCTGCTACAATAGATCGATCATATGTTGCACCTGACGGTTATTAATAAAAAAGGACTATTGTTGTTATTGAGAGGGTGAAAAGAAAAAGACATGACTTTCCGTTCCGATTATTCAATATGAAAAATGTTTCGCAAATAAATAATAAGAAAATAAATGATAAACACAATTTATAACCACAATTTTAATAACTGATCATGACTTTTCACCATTTTTGTTTTTGAATTTGTTTTTTAAATTATTTATTATATAATAAAATGGTTATTATTTTATTAAGGAATTTGAAAAGGTATTTTTTATATTTATAAAATAAAAAAGTAAGCAAATTTGGATTAATGATATGATGATATAGTTATTTTTAAAAAAACATAGATTATATATTGCAACAATTAAATTATCTGATGCAACAGGTTCACTATGGTTGCAAGAGGTGATATATATGTTGTCACAGATAATTTATCTGATGCAACCTATATCAAGTCACAACTCAATAAAAGCAGTTCTTGGAAAGAACTAATTAATTATAATAATCTGAAAAGTTATGACTTATCACAATATTTCTTAATTTAATTAATTCATTACTTTTCACATTAATAAAAAATGTAATTAATAAATGGAGGTGAACAGTTAGATTATATGTTGCAATAGATATGTTATCTAATGCAACATATTTTATATTTGTTGAAACAGATAATATATCTGTTGTCACAGATGTGTTATCTGATGCAACAGATATAGAATCTGTTGCCACAACTCAATAAAAACGGTTCTTCGAAAGAACTAATTAATAATAATAATCTGAAAAGTCATGACTTACATCACAATATTTATTTTCTTAATTTAATCAAAAATGTAATTAATGTATGGAGGTGAATAGTCGCGTCTTTTTGCCTCTCATTCAAATTCAATCCTCTATAAATAGGTCTGTCCTTACTCAATCGTTCATTCAAATACACTCTATTTATTTATTGCACTCGTCTTTCATATTACACTCTAGAAGATAAGATTATGGTTGACCCAGTGTGGGACGTTGCTTTTCTGCAAGATTCAGTGAATGAACTTTGTAATCAAGTTCGTAATCTGCAATGAGAATTGGGAAGAGTTAGATCAAGAATGCTCCGTGAGATACGCAGGCTGAGAAAGGCCTTGCTACTTCCGGTTGAAGATTGGACGGCTGGCAATGATGATGCTAATAATAATAATAATAATAATAATTAGACTATTATTTTTCTTTTAGTCCATTATATGTATTTTTATTTATTTTTGTTTAATAAATAAATTATGTTTGATCTTTGACGTTTTAATTCATATTTAATTTTCATTCTGTCTATTATCTTCTCAACAAACATGTCGACGTATAAAGGAATAATTTAGAATCCAGTAGCAATAGCAAGATTTATCTGTTAGGTTTGTGGCAGGGGTTGATTTGTGTTGTTTCAAATAAATTAATCATTCGTTGCAACAGATAATTAGTCTGGTGCAACAGATAAACATTCTGATGCAAGAGATAGTTAGTCTGGTGCAACAGATAAACATCCTGATACAACAGATAATACGTCTGATGTAACAGATAAACCTTTTGATGCAACATATTACTTATCTGATGCACCAGATGATTGATCTGTTTAAATTATGGGCACCTATGTTGGATTCATAATCGGGGTTCTATCCATTGTTGGAAAAACACAAATGTACCCAGATGACAAATACGAATAAAAAACATAATTTTACTTACCAAAGTCACCTATGAAGTAATGCCAAAGTGGAAAGTGATGTAGTAAACAAAATTTGACCTAAGAAATTGGTCAGATCACAGCAGTAGCGTTGTACCAACAACAACAACAACAACAAATGGTCGACAAGAAGAAGATGAAGATGATAATGAAGTAGAAGATGATGATAATGAAGCGGAAGATGATGAATAAAGCAACAGAAACAGAAACAATTAACAACAAAAATCGCTAAGAGAAAGAAAACAACAATGGATGAGAAGAGAGAGAAAGGCGCCTTTTTTCCCTCCGTTTCCCGTTATTTTAAGTATACATTGGGATCAAAGTGTAAATTTAAAAACTTATGGGTTATTTTCAAATTTTTTCAACTTTCTTAATACATAATAAAATAATTGTCACCTCCAACTAATAGTTAAGACTTGTGTCACCTACACCTCATTTTAAAATTCTTTTCTCACCTGTGCCCAAACCCCCTTGAAACTTTGTGTCTGTGTACAACATAGCAATATTATAAAGGGTGCATGCTTTTGTAGTGTCAAAAGATACTTCCCAACTTAAGATAACTAAAAGACATTTAAACACTTCAACATTAAAGTTTAGTACTTTCATTAACCTTAGTCTATTTGAAGTAATAGAACAAGCTTATTGAAGTAGTAGTAATTAATTATTACTCAAAGAATCAAAGTTCAAGGCCACTTCCTTGGAGCTTCAAGCTGGTAACCTTATCAATTTGTTTTTCCATTTCAGGTGTTAAGTGATTCTTCCAATCTCCGACCACTCCTTTTCTGAAATATGAACTATTGTGGAGATGAGAGAAGAGTGAGCCACTCTTATTAACCTCCAAATTCTTAAGCCTCTCCAAGCTACACTTCTTCAAAACTTTCTCCAAATCCTCTTCATTACTAAAAGGTTTTCCAAGAAATAACGCTATTTTTGCCACCTCCTTCCTAGGGTCCATTTTCAAATCTTCGTACTTCAAGAATAGTATTTTTTGGGGCCACTTTTTACTTTCTTCCCAATATTCAAGAACATGTTCAAAGAATGGTCCATAGAGATGAACCCCATTGGCAAAAGACTCCACGTCTTCTTCTAAAGGGACGAAATCTTTTAAATGCTTACGATTATAGTTGAAGAAATGCCACCTGGAAATCGTGGTATCTTTAGGATTTCTTGTTATGTATATAATCTTGCAATTATCTGAACTCTTGATTGAATTTGGCAAAACCCTATAAGGTAGATGAGTATGAAAAAGTCTTGGAGAGGACATTGTGTATAGATCCTGAGCTGGAGTTTTTGTTAGATAATTAATGGCCTCTATTGTTGGAACATGAAAATGAGGACTGTCCTTGACTAAGAGGTCTTCTTCCTCTTCATAATTACCTTGCATGATGCATGCACATATGGCCTTGAGCCATGTTGTACCTGTAAAACGATCATCAGATGTTAGAATGAAAATATATAGTTGATGAAAGATATATAAGACTAGAATCAGTGGCAGAGTCACTTATTTTCGTGAATTTACTTTTTTAATGAAAATTCTGATTCTGCCACCGACTAAAATGCCTAACATTCTTCACTATTTGAGGCTGTGAACTACATCCTCCTTCGTGTACTTTTTTTGTGTTATATATACAGGTAGGGTGTCTGCCTAATCCCCAATACACCATTATGGTTCTTTTAGTCCGAGCTCAATGATCATGTATAAAGTTTGGGACGTCAAACTCAAACTGTAATTTTTTTCTCATAAATGATCAATGGAGACATACAGTTATATATAACTTTAAAAAAAAAAAAGAGATGATTAATTTATTAACTAAAATTAATTAATACCTGTTTTCATGGAAGATGCCAAGAGAACATCATTAGGATTTGATTTGAAGGTTTCCTTGAAGACCATGACTCCCTTTATAATGGATGGAGTTGCCCAAAAACCTTCCCACTGACAAAGTTTATCTTTACGAGAAAGAGCTCTTTGTATTTCTTCATCCACTTGCATTGAATTATTGATAACTAATGATTTTTTGGAATGGAATTAATAACAATTGAGGGCGATGGAAATTGGGAAAGAAATAAAGTTAATAAGAACATAAGTAGTGGTTGGTTGAAATTGGCCAAATGATATGTGTATGTAGATATAGGGGGAAGAGGAGTTTAACTATCTATATATATATATATATATATATTTGTGCATCGTCATTCTAAAAAATATTTACATAATTAGATTATTAATTGTAATTATTGCTAATGTGAGCAATAATTAGAAAAAATTGACATATGGAACCGTACCTAACTGAACCCTTTAAAAGTTGTATTATTCCTCTAAAATAAATAGTACATGAAAGCAAGCTCTCTCAGTTTGAGACGAAGATAGGGTATTCATTACAAGATTAACGTGTTGCTTTAAATTTTATTGGATATTATATTTAGATTAATAATTTAAAATTTAGTAATTTAAAAATATTAAAATCTAGCATTCATAAATTTTAAATTTTAATTCGGCCTCTAGACTTTTATTACTTCCAAAAGTTGGAGTATTTGGAAAGCTATAGGAACATGTAGGGTTCGAGCCCATTTGGATAGGATTAAAATCTGGTCAAATCAGCTTTTAATTTCTTTTTTAGTTTTTCTAAATATTTGGTAAAATTAAAAAGTGCGTAAAAAAATTTAAAAACTAATTAGAAGCTGGGTACCCATCTTTTTACTTTTCAGATTAAAATTCTCTTAGATTTGATCAAAATATTTACCTTTTTACCTTATATTTTCCTCCAATTCCAACAATACCCTAAACTTCTAGCCCTTAAATATATAGTTTTTCTTTCTTTTTTGTTGGTTGATTCTCTCCGTCTCTTTCCTTCAATTTCCTCTTCATTTTTATCTTTTATTTTCAGAGAATCCATCATTATATTGGAGGTTCATATTTTAACATACCCAAATTATTACGAGTTTGCAATATTACAATATAATACTATTTTTATGTACAAAAATGTCCTAAATTTATTTTTTAACATTAAAAATTAAAAAGTAAATTATATTTGTAAATTGACCTCAGGTAATCACTTTACGTTAAAAGTGCATTTAAATAGAATATTTTTGAAATATTAGAATTAAAAATTATAAATAATTCACCTTACTTATATTGTTAACAACTTTAAGGATATTTAAGTCATTTTGACAACAAAAAAAGTGTTTAGCATCACTTGTTTAAACAAACACATCAATAACTTTATTTTAAGTTTCAATACTTCTATTCAAACACTAATCTATTTAATTTATAAGCACTTATTTTAAATTTTTAATCACTTAAGCTAAAAAGTAATTGTTTTAATCTTATCCAAACGGGCTCTAATTAGCAGGCGCAAATTAATTTCATTTGAAGCAATATTTAATTGGATTCATTCTTTATTCATCTTTTACTTTAAAGGTGGCATAATTAAAGGGTATATTTAAATATTTAAATGTTGTTAGTTTTTATTAGTTTGAGTCAAAAAAAAAAAAAAATGTAGAGGTTCAAACTTTGAGAAAGTCATAGCATGGGGCTGTTAATAATGCCAATTAAATACATGCACACATCGATGGTTGAACGTGCTAACACGAATCTAGTACTATATATGTTTTTTGTCTCAATTTATGTGACATAAATAGAATTAAGATAATTAATTATTAAATTAATTTAATTTTTAATTATTGTGATTTATAATAATTTTTCTTCTATTCTAATTTAAGTGACATTGATATAGTTTCGAGAGTCAGCCAAATATTTTATATCTTTTAAATTTTTTAGTTGTTAATTATATGATTTATAATATTTTTTACATAATTTTTCAATAAGATATGAATACTCTCTCCGTCTTAGTTTATGTGGCACATATAAAAATTCAACAGTCAATAAAATTTTTTATCTCATTTTCAAATAATATATATTACTTTATGTTAGAGTTGAGTCAACCTCTCTCTCTCCACTAACGGCTCTCTCTCTCTC
>NC_061121.1:17148290-17263419 GCF_002878395.1 Capsicum annuum
ATTTGAACCAAATAAAATTACTAATAAGCAATCTAAATAATTGCATGTATTTGACTTACGGGCCGGCCCGCGGGCTAGCCCAACCCACATTGCTCAAGCCCCACTGGCTACGGGCTTATCCGGGCCAGGCTAAAAAACTCTGTTCTTAAATGGGCTACAAAAACTGAAGCTCAACCCCATCAATTACAGGCTGGGGCGGGTCGGCCCAATGGGCCTAGCCCATATTGATGGCTCTACTTTATGTGTTCATCTATCCCATCCCAATTTATGTGGCACTAATATAATTTCGATAGTCAATCCAAAAAAAAATTTGTTAACTTATCGTTTGTACCTATTTTATTTTTCCATGAAATATTATTAATTTTTTAATGCTTAGATGACCATAGTAATTAATTAGAGTGATATAGTAAAATCACGATTGAAGCAGCGAAGCACAAATACCTTAAATGGCTTATTATAATAACTAATAAGAGTGATATAACAAAATTATTATAAAAAATACTTGTGAAAAAAATTTAAGTGGGTCTCATATAAGACGTCAAATTAATTTAAAACGTCAAGAGTTAATTTATCATTTTATGACTATTTTAAATTTTTATTAATATTATTAATTTTTAAATGCTTAAATGGCTTATAATAATTAATTTGTGGTGATATAGTAAAAGTATAATTGAAGCACCTAAAACAGACAGGTTAGAAATATCTACTTTATTTTTTTATTAAATATTATTAATGTTCTAACACGTAAATGAATTATAATAATTCATTAGGGGTGATATAGTAAAATTACAATATGGTGATACAGTAAAATTATGGTTGAAGCAGTTGAAAAAGACATGTCAGAAATGTCTCTTTTACTTTTTTTAATAGAATATCATTAATTTTATAATACGTAGATGACTTATAATAATTAAGAGATGATATTGTAAAATCATGATTAAAGCAGTTAAAGTAGGCAACACAAGCAGGCAGATCGACCTGTTGTGTGTTTATTCACACTTATCATAAGTAGATTTTTTCTATAAATATTATTATTGTTTTAATACATAAATGACTTATAATAATTAATTATGGGTGATATAAAAAAATTATGACATGGGTGATATCGTAAAATTACGATTGAAGGAGTTGAAGCAGACATGTAAGAAATGTCTATTTTAATTTTTTAAATTCAATATTATTAATTTTCTAATATGCAAATGACTTATAATAATTAATTGAGGGTGATATCGTAAAATCATAGTTGAAATAGCTGAAGCAGACAGCGCAAGAAGATATGTCGACCTCTTGTGTGCTTATTCACACTTATTAATGTTCTAATATGCAAATGACTTATAATAATTAATCAGGAATGATATAATAAAATTATGACATGGGTGATATAGTAATATTTATCTATTGTTCCATAGCTATTGCGTCCGTTCATCTATATTTGTTCATTTTTCTATTTTAAATATTCAATAATATTTATCTCGTTTATAACACTTGCTAAAATCAACTTTTGCATTCAGTGATTTCAGCATATGCTATAACTAGTTTAACCGCACATGCCTTGTGTTAGGGTTTTTGTCCTGATTTTTTTACTATATTTAAGTTTTATTTTTTCTTAGAAGGAAAATAAAAGTTACCATAATTACTTTTACTTTTCCTGAAAGAAAAAAATATAATTCTTTTTCATATTTGGCTAACCTATTTCTTTGAGGAAGGGTTTTGGACATCTATAAAAAGAAAAACCTCTTCTCATACCATAACACAAGAGCATCCACAATGTAGTCTTTTAAGAGTCAAGCTTAGGGGGAGATTTTCTCTCTTATTAGTTTTATGTTTTTTTAATATTAGGTTTTATATGTAGGCCAATTGGTCAAATCATATAATAATTATGTTTTTAGTATTGTTTTCTTTGTCATCTGAATTATCACCATGATAGTTTGCAACTAATAGTTTTTGCATGACGCTCTCTCACTTTCGAACCCAACAAGTGGTATCAGAGCTTATTATTCAATGGTCCGATGGTGTGGTGAGACGAGATTAAACAGGTTCAAAGCGGTTTTAAAATCAAGCTGCAACAATTTGGATGATAATGAAGATTTTTGTAGAACTACATGTGGAGAACAAGTTTCAACCATATTTTCAACATGCCTGCTGCTGCATCTTTAAAAATGAAAATAAAATATTACTTTTAAATCAATTTTTAACCATGATATTTTAAACCTTATAATTTTTAACCATGGCAAGCAGCAGTTATGAAGATTATATCAAGAACGAAATTCATGCACGTGATATGAAGAGAAGACGGATCAAGTGAAGAAAATCAAGCAAAAAAGGGGAGATTTATTAGGGTTTTTGCCCTGATTTTCTTACTATATTTAAGTTTTATTTTTTCTGAGAAGGAAAATAAAAGTTACCATAATTACTTTTACATTTCCTGAAAGAAAAAAATATAATTCTTTTTCATATTTGGCTAACCTCTTTCTTGGAGGAAAGGTTTTGGACATCTATAAATAGAAGACCCCCTTCTCATACCATAACACAAGAGTATCCACAATGTAGTCTTTTAAGAGTCACGCTTAGGGGGAGATTTTCTCTCTTATTAATTTTATGTTTTTTTAATATTAGGTTCTATATGTAGGCCAATTGACCGAATCATATAATAATTATGTTTTTAGTATTGTTTTCTTTGTCGTCTGAATTATCACCACGATAGTTTGCAACTAATAGCTTCCGCATGACGCCCTCTCGATTTCGAACCCAACACCTCGCACATGTAAATTTTAATTATTTGAAATTAAAATTTAATAATTATTTATTTAAGTTAATTTCAGATATTAAGAAAATAACGAATTATATTAATATGAGCATAATAATATAACACAACAACTTGTAATATATTAACAATAACATAAAAAACTATAGTAAAATAGAAGATGGCAATTTAAACACCAATATTTCTAAGCAAGTGAGTTTTAACAAACAAAAAAAATTGATAACAAATTCAAGACCTAAAGAAGAAAAAATTATTTCAAGAGAAAAAATTAACTAATAAAATATTTATCTATCTTAATTTCCATCATATTCATGATACAAAAACACTTGACATATTTGGCACTAAGTCTCTGGATCATTAGCGAATTCATAAGTAGTAAATTGATATGGATTGTGGTGGGATGGTTGGGATCTTTCTATCCTTAATAAGATATCTCAAATTCTTCAACGTCAATGCATCGAAAGAGTTTTTTTCTTGATACGTAGCATGCATTAACTAAAGAAAAGAAGACCTCAAAGATTAATTTGCCTTCAAAGTTTGGTTCATAGATTGTGTCTATATTATCACTGTCATCTGTCTTCAAAATACCAATAAAATTAATACAAAACAAATCAAATATTATCAATTAAATTTTTTGACGTTAACAAGTAGAATTCTAAATCAAACAGTAAAGATCAACCTAACAAAAAAACTTAATCCTTGAGTCCTTTTGTTTTTATACGAACAGCGGACTCATTAAAATCTTAAGAGAGAAAGTTTGAAATCGTGTATAATTTAAATTCTAAAAATTAGGAGAAAAATTGAGAAAGTAAGAGATAGAGAAAGTTAAAAAATGGAGTAAATTCCCTGAATGATCACCCATGTTTGGGAAATTGACTACAAATATCATTTTTGTTTTATTTAGGACAAGAATATTATCCAACTTTTTTTATTTTCCTTAAAATATACTTAACACCTCAAAATCTTTCTCTCTCCTACTTGGAATGTCATGTCATTAATTTTTTTTTTATATATAATGTATAACTTATCAAACTATTTAACTAAATGTTTATCCTAATTTTTAAAAAAAAAATAAAAATTACACATTATATATTAATTATTGAAGATTAATTTAATTACACCAAAAGCTTGGATTATTTTATTTGATATGTACTACTCAAAATTTCTTTTATTTAATTATTTATTTCACCACGTAATAATAATTTTTAAATACAAGTACTTATACAAATTGGTACAATAATTTTTTTTGTTGTTTATTTTATATACTAAAAATTCTTAAAATGTAAAAGAAATAAAATGATGGATTTCTTATTTTAGACATTAAGTTTGTTATATACATGAGAATAAAATAATAATATCCCCTTTTTTGAAGGAAAGAAAAATTACGTAGTCTTGAAACAAATAAACTTTTTTTACGAAATATTAACAAAATGATACCTTCTTCAGTACGATTACAAATGAATTTTTACAATATTACTCAATCAATTATTCTTTACTTTTGATAGATTTAGAAAGAAGCATGGGTATAAAGTAGCGTTTAATTGTATAATAAAATAAAATATAAATATAATAATCACCAAAAAAAAAAAGTAAAGAAAATAAATTAAAAATAATAATTTCTTTTCTAAATTTTATGTCTTATCTTACGGATTTACTTGTTTTATTTATGAACAATTACTTGTAAAAAATTTGCAAGAAAAAAAATCTTCTTTTCCCTATATATTTATCAAAAATTATCTTGCATAATAATTTGCAAGTAATCTATGTCCAAATTAAATTTTTCAGGTAATAATATATATTAAAATTTTCTTATTGAATTTTTTTTGGCAACAAAAAATACCGTTGATTTGCCATCAATGTTTTTAAATAACAAATTATATTTTTTTATTCTCTATTACTCTATCTTTGTAGGTAATATAATATCTTTGGATTATATTAATCCAAAAATTCTTTTGTATAATTCAAAAAAGTGGATTTTATTCTTTTATTCTCATATAAATAAAAAATTTAATTTCTAATGTATAAATCCGTCGTTTTTATTTATTTTTACACTTTAAGAATCTTTAATATATAAAATAAATAACAACAAAAAAATAAATGAGTACTATTTTTTATAAGTACTTGAGTTTTAAATATTATTAAGTGTTGAAATAAATAAGTAAATAAAAGAAACTTTGAAAAGTACATATCAAATAAAATAATTCATGTTTCTGTGTAATTAAATTAATCTTCAATGATTAATATATCATGTGTAATTTTTTTTAAAGGAAGAATTGGGCTAAAACTTTAGTTAAATAAGTTAAATAGATCTATTTAACTAAAAAAGAAAGAAAACTTAATGACATGACATTTCAAGTAGGAGAAAGAAGGTTTTTGAGGTATTAAGTATATCTTAAGGAAAATAAAAAGAGTTGGATGACATTCTTGTCCTAAATGAAACAAAAATGATATTTATAGGCAATTTCTCAAACATGGGTGACCATCCAGGAAATTTAGTCTAAAAATGAAATGGGATAAATGTTGAACCGTAAAAATAGAAGAAGTTACACAATATTATTGTATAAGAGAAATTAGCTAGGCACTAATCAAAATATTGTTATTTCTGCTACATGAATTACTTTATTTAAAGTGTTGTTATGTAGCTTATATAAACACTTAATTAACTATGTTTTGATCTATACTTCTTTCCTTAATATACATATAAATAAGAATTTGAATATGTTGATTATTTTTTTTGTTTGTTTGATTTGCGTAATTAGATCACACATTAATTATTACAGTGTTAAGCCAAAATAAGGAATAGAAGAAGTAAAGAAATGAGTATCAAACATGCAAAATTTCAGGTGGTATGCAAATTGCAAAATGAGTAGCAAGGTTTTTTTTTTTTTTTTTTGGGGGGAAATAACCTATTTTTAGACAGATTGATTATCAATCCAACAGATCAATTATCGATCCAACTTATATATAGACAAGTCGATTATCAGTCCGACAGATCAATTATTGATGGGACCGATATATTGCAGGGGCGGATCCAATATGGTTCAAGTGGGTTCATATGAATCCACTTCGTCGAAAAATTGTACCGTATATATGTATATATATAATCAGTCCTTCTAAGTAGAACAATATATATTTAAATTTGAACCCACTTTAAACAAGTTAAGGCTCTGGTCCAGTGAAAATGGGTTCAAATTTGAAAGTCCACGTCGCGAGTTTGAACCTAGCTTGCAGTAGTTCTTTTTATAAAACTTTTTAAGCAGTCCTTTTTATAATACTTTTGAGCAGCAACCTACAGGCTACAGCAGCCACGTTTTTGAATTAAAAAAGGTTTATTTTTCAACTTTTTTTAAAAAAAAAAAAAAACATACTAATTTTCCTTAAAACATTCTTAATTTTTCATTTGTTGCGCATTATTTTTTATATATTGAACCCACTTGGTGAAAAGTCTGGGTCCACCACTGTATATGGACAGATCGATTACCAATCCAACAGATGAGAAAATAGAAGTAGCCCATTTTGCTAAATGAAAACTTAAAGAGGCTTAATAAACAAATTTTCTCAAATTATTTTGCTAATTGGAAACTTGAAAACACTTAATAGCCAAATTTTCTCCAAAGAAAAGACATGATGCAACAACTTTCACATGCAACAATCACTCTATAAATATTAAATGAAATTACTTACTCAAAGCCATTAAATAACAATCGTGGAGTAAACTGTTTAGATTTTAACTTTCTAAACCCACCCATACCAATATGAAGTATCACTACCAGAAATTCACTATTTTTCGATTAAAAATTTTTGACTGAAAAAAGTAATCGAAAATTTTCGACTACTTCAGTCGAAAATATTATTTTTTTATTTTTATTTTTAACAAAATATTTTTCAATACTTTTTGTGACAAAAACAGTTAGAATGTTTGGCGGCAAATTTCGGGAAATATAAATTCCGACTACAGTAGTCGGAAATAATAATAAATAAATTAATTAATTAATAATTAATTTAATATACATCCGACTACTGTAGTCAGCATATTAAATAAATATAATTCTAAATATCTAATAAGTCCCTTATATGAAAATGAAATAATTATTTATATAAATTATTAAATTTATATTTATGACTACTGTAGTCGAAAATACTAATAACTAAATAAAATTAAAAGCAATTAAGTATATATCTAACTACCGTAGTCGTAAATATAAATAATTAAATAAATATACTACATAATGTATAAGCAGTTCCTTATGCGAAATTTAAAAAATACGTAAAATAAATTATTAAATATATATTTCTGACCGTTGAAGTCTAAAACAAAATTAATTAATTAAATATATTAGTAAATATATAATCCTACTCTTACACCAAAATTAAATAATTATTTGTATAAATAATTAAATATGTATTTCTGACTACTATAGTCTAAAATACAATTAATTAAATATATTTAATTTGTACTGACTGTAGTGGTCGGAACATTATATTGAATTATTAAATAAATAATTATATGTAAAATATAAGTTACACGATAGTCTTTCACATTGTATTAATTAATTTAAATATTTAATTAAGTTGTATTAATTAATTTAAATATATAATTAAATTGTAAGTATCAAATATCAAATATATATAATCGACCAATGTAGTCAGAAACATAAAATAACTAAATAAAATAAAATTATTTCCGACTATTGTAGTCGGAAATCTTATAAATAATTAATTTCAATACATAATTTATTATATTAAATTCTTAACCGATCGAAGTAGTCGGAAACTTTAAATAATTAAACATATTAAATTTATTTTCGATTGAAGTAGTTAGAAATGTTCTTTTAATATACCCTAAACGCAGCTTTTCCAATTCTATCTCTCTCTCACTTCCTCTCTATAGGGCTTCTCTGAATTCCCAAACGCAGCTTCTCTCTTCTCTCTCTCGTCTCTCGTCTCTCTTAAAAGAAAAAGTCACAATACAGCTACTTCAATTATATTTGGGAGCACAAAAGATCAAGAACAACTACAAAAAGGCTACAATAGAGTAGAAAATCGAAGTTCCAAAGGGCATTCAGGTTAGGTTTTGCAAATGTTCTTCAGCCCAATCAAGAAAAACGAAAATCAATCGGATGCATTTTTATCGTGAACAATGTGAAGGTATATGAGGCGAGCAAAAGGCCTTTCCTTGGATTGTGGTGTTAACTCAAAAAGAGCATTTACTCATAACCTGCTCGGCTGCTTCATCTGTCGAGCTTCCTCTCTTAAAAGTTGGCTATAAAGGTTGCGTCTCTCGCAAGAAGTGGTAATGCTGGCGGTCAGTTTCACTGATTCGAGGTAAAAAATGAACTTTATGGCTTTGGTTACTGAATCCCCATTAGATGTGCTATACTGGTTGATGTGCTACATTTGGATTTTACAGTTGAATCATCTTGCATCACCTGATCTGTATGACTTATTCCTTTATATGCATCAACTAATACAAGTATGATTGATTGGAGACTGTATATGTTGGCCTTTTAGGAGATTTATAGGTACATGTTACAATTAAAGTTTGTTTAGTGTTTTATTATACTATTGGTATTATAGTGTCCAGTTAGGTTAATATTTGTTCAGGTTAACTGGTTAGCTAGTAGACTTTGTGAAACAGTCGAGGTGTGTGTAAGCTGGCACGAACACTAGAATTTTTTTTTTAAAAAGATTAATGCATCAGTAGATTGAACAGCTCCTGGGATATAAGAGCATTTTTATTTAGATCAGGCAAGACTGACCAACATGTCAAAAAGATGCTTGATGAGAAGTAAGAAGAAACAAATATAAGGATTGATCATACTCTTAGGTCGCGACCTATTCCATCTATAGCCTTAAATTTGATGAGGGATGCTAGAACTTAATGTGTTACAAAGATGAGAAAATTAAGAAAATAAAAAATAACATGATACAAAATTAAAGAAATAGTAAGAATAAAGTCTATGCTTAGTGGTCATAAAAGTGGTTAGGTGGAAATTGTTTGAGCTCAATTTTGAGTTCATGTATGACCCTCTTCATTAGAGACCTTTAAGATTCAGTAGGAAGACAAAATCCCATACCCATCAAGTCATATGCATTACCTCTAGATTGGTCTAATGAAAAATCCATCTATAGTTCATCTTCATTATCAGACATTGTAGCACCTGTTCCCTCTCTAAGTGTTGCTCCTGGCCACAAAAAATTTCATACATATATATTAAACAAGTAAATAGCTATTGTTGCTGATAAAAAAAATTCCAAGATATTAAAGAAGTAAATAGCTATCACATGGATTGAATACCTTTTACTGATAAAAAATTCTTTTTTTAATTAAAATATTCTATTGTTGCTGGCTTCTTTACTATTTTGTGTTGAATCTCTTAGTTTTTTGTTTGTGTCCACTGCGTAGTAGCATCTCTAAACAACCCTGTTATTATTTTGTTTCTCTTATTTTTGTTTCTCTTTTCTATTATTATTGTTGTCGTTCTTATGTAGATGGAAAATGAAGATCGTACATGGATGTATAATAGACTTTATCCTAATCGTGCGGGGTTGAGACAGGAATATAAAATTAGGGTAGCTGGATTTATTACCAAAGCAATGACACTTAATAATTTTCTTATTGAAGGTACAATTAGGTGTCCTTGTTGGAATTGCAAGTGTTGCAAGTTATTGAGTCCAAATGTTGTTACATTACATCTTTATAGAAAGGGTTTTATGTTGAATTATATTGTGTGGACAGCTCATGGAGAGAGTAGTGCTGCTAATAATTTTGCTTTTCAAAATTATGTTGAAAATCCAATAAGAGAGAATAATGTTGAAAGTTTACGATATAGTGAGATGGTCAGGTATGCTTTTGGGACACACTCAGGGGTTTAAAATGAACCAAATAATGAGGCTAAACACTTTTATGAACAGTTAAAGGAAGCTAGTCATCCATTGTATGAAGGATCAATGCATTCTAAGTTATCTGTTGTCGTTCGGTTACTGAGTATTAAGTCAGACTATTCAATTTCTCAAGAGGGCATGAACTCTATCATTGGACTTATGAATGAACTTAACCCAAATAAACTTGAATTACCCAAAGATTTCTACACAAAAAAGAAGTTGGTTTCTAAGTTAGGACTTTCATCAGAGAGGATTCACTGTTGCGAGAAAGGTTGCATGTTATTCTATAAGAAAGATGCAAATTTAGAACATTGCAAATTTTGTAATCAACCTCGTTATAAGAAAGTCAGACATTCTAAAGGGAAGAAGGTTCCTGTGAAATCTATGCATTACTTACCCCTTATACCACGGTTAAAGAGGTTGTAGGCATCAACGAGCTCTGCCCCTCATATGAGATGGAACTAGGAAAATAAAAGACCACTTGTTGTTTTATGTCATCCGTTAGATGGAGAATCATGGAATCATTTTGATAGTGTGTATTCGAATTTTGCTAGTGAACCAAGAAACATTAGGTTGGGATTATCTACTGATGGATTCACTCCATTTTTTGTCTCAGCTACACCATATTCATGTTGGCTAGTATTTGTGACTCCTTATAATCTTCTACCTGAATTATGTATGACGAGTCAATATATATTTCTAACTTGCATTATTCCAGGTCCTCACAATCCAAAAGTTTTGATTGATGTATATCTGCAACCATTGATTGATGAGTTGAACTTATTACAGCATGAAAGTGTGGATGCATATGATGTATCAATGAAACAAAACTTTAGATTGCGTGCTACTTTGATATGGACTATAAATGACTTTTCTGCTTATGAAATGATGTCTGGGTGGTCGACTATGGGCAAGTTAGCTTGCCCTTGTTGTATGGAAGACACAAAAGCATTCACTTTGAAACATGGGGGTAAAAACTCATGGTTTGACTGTCACCGTCGATTCTTGCCAATGCAACACGAGTTTAGGATAAATACTAGTGATTTTATGAAGAATAAGACTGATTTTGAGGAGCCACTGCCAATTTTGTCGCGAAAAAAAATTTGAGATAGAGTGAGGAATCTACCTAAAGTAACAGAGTCTCCACCATCCAGGATACCTGGTTAAGTTGTAACATATTACTGGACTAAACAAAGCATATTTTGAGAGTTAGATTAGTGGAAGGGTAATCTTCTGCCTCATAATCTGGATCCCATGCATATTGAAAAAAATTGCTTTGACAACTTATTTAATACTGTGATGGATGTAAGTAACAAAACAAAAGATAACTTGAAGGCCAGGATGGACTTAAAGGAGTATTGTTGACGTAGTGAGTTATACCTGACATACTTAAACAATAAGATTCAGAAGCCCAAGGCCAGTTACACATTCACTTTGGAGGATAGAAGAGTGATTTATGATTGGGTTAACAATTTGAGAATGCCAGATGGATATGCGTCAAATTTGTCTAGGTATGTTGACATAAAGGAAGGAAAGTTGACCTCTATGAAGAGCCATGACTGTCATATTTTCATGGAGTCATTGATGCCTATTGCATTCTGTGTATTGCCCGATAAAATTTGGAAGCCCATTACAGAGATAAGCTTATTTTTCAAAGATTTATGTTCTAACACATTAAGGGAGGAGAACCTATCTTTGATGGATATGAACATCCGCTTAACCTTAAACAAGTTGGTCAAAATTTTTCCTCCTGGTTTTTTTGATGTTATGGAGCATCTTCCAATTCACCTTGTGCGAGAGGCACGACTTGGAGGTCCTGTTCAGTGTTGATAGATGTATCCCTTTGAGAGGTATTGACTTTTAACATTTACCTTTATGTGTATTAATTGAACATTATTTCATCTAAAAGATCATACTATGCAGGACTATTGGCAAATATAAATGGACCATAAAAATAGATCCCGAATTGAGAGATCAATATGTAAGGCTTATTTGGCTAAAGAGACCTCTTATTTTTGTTCATATTATTTTGAACATGATGTACCATGTCTGAGAAACTGACCTAATAATCATGATGATGGATACAATATAGATCCTTTGGCACCACCATTTTCAATATTCAATTAACCAGGTAAAGGAAGTTCGAAAGGTGGTCCAATTCGACATTTGAATGAGGTGGAGCTTAAGTCAGCTACAACACATGTATTATTAAATTGTCCCAAGGCCCTTCCTTTTTATAAGTGAGTATATTTATATAAAGGACAATCATTCAAGGTCTATCTAAGCTTTAACTAATGAAAGTCATAACTTTGTCGGGCAGCTACTTCGTGGCTTTATATAGGGATACTGTTTTTTATCCTATGTTTTCAGTGTGGTTTACAAAATATGTAAGTGTAACTTAAATATTTAACACAATTTACACTTTTGTTCAATGTCATGTGTATTTAAATTCTAACTTTTTTAAAAACATTTTATAGGTTCATAATCCACTTAATTATGACCCAAATGGCCAATTTTTATGTGATATAGCTTGGGGACCTGATGCTAAAGTCAGAAAGTTTTCTAAGTACTCTGTCAACGGGTACAGATTTCATACAGAAGAGTTCTCTAAGGGAAAGAAAACCAACAATAGTGGGGTTTGGGTGAAAGGTGATGGTGGTATTGATTATTATGGTGTGCTTCACGAGATTTTAGAACTCGATTATCATGTTGGTTGGCCAAAGAAAATATTTTACGACAAGCTATATTCCGACTACCATAAAGTAGTCGGAAAGTAGTCGGAACTACCTTATTTTCCAACCACTTTCCGACTAAACTGGCCGTCGGAAATTTACTGTTTTCTAGTAGTGATGAACCATAGACTAACATCCAAGTGAGTCCAACCGAAATAACCAAAGATTCAGGTTTCTCTAAGGTATCCTCATAGCACTCGGCGTATATTGATCAAGAACAACATTGTGATACTTAGATGCAAATACAAAATACTATTTGTGTCCGTATCAGACTCAACAGAAAGTCTCCCCTACCATAGATAATTGTTGGAGCATCTGCCTTTTTAAGGTGGCACTCAGTAGCAGATTTTACTTTTGTGAAAATGTATATGAAACATCAACCATAAGCTACTAACATTGTCTCATTGCATATCAGTTGTGGAATGTATATGAAACACATCACGGTTAATATAAAGAGTCTTCTTAATTTACGTATAAGACTAAGCTAAATAGCTATTATAAAAGACATTTATAAAATAACATAATGCCTCATAAACTAAGATGTAAATTCAATTTCAACTTTGAAAATTTACAACACAAAGTCAAGGCAAAATATTTACACAAAAAATAATGATTCAAATGCATTATAGGCATGTTGGTGCAAACTCGTATTGAGAGTTCTCTACGAATGATTAAGAAAATACAAACTGGATGAGTAATAAAAGAGGCTTTCTATGTTATCACCCACTCACCTCTTACAACTATATTTACTCGTCTCACTATTACATAAACTTTAGTATTTCCTTTTCGAGTTGCTAAAAATATATGATAACACAAATTGGGATTTGAAAACGTTTTTCTTTATAAGAGTATGAAAACTTTTTGAAATTAATATTTTTCAAGACTCTCAAAACTTGAGCAGCCTATAATATTTTGGTTGGCCTCTTTATATTAAAATCTGTAATATTTAGGTTGGCCTCTCTATATTCTTATTCTATCTATATTATCCATAGAAGATCAAAATAAATATTTATACAACTTTGTGTAGGGAGAACAATAGGATTTTCTTCAGAAAAAATAATCAAATAGGGTTAAGGACTTTTTGACATTGATTAGTAGGAGAGCTTTTGGAGTAAAATTGTTTTATAATAGATAATGATATAGTACTTATGGTGATAGTTATATGAATCTAGTATTGGTTATATCTCACTGGGAATACACATTTTTTTATTCATCCCAAATACTGATAAGTGCACTTGGCAAAATTGAAAGGCCAAGCAGCCCCTTTTATTTTAAATAGTTTAGGATACGTGTGTTGCACATGTATCTCATATTAATCACTAAAATTGTATATAATAAACTAATTATTAAAAAATAGCAATTTGGCATTAAAAAAAATTACATTTACTTAAATGATAAAATAAATATTAATGGTGTATAATTAATTTTAAAGTTCTAATTATTGATAATGTTTTTTTCTACATAATTTATGTGTAAGAAAAGATTCAATTTATACCTACTTACCTATCTATCTATCTATCTATCTATCTATCTATCTATCTATCTACCTACCTATTTATCTATCTATCTATCTACCTATCTACCTATCTATCTAGGTGGGTAGGTAGGTAGGTAGGTAGATAGGTACGTAGGTAGGTAGGTACGTAGGTAGGTAGGTAGGTGGGTACGTAGGTAGGTAGGTAGCATGCATACATACATATATATATATATATATAGGTCAAACCCATCGGTGACCCCCTAAACTTGGCACAAACTTTCACTTAGGCACCTCAAGTGGACATTGTTCACTTTTGGCACCTCAAGTAGCCATAAAGTGTGTCACTTTGACATCTTTCGATATCAGCTCTGTTGTGTGGGTCACACTCGCTGCCAAAGTGGATTACCCAACCAATTAATTTGCGCCATCTAATTTTGCATTGCCACATCATTATACATACACAAAATTAGTTTATTTTAAAAAAAATGCCAAAACACATGGCAATTACATCCAATGAATTAATTACACATATTTTATTCTCTAAATAATTACAAAAAATCCCCCCAGCCCCCCCCCCCCCCCCCCCCCCTCCAAATTATCTTCTCCACCCAACTTTCTTTTAGCTTAAACCTCCATTAATGGAGATTGAACTTTTCAATAATGATAAACATACCTCCTCTTTTTCTAACAATAATAGACCTACATTAATAGCTTCAAGAATTTCAAATACATGATGAAAAATACGAAAAAGGATGAGGTTAGTGTTCAATTAGAAAATAAATTAACGAAAGAAAATATAAATACGAATGAAAATTGCTTGGAACTAGAATTTTAGATACATGAAAAGGAGAGACATGGAAATTGTAGATACAGTGAAGTTGAAGAATGATTTGAGAGACATAGGAAGGAGTGAAGCTGGAAGTGGAAGGAGCAAGAAAAAGAATATGGAACTGAAGAAAAAAAATGCAAGTCTCCAATTACACAATAATGAAGCAAGAAAGAGTAAAAACATGATATTGTGAGCTTGACCTTCAAGAATTAATGGAGTAAAAATTAATTGTGTCAAGAATTCGATGATGTGGCGCTTTCTAAGAGCTGGATCGTGAATTCTTATTTATTTCTTTGTGATTTTTTAACTTTTTTAAAAATTTTAAAAGACTGAAAATTATGGAGAAGTCAAAATGCAGTTCAAATGCAAAAGATGTTACTCTTCATTAATACGTTTTTCAACTTTTTATTTATTGTATTTATTACGTGAACTTATAAATGATTTTCCTAATTTTATGCTTCAAAATATCTGCAGAAAATTAACTATATTGATTACTCTCTAAATTGTCCTATAATTCCTATAAATTATCCTTCGAACAATTACTATGCTCCTACTAATTGCATTCTTCCAATTTCCAACTAAACTCCTTGTATTAATTAGTCATTTACTACGATAATAATGTCATTTATTCTTGTTTGGCAGTTTTCATCTGCATTTCAAAATTACCTTCGTCTAATCTCTTATATATATATATTGTATGCTAGCTCCTCTGCTCGTTGTATCAACATTTGAAGCATTGATAAAAATGAGGTTGTAAATATTTCTCGACATTAGCTTTAAGGCTATTTTAAGGCAGTTCACATGTTTAGGAGATGAAAAGGAGAAATTGAAGACTAGAAGTAGATGGTTAGGAAAATCATCGTAACTTGTATTTGTCAAGCTTAAATTTTTTAGCACTTTCTTAATTCATCGGCTTTGGTCAATTTTTTTCTTCATTTTTACTGGTTATTCTGTACTGACCTTTTTTTAACTGTGATTACTTTTTTGATTTATCATATAATAATAACTAATCGATGAATATTTATTTAGCTTTAGATATTTTAGAGTGGTAAATTTAAAAAATATTATGAAAAAATTATTGTTCTCTTTTTGAATGCCATCTATTTGCTCATATATATATATATATATATATATATATTCTCTCAATATATAGTACTTGTATTTGTTTTTCCATTGAAATATTATTATCTTTTAATGATTGAAAAAAGTGTAAGGGATAATTTCTTTTATTCTAAAACTGTGGTGAAATTTTAATATGAAAATATCGGCAACACATAGTGAGTCAAGTATCTACTCTCAGAAGGAAGTGATTTAATCACCTCTGTTTTTTCAACTAATCCTAGTTTTATATCATTTGTTAGATGTTATGATCCTCTTATTTAATTAAGATTGAATTATTTTTAGTATTCGTTAGTTTTCACAAAAAAAAAATACTTTAAAATTAATTTTAATGTTCATGTATTAATAACGATTATTCATAAATTTACTAGATTTTATATGATCGTGCAAAGCACTATCGAGTTATCTAACTAATATAATAACCAAAAAAATCATATTATAATTTCTTTTTAGAATAACATAAGAAAGACTTGAAATACTCCTATGCTTCAATTGCAATGAAAATCAATTGAATGCAATGGCCTTCTAATTAATGTCTATTGATAGCTCTACTTGTACTTTTAATTATTTTTTTAAGATGACTTCGAATTTATGCATTGAAAAGCTAGCTATTAGATGAGATTTCATTTTCTTACGAAAGTAATATGTGTGGAAGTTTTAAATCTAAGTGTCTAATTTAGCCTTGGAAGCTCATATCATGACTCCAATATCTCTCTTTTGCACAGTAGTAAAGTATGGAGTTTCTCTAAGGAATGTTCTGTTGTGACAATACGCGGATTCTTGAGCGTTTGAACTGTTAGAATATACTATTAATTATGTAGTTTGAGTTATAGTATTATATTTTCATCCCATGTAAAGATAATTTATTATATTAATAAAATATTTATTTCAATAGATCATTGTATTAATATGTGTCTTTTACTTATGTAGTAGACAATTTTGTGTATGAAGTATTTTAACTCATGCACGGAAGATTAAAATTGTCGGTTCTTATAAGTTATAAACTAATACTCACAATCAAAGATGAGGTAGGACAAACATCTTGTTGATTGTAGCACAAGATTAAATATAATTTGATCTTAGTTATGGGAATAGTAATATTCCAATTTCTTATGCTAGTACATTTCGTATGTATTGAACGGACCAATTAGAGATATTCATTTATGTTTTGAATATTTATAAATGACTTCTCTAGTCCATTACATGTACTTATACTCTTAATCTTGATATAATTATTATGATCTATGTGGTTTGGTTATTGTTTTAATCTATTAAAAGGTGAGCCTCTTTTGTGAGTCAACATATTCCTAATAGGTTGGATGATGACAAATCAATTAGTGAAATATTAATTAGTTGATAGAATCATGTCTTGGACTTGAGATAGAAGACACCCCTTTATGGTTGCTTATAAGTTTTCATGTGAAAATCTTGCAGGTGGATGTTATATCCGTCATGTGAAATAAGTTAAGCATTATAAATAAAGGATTAAATTAATAAATAATTTAAATTTTTCAGAGAATTTAATTTAATTGATTGGTGTGGGTAATTCTAATATGGGGAGTTAAATAAGATGTAATAGTAGATTTCAAAATTAAATCGAAAAGTGCAATTACATATTTTTAGTGAAATAATTTATAATTTATTATGATATGATAATTTATTCATTACCGAATTAATATCATAATTGAAAGCCTCAGTTAATAAATCTGGGGTCCCTACCATGCCTGATTAACTAATCAAATTTGAAAAGAAAAAGGAGTAATAGAAGAGGTAATATTTACTGGTCTTCCATAAATAAGGAATAAAAGAATTAAGAATCAATTTTGGCATTATGACATATTTAAAGCTGAAAAAAAATATTTTGACATTAAGGGATACTAAGGTTAAAAACGTTTTTTGGCTTTAAGGTTACAATAAAGGGCCAAAACGTTTGCCTCTTTCTCTTCTTCATGCAGTTGAAAGTGGAAATAAGTAGAGGCTGATTTTAGAGAATTCTATTATCCTTCTCCAATCCAAAAGTCACTTGCCCACACTAGCGTTGAATAAAAGAGTTAATCAGGAAGTAGTAGAAGGCAGCAAACCTGGCAAATAAGGTGTTGAACTTTCGTTTTGATTATGTTATCTAGTTTATATGTAAGTTATATTGATCCTGCAGAATTGTTGCTTCTGTTGTACATGCTCTAACAATTGTTATCAGTAGTCTTCTTACATATGCTAGATAATGTAAAAGAAACTACATGATTTGTTGTACATATTTTGGATAATAATTGTATAAATCATGTTGTTGCTGGCTGTTTTTCATGTTTTTGATATCATGTTGTTACTGGTTGTTTTTCATGTTTTTGATGATGTTATTGATTTCAAGAGAATCTCAGTTTATCATCAAGAAAACATAAAACGAATTTTGCATAGTTTTGTGAAAATTAGTTTTATGGATTAAGGGCAATATTATGATTAGTTTCGACTAAACCCAACCATAGTCGTTGCTCGTTGTATGAACAATAGTAGTAAGGACAAGTAGTGCAGGCAACCCTGCTAACCCTCGCAACAGCTCGGACAATAATTGTCGTTTTGGTCAGTTTTAAAGTTTTTTAGTTTTTGACAAATTTTGAATGACCTGAAATTTGGTACGTTTATTGGAAATGAGCCACTAAACAATACACACGGCAAGCTATGATCCAGGCTATTTTTTGGCCGTTCGAGATCATTTTGACGAGTTTTTGGGCGTTTTTATGTTTTTAGAAAAATTTAAAATTCTAAAAAAATTATCTTTTGCAGATCAGGGGTAATAGTGATCATTCCTTATGATTTCCAGTGGTTAATAGCAATAAATAATATGAGTTTACATGTTGACATAGGTCATCTTCCCCATCGGATAAACTTGTATAGTGAAATACTATTTTATAGTCTCTTATTTTTGATAACTTGTACTCCCTTCGTTTAAAAAAGAATGACCTATTTTCCTTTTTAGTCCGTTTAAAAAAGAATGACCCTTTTCCTTTTTTGGCAATACTTTAATTTCAACTTTCCGCATGGCATGTTTATGACCACAAGATTAAAAGGCATTTTGGTACATTTGACACTACTTTAATTTAAGGCCACAAGATTCAAAAGTCTTCTTTATTTTCTTAAACTTTGTGTCAAGTCAAAGTAGGTCATTCTTTTTTAAACGGAGGGAGTATTAACTTTCCAACTAAGTTAGATATTGGTTCAATAGTACAGACACTTATGAAATATGATATTTATCTAACTTAAATCACAGTTTACTCTCTAACTGAGTTGATTCTGTTTTATTTAAGAGATAAAATATCTGACATTACATGTATATTTGCTTAAATGATTAAGTTTCACTAACGATTCTAACTGTTTATATGCATGATTATATATGTGATGTATTTTTTTTAGAATCTTATTATTCTGTAGCATGTCTAATGATTTGTTTTTAATTGGATTATATAACAGATTAATCATGTCTTCGCTCAATCCCTTAACTCCTATCTTGAATCAAAATAAACTAGAAGGCCCTAACTATGTGGACTAGAAACGTAATTTGGATATTGTTCTTACTGCTAAGGGCTTTAAATTTGTGGTAGTTGAGGAATGTCTGTTAAGTCGGATGAAGCCACTGATGATGAGATTAAAGCCTACGAAAAGGGGATCAAGGCTGACGAGATGACTAGATGCTACATTCTTGCCTCTATGGCAAATGTGTTGCAGCATCAACATCAATCCATGACTACTGCATATGATATGTTTAAATCTCTCAAAGAGATACTTGGTGAGCAAAATCGTCCTGTAAAGCATACGGTCATGAAAGCTCGTTTGACCATAAAAATGGTTAAAGAAACTTTAGTAAGGGAACATGTTTTTAAAATGATGAGTTTGTTGAATGAGCTGAAAATTCTTAATGCGGTTATTGATATGGAATCTAAGGTTGAAATGGTCCTGCAGACTCTGCCGGACAGTTTTCAGCAGTTTTGCTTGAATAATAATATGAATAATATGGACTTATCTCTTGCAAAATTGTTGAATGAGGAGCAAACGGCAAAATCTATCATTAAGCAACAAGATCCTCCTGCGGCTTTGATGGTTGAAAAACCTTCAGCTTCGACTTTTAAGCTGAAAGGCGAAAAGAAAAAAAAAGCTTCGTAAGGTTTCAGGTCCTAATAGTGGTGTGATTAAGCCTAAGGGAAAATGCTATCATTGTAAGCAACCTGATCATTATAAGAAACAGTGTTCCGGCTACATAGCAAAGATGCAAAAACAAGGTACATCTTTTTCATATATCATTGAAACATTTTTAGCAGTTGTTTCTACCTAATTTTGAGCGATAGATTTGGGAACCACTAATCATATCTGCACTTCATTGTAGGGGTTTCAGGAAATATGACGCCTAAGTAAAAATGAACTGAACGTGTTTCAAGCAAATGGAAAGCCAGCACCGACCTTATCTATAGGAAATATTTCTATTTTGTTTAGTAGTTCTAGAGTTTTAAGACTAAATAATATTCTTTACGTACCTTCTATAAGAAGGAATTTACTTTCAGTTTCAAGAATAATGGATGCTAGTTACAATGTTTATTTTGTTAATGATTGTGCAATTATTAAGTTTAATAAATATTTTATTATTTCTGCTCCTAGAATACAGGATTTGTTTGTATTTGAGGTTTTTCATGATATGCTAAAAAAATTGGAACTTAATAATGTTGATCAATCACATAAAAGAAAACGTATTTCGGAATTGAGTGAAACATACTTATGGAACTTACGTCTAGGTCATATTAACATAAATAGGATTTCACAGTTGGTTTCTGATGGAACTTTGAGTTCATTGAAAGTGGAGGTACTTCCAACTTGTGAATCCTGTTTAGAAAGTAAAATGACCAAGAGATTTTTTCCTTACAAAGGAAATAGAGCCGGAAATAAGTTAGAATTAATTCATACTAATTTGTGTGGTCATATATATATACAAGCAAGAGGTGGTTTTGAGTATTTTGTGACTTTCACAAATGATAACTGAAAATATGGATACATTTATTTGTTCTGTTGTAAATGTGAATACTTTGAAAAATTTAAAGAATTTAAGATGAAAATGAGAAAGTGACATAACAAACATATCCATACATTACGATCTGATCGTGGTGGTGAATACTTTTTTGCGGAATTCATTAAATACTTACCAGATTCAGGAATTACATCTCAATATTCTGCTCCAGGAATACCACAACAAAATGGTGTGGCAGAACGACGAAATAGAACTCTTATGAAAATGGTTAGATCAATGTTAAGTTATTCAGATTTGCCCTTTTCTTTTTGGGGTTATACATTAGAAACAACAAATTATATTCTGAACTTGGTTCTTTCAAAATCAACACCCTTAACCCCATCTGAATTGTGGAGTGGGTGCAAGCCTAGTCTATGGCATATTCGGGTTTGGGGTTGTCCAGCACATGTGCTAAAAGAAAAAACTGATAGGTTGAAATCTAGGACAGAAGTGTGCATTTTTATTGGATATCCAAAAGGAACAAAAGGGGGTTTATTTTATTGTCCTAAGGAACAGAAGGTAATTGTTTCGACAAATGCTAGATTTTTTGAAGAGGATTATTTAATGAACCACGTTCCTAGAAGTAAAATTATTTTACAGGAATGGAGCAATAGAATAACGAATACTGAAACACAAGAACAAATTTTAAAAACTATTATTGACATACCATTGCATCCACGTAGTGGGATAAAGGTCAATAGGCAAAAGGTTGCACAAGAGCAAACATTTGACATTACACTACCTCAAAGTAGTGGGAGTAATGTCAAGCAGCCTGTAATTATGGAGGAAAACGTTCAGGGTAATGTAGAGGAACCTATCATAGTGCAGGGAGACATTCAAGGTGTTCAAAATTTAGTTCCAAAGGTAGCAGATCCTATAGTGACTAGTCATCGCAGTGGGAGAATTATTAAAAACCTTTACGATTTGCGCTCTTGTGAGAATCGTATGATAGAATCCCTAAGGAGCCTAATACAGAACCTTTTAATTACGTCGAAGCACTACATGACAAAGATGCTAAAATGTGGATTATAGCTATGAAATCTAAAATTGAGTCTATGTATTCCAATTAAGTCTGAAAACTTGTAGAACCACCTGCGGGAGTTAAAACCCATTGATTGTAGATGGATCTATAAGAAAAATAGAGGTGTGGGTGGAAAAGTGCAAACTTTTAAGGCTAGGCTTGTTGCGAAAGGGTTTACTCAAAAAGAAAGAATTGACTATGAGGAAACTTTTTTGCCGGTAGCTCTGCTTAAATCCATTAGGATTCTCTTATCCATTGCAGCTCATTATGACTATGAGATTTGGCAAATGAATGTCAAGACGGCTTTTCTAAATGAAAGTCTTGATGAGTGCATTTATATGGCACAATCAGAAGGTTTTATTGAAAGTGGAAATGAACATAAGTTTTGTCAACTTAAGAAATCCATTTATGGGTTGAAACAAGCATCTAGGGCATGGAATACTTGTTTTGACAATTCGATTAAAACTTTTGGCTTTGATCAATGTGAAAATGAGTCATGCATTTATAAAAAATAGAATGGAGACAGAGTAACATTTTTTATTTTGTATGTAGATGGTATTTTGCTCATAGAAAATAATGTGAGCATGTTGAATTCTATTAAGGAGTGGCTATCCTTGCATTTTGATATGAAAGACTTGGGAGAAGCGACTCATGTCCTTGGGATTAAGCTTATGTGAGATCGTAAACAAAGGATATTAGGCTTACACTTTATATTGATACTATTCTTGCAAGATTTAGCATGCAAAATTTTAAAAAGGGATTCCTTCTTTTTCAGTATGAAATTACTTTGTCAAAAGATCAGTCGCTCAAAACGACCGATGAGATAGAGAGAATGAAGGTGGTCCCTTATGCTTCTGCTGTAGGAAGCCTCATGTATGCTATGTTGTGCACTAGATCAAATATCTGTTTTGCAGTTGGCATGTAAGCAGATTTCAGTCTAATCCTAGACAAGAATATTGAACTGCGGTTAAGCATATAAGCAAGTACCTTAAAAGGACTAGGGATTATGTGCTTGTTTTTCACTCTGAAAATCTTGTTCCTGTGGGGTATACTGATTCAGATTTTCAGTCGGATAAAAACTCTAGAAAATCTACCTCGGGATATGTATTTACTTTAGGAGGTGGAGCCATTGCTTGAAGGAGTATCAATTAATCATGTGTTGTTGATTCCACCATGGAAGCTGAATATGTAGCTTCCTCTGAGGCGGCTAAAGAGACGGTTTGGCTCGATAACTTTCTGAAAGATCTTGGAGTTGTTCCTTCGGTTCAAACACCACTACCACGTTATTATGACAATAGTGGTGCAGTTGCAAACTCGAAAGAACCATGAAGCCATAAAAGTAGTAAGCATATTGAGAGAAAATATCACTTGATTCGGGATATAACTCAAAGGTTGATGTAAGAGTTTTGAAGATTGAATCGAAGAACAATTTGGCGGGCCCATTCACAAAGGAATTAACCCAGAAGGTTTTTGATAAGCATGTGGAAGAAATGGGTGTTAAAATTATACATTCATGATTATGAGTCTAAGTGGGGGATTGTTAGAATATACTATTAACCATGTAGTTTGAGTTATAGTATTATATTTTCATCCCATGTAAAGACAATTTATTATATTAATAAAAATTTTATTTCAATAGATTATTGTATTAACATGTGTGTCTTTTACTTATATAGTAGACATTTTTGTGTATGAAGTATTTTAACTCACGCACGGAAGATTAAAATTGTCGGTTCTTATAAGTTATAAATAATGTTCACAATCAAAGATGAGGTAGGACAAACATCTTGTTGATTGTAGCACAAGATTAAATATAATTTGATCTTAGTTATGAAAATGGTAATATTTCAACTTCTTGTGCTAGTACATTTCGTATGTATTGAACGGACCAATTAGAGATATTCGTTTATGTTTTGAATATTTATAAACAATTTTTCTAGTCCATTACATGTACTAATACTCTTAATCTTGATATAATTATTATGATCTATGTGGTTTGGTTATTGTTTTAATCTATTAAAAGGTGAGCCTCTTTTGTGAGTCAACATATTCCTAATAGGTTGGATGATGACAAATCAATCAGTGAAATATTAATTAGTTGATAGAATCATGTCTTGGACTTGAGATAGAAGACACCCCTTTATGGTTGCTTATAAGTTTTCACATGAAAACCCTGTAGGTGGATTTTATATCTGTCATGTGAAATAAGTTAAGCATTATATATAAAAAATTAAATTAATGAATTAGTTAAATTTTTTAGAGAACTTATTTAATTGATTGGTGTCGGTAATTCTAACATGAGGAGTTAAATAAGATGTAATGGTAGATTTCGAAATTAAATAGAGAAGTACAATTACATATTTTTAGTGGAATAATTTGTAATTTATTATGATATGATAATTTATTCATTACCGAATTAATATCATAAATTAAAGGCTCTGTTAATAAATCTGGGGTCCTAACTATGCCTGATTAACTAATCAAATTTGGAAAAGAAAAGGAGTAATAGAAGAGGTAATATTTACCGATCTTCTATAAATAAGGAATAAAATAATTAAGAATCAATTTTGGCATTATGACAAATTTAAAGCTGAAAAAAATAATTTGACATTAAGGGGTATTAAGGCTAAAACGTTTTCTTGGCTTTAAGGTTACAATATAAAGGGCCAAAACATATGTCTCTTTCTTTCTTCATTCAGTTGAAAGTGGGAATAAGTAGAGGGTGATTTTAGAGAATTCTATTATCCTTCTCCGATCCAAAAGTTATTTGCCCACACTAGTGTTGATTAAAAGAGTTAATCAAGAAGTAGTAGAAGGCAGCAGACCTGACATACAAGGTGTTGAACAAACTGTGTGGAAACTTCAAGAGGTAAGCTTTCTAATTTTTGTTTTAATTATGTTATCTAGATTAATTGTTGCTTCCGTTGTGCATGCTCTAACATGAGCTCCCCGTGTCCCAGCTAATCCCCATTGGATTAAAGACCAAGACCACCATGATCCTTAAAATCTCGTCATTAATCTCGAATAGATCTTTCGCCTGTATTTTGAAATTAAAATGAAACTAATACATACAATTTTATACTAAGATTAAAAATGTTACAAACTATCAATTTACTCATTAAAAGTCGAATGACCATTATGCCATTTAAAAGTTGTATTATTCTTCTAAAAACTAATACATGAAAGCAAGCTTTCATTTATGGGGCAGAGCTAGCGTGATCATTACAAGATTAACGTATTAAGCAACCTAAAGATATTAAAATCTAGTATTCATAAATTTTAAATTCTGATTCGGCCTCTCGAGTCTTTATTTTCCAAAGTTGGAGATTTCGGAAAGCTAAATCGCAACACGTAGGGATTTCATTTGAAGCAATATGAAATTGAATTCATTCTTTATTCACCTTTTCAACATTTTTTTTTTTTTTTAATATTCACCTTTTTAACATGAGGAGCATTTCAATACGATTTGGTACATATAAACCACTTGGCATAATTAAAGGGTAAATTTGAATATTTTCCCTTAATTAAATGTTGTTAGGTTTTATTAGTTTCAGTCAAAAAATAAAAAAATATAGAAGTTAAAACTTTGAGAAAGTCAGCAAAAATTTCACAATTTATAGTAATGAAAACTTAAAAGCAACTAGCATAATTAACTAAGTACTAATAGACGATTGCAAGTTTTTTTTTCCCTTCGGTGTCCGTTGTCTGCATTGGAGCCCCGACTAATCCGAATCACGTGTTGCAGGGCCATTAAGGACGATTGCAAGTTAATGTTGTTTGAGGATGTTAATAATGACAATTAAATACATATTTCCTTCCATCTAATATTACTTGGCGTGTTTGCTAAAAAAAAATTATTTCAAAATAGTTTACATGTTTACTGGAGCGGAGTGTTGGCCAGTTAAGAACTCCCACATCCAAAAAATGAAGGTGGCAGAAATGCGGATGTTGCGCTGGATGTGTGGGCTGACTAGAGGAGATAGAGTTCGGAATGAGACTATCCGGGAGAAGGTTGGTGTGACTTCAGTGGAGTGCAAGATGCGGGAAGCCCGATTGAGATGGTTCGGACACGTGCATGGATGCCCCGGTCCGTAGGTGTGAGAGGCTGGCGTTGGATGGTTTTAGGCGGGGTAGGGGTAGGCCGAAGAAGTACTGGGGTGAGGTGATTAGGCGGGACATGGAGCAGTTACAGCTCACCGAGGACATGACCCTAGATAGGAAGGTCTGGAGGACGCGAATTAGGGCAGAGGACTAGGGCCAGTTTTGGGTCGCTAGTGTAGGGAATTACTTGGTGGGGGTTTTATTCCTGTTATGATTCCGTGTTCCGTGTTCCATGTTTTATTACGAATCTGTGTGCTTTCCTCTGCTTTCCTCTGTTTTGTATTACTTATGGGTGCCGTATTTATGTTATGTAATCTGCTTCTATGCTTTACTATGTGTTTGTGTGGTATCTCGTGCCTTGAGCCGGGGGTCTATCGAAAACAGCCTTTCTACTTCTTTAGAGGTAGAGGTATGGACTGCGTACATCTTACCTCCAGACCCCACTAGGTGGGAATACACTGGGTTTGTTGTTGTTGTTGTTTAAAGAATCAAAAGATAATTGAACATCTTTTTCCAACTTTATCCTTCGTAATTTAATGAAAGGGTGGTTAACTTCAATAGTTAATGACATTATTTAATGTGAGTTTATTATGATCATACTAGTCAATTTGTACCTTTTATTAACTTCTCCTGTAAATGACAAACCTGTCAAGTAATATGAAATAAAAGGAGTATAATAAAAAAGGAGGAGGCCGTTGATGACTTGGCTTCTGTAGAAGCTTTCCCATAGCTAGGAACAACCAAATGGAGTTGATTGCTCTGATGGAAGGCCCTAAAATTGTGGAAGGAAACAATCTCCTCCACATTGAAATAAACATTGATTATAAAAGTACTTAATTCTCATGCATAAAGAAGGTGACCTATTGGATGATGTTATCATTGAAGAATGCAAGTGGTTGATTCGAAGACTGGGTAGATCAGAGGTGCTACATAGCTTCAAAGAGCAGAATAAAGTGACAGATATTTTAGCGAAACTTTTAAAAGAACAAGTATTTTTATAATTCCTCCAATGTACAAAACTGAAACTATTTGGGCAGACATCTTAAGAACTCCAAAGAAAAAACTAAACAATGTCATGCTACTAATATGGGGCTTAAGATATATGTTAACACCCCAAAAAATGACAAGCATGATCGTTGCAATCTGATTTTTTCAATAACTTGGTATTGCATTTCAATCCACCATCTTATGTGTACTAGCACAATCTTTTTCTCAGTGATTGTACATGAAATATAATTCCGAAGGACCCTTTTTAGAAGTATAGTAATGAAACTGTCTTTTCTACCAAAAAAAAAAAAGAGAGAAAGAGAAACAGGACTTAAGTTTAAATTATGCTAAACCAAACGATTTAAATATATGCTCAAACAGTTTGATCACAAATCAATACCGCCTGCATATCGAGCGAGTTTCTAACACTAGTAAAATGAAATAAGAACAATAAATTGTCTCCATTTCAAAACAGACTTTGCATTTTACAGCTGATTTTGCAGAGCATACACTACGTTAGCAACATCACTGCATACATAACTAAGAAGCGTTAACAGTAAATTGGATACATGTACCACCTATTTTCAACAGCAACGATGACACAAGATCAGAAACTAAGCCATCCAATTCATTCCAAGCCTGTTCGATCACATTTTAAATGACATCCCCTCCCCCACATTCGTAATACCTTGCTCCGAGAAGCCTCTTACGTCATTAATCTGTGTTCTGATGCTTCATAACTTCATTTTCCTCGTCTAGTAGCCCTACTAAACATGTCTTTGATATTAAGAGAGTTGGTCTCCAATTTGATCTTTTTAGTCTGTCTTTTGTTCCTGGTAGTCTTTTCCTGACCTTCACTCTTTCCCTGCTGATTTGGAAAGACAAAAAGGAGTGATGCACATTGCAAATGAAAAACTGAATGTAAATAATTTAAGTACCATCTTAAATACATGGACAAGTTCATGGCTATCTGTCGTGATTTCCTTTTTGGTTGTCCACTGTTATGCAGCATGCTAAGCAGCTAATAGAGTATATATATCATTGCTGCAGCAATATACTATTTCTCTATTAAAGCGTCCATCAACAATACATACAAGCAGTGGCAAAACCAGAAATATTTTCAAGATTTAATAATATACGTACGAAAAGCAATTTATGATCTATATCCTTCATATAGTTTTCTTTATATATAATACTATAACTCTTCAACAAAGTGTGTTCAACTTAATTTATCCTTCATCTTCCAAAGCAGGAAAGAAATGGAAAAGAAGAATCCGTAACATCAAAATTAGTTCTTCATGCACATGTAGGCTTTGCCCAAACATAAAATTGCAACAAATATTACAGTAGGCACGACCTGGGAGAGAAACATATTGTAAACATAAGATTCAATTTCTATCTTTCTCATGATGCTTCAAGACAGGATGATATTATTCTTGCACAGTTTATTATCCTCGTTCCTGGTTCCATAGAAGAGAATACTTCCCAATCGCCAAGTCATGGGATCAGAGCCAGTTTAAAAATGGTTACTTACCTGTTCATGATAGGACTCAAAGCCATTTTCCATTGGTGACGAATTTATTTCAGAATTTGACGCTTTTGTGTCATCTTGCAAGTCTATGCTGTAATCATAATGATAACAATAAAATGGTTAAATTAGAGGAGCACTTGTAAAGAGAAGACAATGAGTTTTTTGCCACATAACCACCACCAATTTAAAATGTATTGTCAGTTAGCATCAAGAGGAACACTTTAACTAGGAACATAGGCCCTCTAAACAACACCGGTAAGGCCCCTTTACTAAGCCAGAAAGTCCCTCCACGCCTTATAACTCACGCAACAGTATATTGCAGGCTAGCCATAATGCAGGTGCTTAAATATGTTAACGGCGATTTTTAATGTCAGAAACACATCCATCCAGATATCATCGTTATACAGTGGTACTTCATCTTCAAATTTGGTCACAAGAAAACTTATGGTATTATGAAAAGAAGCTGGAAGCTTACTTATTAGAACACAATTAGATGCAACCTTGAAAGGATGAAGGATGAATACCACCTTATTAATATCCAATGGCCTATCCTATGAGCAATAATAGACGTTAGTTATTACTTTGAAGTATAAAGTGCCATCAATTGCATCATTCGATGATCCCTCTTGCCTAGTTTCTTTTTAATACTCCCTCCATCCAATTTTATGCAAAGATGTTAGCGGGCACGGACTTTAAGAAATTAAAAAGAAGACTTTTGACATGTAAGTCAAATATATGCGAAGTACCAAAATTCTCCTTTAAATGTGTGGCGTCCATGTGTCTTTTTCAATTAATCTCTTATAAAACAATGAATTTTTATATCAAATGAGTCCCAACAAGTCATGTCATTAAGAATAAAATGAGGATGCCAAGATTAGAAAGTTTCCAAAAGGAGAAATCTATCATCGTTCTGGGAACAAACTAAAATACAAGTATGTCAGCATAAAATGTGATTGAGGAAGTAATACTTTATTACTATTGTTATTACTTACTATTATAAATATATTTGAATATTTAGATTCATACTTTCAAAAGACTGGCATGGTAGATGATGACGCAACACCTAAATTAAACAAGATGGTTGAAATAAATACAACAACATACCCAATGTATTCCCACAACGTGGGGTTTGGGGAGGGTAAAGTGTACGTTGTTCATACCACTACCTCTAATGAAGTAGAGAGGTTGTTTCCGATAGACCCCCGGCAGATGGTTGAAATGAATGAGTGCCAAAAATGTTATACAATAGGAAATACATAACAAAGTGTAGGGGAAGAGTACTAGGAAGTATTGTGAGACTAGCAATGGTATATATGAGAGGATATTGGACCTCCAAGGCTCAATATATCCTTGAGAGAATGTCATAAACATGCAGATGTTAAGATGATGATGTGCGGTTGTAAAGATCAGATAAGGTTGAATATGATAGCAGCATCTGACAGAGGGTGCAATTAGCAAACATAGAAGATAAAGCATGACTCCACACTAAGATACTGAAAGGAGATATGAAACAGGACAAGTTAGATAAAATCACGCACAGAGAAGAATTTAGCTAAGAATAGAACATGATGGAAGAAACGAATCCAATGAGCGATACCAACTAGTTGTGATAAAAACTATCAGTGTTACATTTGAAGCATATATGTTTGTGAATTAGCGATTACCAGCATGTAAATAAGAGAATAGGTTCTGAAAGTTGTTTGCCTCGACTCGAGGCATATGCCTTGCGCCCTCACCTCATGTTGCATTTTTTGCCTTTCAAGATATTGTGTAAAAGCATAATCTCTATCTAACGATACCTAGACAAATAATTTTAAAAACAATCAGAAAAACTCGGCCATTTATCAGTTAAAGAAAATACCTTAATTTGCTGCAGATGAGTTTCAACCAAGGCTCTTCCTTTAAGTACTCTCCAATTATAGATACTGCATCAGCTACTGTTTACTTCAAAAAGCATTAATTAGTATAATCTTTTTAGCTTTCATATGGACATGACAGCAAACCACATATTTAAGATGATAAGCGTGCTGAATTGGCCAAAAAAAATTATTCCCTGGTTCATTAAAAACCAAGGATACATTAAAGACAAGGAGATAATGGTCCATATACTTGAAGAGTTTCCTAAACAAACAGCAACGCAAGAAATGTCTTTGATGGACCACAGTTGGCTATGTGAATCATAATCTTCACGTGTAAAAAATTTAACAAACTCATAATTCAAAAAGAGACATACATATTTCTTTCTTATCTCGAGCAGCATAGTTCTTATCCAGTGTCAACAAAGTCTTCTTTAATTGGATTACCTGCAAATATCTTAAGAGTTAAGAGTCATGAAAACATGGAAAATAATGAAAATTGCATCTGAGAGACTACACATCTTCTAAGATGGATAGACCATTGTAGACAAAGAAGACTTTACTAGATATAAACAAGGCACCACCAACCAAATGTACACTTAATCTCCAATAGCAAATCAACAACAACAAACCCAGTGTAATTCCACAAGTGCGATCTGGGGATGGTAAGATGTATGTAGATGTTACCCCTACCTTCATGAGGTAGAGAGGTTGTTTTTGCTCGACACTCTGCACAAAAGAAGAGTTATCGATAAGAGACCATGCGATTATTAAATAGCCCCTACCACTCCCACATAATATGTGACAACTCTAGGCTACTTACTAGCCTTCTAGCATAATATTCAACCTCCAAACCTTTCTATCTAGGGTCATGTCTTCAAGTTGGAGTTGTATCATGTCATGTCTAATCACCTCCCCCTAGTTCTTTTTCGGCCTAACTCTACCTCTCCTAACTCTTGTTACAGCCAATCTCTCATACCTGCTATGTTGCTCGGACTCTCCAAAACTAATGTTTCACCTGTGTCAGATCATCCAAAAATGCACTACTTTTGGAGGATCCGACACGCACCTATCGCCATTTTTAAAGAGTCCGAGCAACATAGTTTTTATACCCCATAAGTTCCATGATTTTATTTTGATAGCTACCATGCGTTTTGATGCGATTTTAAGGTTGATTGATGATTAGGAATGATAACTGGACCATTAGGAAGTGTTTCGGAATTTTTAGAATGAGTTTCGGGGCCAAACGTAACCCCAAAACAATATGGGTTCGCGCTAGGCCCGTGCCATGGAGGCAAGGCACAACCCAAACGCGAAAAACAATAGCCTGGAGCGATATCAACAAGCCACGCCAATTCGCTGCCGTGATATCAGCGTGCCACGCCACTGGTTTGAGGCGATAAGGTTGTGCCACGCCAGTGGTCACGGAGATGCAAAAATTTCGTTTTTCCTTCAATTTTTCGAGGGTAAACTAGTTATTTTAATCCTAAATGACCCTATAACTGATACAGAAACATTTTCCCTCATTCCTTAACGCAAAATCATCGACTCTCCTCTCAAACTCTCAAGAACTCTCAAACAAGGGTTTCTCTCAAATTTCAACTTCAAGGACTTCAAACTCAAGGTTTCCTTCAAGAAATCGATAAGTTTGGGTATGTGAGGCTTGAACAAGGGTTTTCTTTCATTCTTGTGCCCAAGAACTTCGTTTTCCTAAACAAGTTTATGAATTTACAACTAGGGTTCATACTCAAATTACATGATTTTGATTCTATGTTTCCTCATGCACTTCGCAAATTACTGAAGCACACTGAAGAATGTCGCGATTTCGGCTATTGTCGGCGTTTTAATGTGGAGGAGGTTTGGGAGGCTATTAGCAAGATGCGAAGAGGCAGAGCGACGGGGCCCGACGAGATTCCGGTGGATTTTTGGAAGTTTGCTAGTGAGGCAGGGTTAAGGTGGCTGACCGATTTGTTCAAGAACATTTTCAAGTCCGCTAAGATGCCCCAGGTATGGAGATAGAGCACAATGATTCCTTTATAGAAGAACAAGGGCGACATTTAGAGTTGCAACAACTACCGTGGTATTAAATTGTTGAGTCACACGATAAAGATTTGGGAGAGGGTGGTGGAGCAGAAGTTGAGAAAGATTTGGGAGAGGGTGGTCTATTTCAGAGAATCAATTTGGATTTATGCTTGGTCGCTTGACGACTAAGACAATTCACCTAGTGCGAAGATTGGTTGAGCAATACAGAGAGAGGAAGAGGCAATATAACTAGGTGTTTGACAGTCTCTAGGGAGGTTCTTTGGAGATGCTCGGAGACGAGAGGGGTCCTGTGGCGTATATTCGTTCGATTAGGAATATGTACGAGGAGGCGAAGACTCAGGTAAGGACTGTGGGAGGGGATTCTGAGCATTTTTTGATCTTAAAAGGGTTGCACCTGGGATCAACTCTTAGTCCGTTTTTATTCTCCTTGGTGGTGGATGTGTTGACACAGAGTATTCAATGTGAGGTGTCTTGGTGTATACTTTTTGCGGATGATGTAGTTTTGATTGATGAATCACGTCGAGGTGTTAATGATAAGTTGGAGGTTTGGAGACAAACCCTGGAAGCTAAGGTGATATAACAAAACCAAGGAACACACGGAATTGGCTCAAAACAGTCCAAACACACTCCAAAAACAGTCCACTAATTCAAAGAATCGAGGACCCTTTTGAAGACCACTCTCGGATTCAAGAATGAAATACAAGAAGGACAATATAACTAGGTTTTTGACACCTTTTGCAGCCAATAACAAACTAAGTTAACAACACAAGATGAAACAACAATGAGAAGAACAACAACAACAACAAAAACGACTTCACAATACAAGATTCAAAACAGATACAAGATTACAAAAGAAAAAGGATAGATAGATAGACCACATGAAGGTATAATATTAAGAACCCAATAATGGTAACTCTTGGACCCTTAACACTACACACAACAATAAATCCATCTCTTACAAAGACAAAAGATCGGAATCCACCTCCCAAGCATCAATGTTTCCAAGCAAATGCAAACACAAGTGATTCTACACTTGTCTAAGCCCTAATTTCGGTTTTGGATGCCTCAAGGAAAGAGGACTTGTGTTTTTTTAACTTACAATTTCATTCATAAACTAAGTCTAAAACCCTACAATGTTCCTTTTATAGCTATTACAAAATATAAGTTAAAATGACCAAAAGACCCTTCAAAGAGTGGGCACTCATCTAGTGTAATTTATGGGCTGATTTGGGTGCATTTTGGGCCTCTTTTACACTTCAATTGCACATGACAAGGCTCGGGTCCAACACGCACTCTCCTAAGTCCATATCCGTGATTATTTCCGTACATAAGGATTCAGGTTGAGTAGGACCAAAACGGAGTACCTGGAGTGCAAGTTTAGTGACTCGAGGAAAGAGGACGAAGTGGTAGTGAAGTTGGAGTCTCAAGTGGTTTGTAAGAGGGATAGTTTTAAGTCCCTTAGGTCTATGATTCAGGGGAATGGAGAGATTGATGAGGATGTGTGTCACCGTATTAGGGCAGGTTGGTTGAAATGGCGGCTCGCCTCGGGAATTTTATGCGATAAGAAGGTGTCTCCCAAGCTTAAAGGCAAATTCTACAAAGTTGCAGTACGGCCGGCCATGTTGTATGGAGCGGAGTGTTGGCCTGTTAAGAATTCTCACGTCGAAAAGTTGAAGGTGGCGGAAATGAGGATGTTGCATTGGATGTGTGGATTCACGAGGGCTGATAGGATTAGGAATGAGATTATTCGGGAGAAGGTGAGGGTGGCGTCGGTGGAGGATAAGATACGAGAAGTGAGGTTGAGATGGTTTGGTCATTTGATGAGAACGGGCACGGATGCCTCAGTTCGTAGGTGTGAGAGGTTGGCCTTGGATAGTTTCAAGCAGGGTAGGAGTAGACCAAAGAAATACTGGGGAGAAGTGATTAAACGTGACATGGAGCAGTTACGGCTCACTGAGGACATGATCCTCGATAGGAAGGTTTGGAGGAAGAGTATTAGGATAGAGGGCTAAGGTGTGTGGTCAAGTCATAGGCTGTAGTTAGGAGAGTTTGGTGTAACTTGGTTGGTAATGCGGGGGTTGGGGGGTGTCCTTTGTTGGTTAATATACTTTATTTGAGTGGTTGTTGTATCTCTGTTATTTTTATCATGTTGTATGCTTGCGACGTTTGTCTACGGTCCTTTGTCTTGAGTCGGGGGTCTATCGGAAACAGCCTCTCTAATTCTTCGGATGTAGTGGTATGGACTGTGTACATTTTACCCTCCTCAGACCCCACTATGTGGGAATATACTGGGTTTTTTGTTGTTGTTGTTGTTTCCTCATGCACTTACATACACTTTCCTACTAAGATTCATGGTTGGTTTATGACTTATTTCACATGACTGGCCCTATTGATTTGGATTTATACATATTTAACAAGAAATTCCTTAAGTTGGTAAATGTAATGGATTTTAGAATGATTTAGTTCCGTCGATATGAAATGTGGCATTAAGATCTCAAAATTCAATATGAAATTCACGTATGAATTTATGGATATGAATTAGAAGCAGAAGCATATTTGGTTTCAGACTTATAAACTCATATGCTTATTTTATGATGAATTTCATATGTTATGAAGATTTGCATGATTTTGGGAGTACTATTAAGCACCGAGCGGACATGGGTTTAGCGTACGCACGTCCTAGAACTACATGCCACCACAGGCCTACTTAGCCATTTGGCTTTATGTTTATGAATCCACAATAGTCATGCCTTTATACCCTTGTAAAAGGTATATTGGGTCCTCCCAGTGGAGTGTATACATTGGATTCCACTCAGTCATGCATTTATGCCCTGGCAATGTATATTGGATCCTCTCGATGGGGTGTATGCATCGAACTCCACGTTAACTCACGTGGTTCATGTCGGTTAAGAAAAACTCCCACAAAACATTGATATTAGAATCTAAGTATAACGATTCACCGACCTTACCAGATTATGTTTTACTACTTATGCTTATGGTATTTCAGCTTTCAGTTTTATTTCATGAATTACGGTGAGTCTGTATACATTGAGCATGCATGTTTTCACTTTACGATATAAATTAGTCTTACTTATTGCATGCACCCCCATATACTCAGAACATTCCATAAGTATTGACCACATACTCTCTGTGTTCTACCTCCTATTATGATGTAGGTTTCGGTGTTCGCTCTAAGCATTACGATTAGCTACGATCACCACTTCCTACCTCCTGTCAGTTGGTGAGTCTTCATGTTTTGACGACCTGAATTATGTTTTATTTTCAACAGTTTAGCTTATGTTATTTCAGACTTCATGGTTTTTGACCTTTTTTGGGTCAGCTTGAACCTGTCCCAATAGCTCTTCAGTATGTCTACAGGCTTGTCTAGACTTGATAGTTGTCTTTAGATTTCCGCATATTTCAGATGATGTTTTCAATTCAGATTATTGAGTTTACAGCTTCCGCTCATGTTTTAAAGTAAGTTTATTATGATTCAATGTCAAGAAGATACAATGAGCTAGCTTCAAGCTACTTGCAGTCCTAAGCACCGTGTGACATCCCGGGGGTAATCTTGGGTCATTACAATAGCTTACGGGTGCATCTGTCACATGTCCGAACCATCTCAACTTTGCATCCCTCATCTTGTCCCACGGAGGCCACTCCCACTAACCCCATATAATCATCTCTCTCCTAATATTCTCACACATCCATCTGAGCATTCTCATCTCTGCAATCTCCAACAGCAAGTCGCGATATCGAAAAAGCTTTATCTATACTCATTTCTATTAGGCAACCACATTTACTTGATACAAATATCAAGATCCATTCATCTTTCTAGAAAACTTACATTTTTCCCTCTCTTTGTATTTAAACAGTAAAAAATTTAACAGGAGAGTAATTTGACATTTAACCAAAGACATACTATTTTTCCTTTTTCATCGGATTACAGTGATTGACTATACAATTGAGAAGCAAGAAGATACTAGAATACAACAACAACAACAAACCCAGTATATTCCCACCTAGTGGGGTCTGGAGAGGGTAGAATGTACGCAGTCCATACCACTACCTCTAAAGAAGTAGAGAGGTTGTTTCCGATGGACCCCCGGCTCAAGACAAAGGACAATATACAAAAACATCAAAAGCATGAAACATGATAAAACTAACATAGGTACAACATCCACAAAAAAATTGTACATTACCAAACAAAGGACACCAAAGCCCTCCTAACTATTGACTACGATTCATCCACCCACCTTACCCCTCTATCCTAGTGTTTTTCCTCCAAACCTTCCTATCCAGGGTCATGTCCTCAGTGAGATGTAATTGCTCCATGTCACGTTTAATCACTTCTCTCAAGTATTTCTTTGGTCTACCTCTACCCCGCTTGAAACCATCCAAGGCCAACCTCTCACACCTACGAACTGGGGCATCCATGCCCCTCCTCGTCACATGACCAAACCATCTCAACCTCACTTCCCGCATTTTATCCTCCACTGACACCACTCCTACCTTCTCCCGAATAATCTCATTCGTAACCCTCTCAGTCCTTGTAAATCCACACATCCAACGCAACATCCTCATTTCCGCCACCTTCAACTTTTGGATATGAGAATTCTTCAAGCAGATACTAGAATATGAAGTAGAATGCATTCTACATAGGATCATATCCAGGAGAGTGGCAGAACCTTTCTTTTCTGTACTTTCTGTATTTTTAAAAGTCATTCAGTAATCCAAATTCAAGCTTTTCTTCTTTCAACAGCAACAACAAACCCAGTGTATTCCCACAAGATGGGGTCTGGCAAGCTTTTCTTCTTGGATCTACGAAAATCTTCTTACAAGTATATATTAACCAAAATATAAAGAACACCTCAAAATAGAAGAGAATATTAGTTCCTTTAAGGTAAGACACTGGTTGGGTGTTCCTCTTTAGCCATTAAAACTAAATGACTTACTTTACACCCAAGTTGCATCATTTCCATTTGCTTATAACACATCCACGGTGGTGCTAAGCTGTTTCTCTTAGATATTATAAATCGTAGCTCAAACCTAATGACTAAGCAGGAAGCAAGTTAGACCCTGCCAATTATTCAAGTTTGCTTATACTGCAAGGTATCAGAGTGGCTGCCGGATCATGTGGAAGAAACTTTCTTATATAACTATATGGACTACATAATTACCATCACTTGTAGGAGCATTTTGATAACTCAATGTAGACATAACTAACGAAAGATCCATCTACAAACTAAACTATTATAGGCCATTAACTGGAACAAGTTACAGGTGGTTTTTCGTACTTTTTGCAGATTGAGAAGATCAGATACTGGAGAATCAATCACAAGAAGGGACACGTGAACTTCTAATTTCCAGAAAGCTACAATTTTTACCCTGAATGCTAGAACAAGATCATCGCAGTACATTTTTCCAAAGCAAATAACCACCCTCTATATGAGCTTGTAAGGGATGAAATCTGACCTTCAAGCATAACCACTTCAGCACCTTCTCATCATTAAGCCTGAAAAACTTTGTCATTCCTACAGCTGTTGACAAAAAAAGGGAGAGGGATGGAGAAAAAGATGAAGCATTATTAAATTGAATTAGACATTTACCACCAGCCCAAAAATAAATGTTATAGATTCAAATGCTTTATGATTTACACCATGTTAGATCTCAAAATTTTTGTAGTTTCACTACAATTTATTTGCAACACAACTTTAAGTCGGGTACATGAAAGATATATCTATAGAATACTCCATAAATATGTGGTGTCATGCCATCTAGCATAATGAGACCCAAAAAATTGGAGTATAGGACGATAGTATATTATCACCTTTTACATCACAAACAACTTGCATGCAGTTCTCAGCAACAGAAGAAAGATGCTGATATCCAGGATAGCCTACAACATAAATTATTTCATCCACTTGCCTAAACTTTCCTGGATCATCATTTTTCTGCATTTGTCACGATAAACAAAAGATCAATTAGAAACCGCTCTTCAAATGGAAGACAGTTGTCTCTTGCAAACGATGCATTCAGCAAAGGAAACTCACCAGCCAACAGAGAGAACATAATCTGAATCTTATGCAGTCATACAGAAGAAAGGAGTAACAGACTCACCTATTTGTCGCCAAATTCTTATAGTCAAATGAAAGTAGTTTACAAGCATTACTTTTTTTAATAAATATATATAAAGCAACATACGTGTAAATACACTTTCAAGTATTACACTTCTCTACTATAAATTTTTCGTTAGCAGTTTCTTTATATAAGAAACTTTGCAGAGAGATAAATTACTCAGAAGTTAGAAATTAATACCTTCATTCTTGCTTCTTCAAAAATAGGTAACAGAACAAAAACTGGATCGACTGGAGTTGCAGTATACAAACGGCCATCTGTTTCGAGAAATAAATGAGTACAGAAGAACTACCAAGAAAGAACTAAGACTTTCTCTAGAGATCAAAACTAATAGCATTGACAGATTTAACGAGTAGAAGATAAAACTAATAGGTTTCTCTAGCAAGAATACAAACGGTAAATATAAGCATAATGAAAGTCAAGTTGACATGTTGAAGATATAATTAATTAAATTAAAGTGTGCTTGCTAACCGCGTAAGTTTTTAGATGAGATGGTTACACAAATTTCCGTGGACTTTGCCATAAAATAATCAGGCACACATGTGAGGGGGGTGTTGAAGATATAACTAATCAAAATATCTATAACATCTTAAGATTTCAGATGAGATGGTCACACAGACACACACTTCAACAAACAGACTTAAAAATAGATTCCAAAGCTGTCTATACATTGTGCAGTGCAAAAAAGATGACTGCTGAAATCCCACTCCTTGCTACATAAGTAGCATCCATTGCAAATTGACATTCCCCTTTGCCGTAATCACATTGAGTCAGATATTGATTTTTCCAATTTCCAAGCTTCGTTTTTTATTCCACAAGAAGTTTCTTCTGATCTTCTCAAGATTCTTACTTACATTATGCATAGGAAAGAGGGGCATAAGATAGGTTGGAAGAGAACCAAGTACACTATTAATAAGGATACTCCCCACCCCCACCCCCCACCCCACCACCACTACCACCACCAAAATATAGGTACTCTCTTTTCTAAGTTGCAAACTTCTTTTCAAACCTCTCTTCAATCTCTTGCCTCACTTGCTTAGACTTGTATTTGGCACCTACGGGCATGGTAAGATAGGTAGTGGGAAGCTCACTTGTTTGGCACCCCAAGTTCTCTCCGAATGGCTGAAAGTCCCCCAATTCAATGCCAGGAAACAGTGAACTCTTCCCCGAGTTGATCTTCAACCCAGACACAACTTCAAATAATAACAAAATGACTCTATGATACCCTTGTTAGTACTCCTCAGCCCTACAAGAGATTAGTGTGTCGTTGGCATAAAGTATGTGAGATATGTCGACTCTATTAGATCCCCCAATCCCAATATCGAAACGGTTGATCTGATGGAGGCATTGCCTTGCATGACATTAGTCTAAGCCCTTCCATTGCCAGGATGAATAAGGAAGAAAGTAGGTCTTCCTGTCTCAAGCCCATTTGTGTGAGAAAGAAATCTTCAGTGGTCCCATTTATAATCACTAAAACTTTGCAGTTGAAAAGCACCAATTGATCCACCCAATTCACTTATCCCCCAAGATCCTTTCTTTTAATAGATGTAGCAAGTAAGGCCAATTGACCAGATGCTTTAGCATGTTTATGACCACAAGTTCCAAATTCTTGCTTTGTGCCTATTCAAATTAGGCACATAAATTGAAATGAAGATAGTAATAATCTAAAAATCAGGGGCGGCTCTACCTAATAAGAAAATAGGTGGCCGCCTTAGGCCCCCAAATTTGAGGGGCCTCATTTTTTATAATAATATAAATAAATTTTGAAAAAAAATTGAATATTATTTATAGAAAAAATAAACTTTTTATATAAAAGAAAAGAATTATTAGAAGAAGTTCATATGTCTAATGTACTATGTCTTAAGAAAGATTATATTATATTACTACTTAAAAAAGAATAATTAGAAAAAATCGACTCTATAATTTTGAAAATAGAGTTCATTAAAAGAAAGTCATTTTTTCTTAAAATTTTAAGGCCTCCGTTTGATTTTCGCCTTAGGCCACGAATATGCTTGAGCTGGCCCTGCCAAAAATTTTGGGCCACTTGAATGCATATTAAGTATTTGGCCTATCTTATCTATTTTTGGCATAGTCTAACAAACACTACTACACATCCATACTGTACACAACAGGAAGTACACACAAGGAGCAAAACCCTCAACCTTGCTCAATCGAGACACTGCAGGTGAAATTGGAGCAAGCCGTAGGAGTATATCTCTGTACGGTAAAGCCCGAGTTGTGCCTTTAGTAGGTTAGTTGAACTATGCCAAAAATAAATAAGATAGTCCAAACACCTTACCTGCATTCATGTGGGATTAAAATTTTTAGTTTTTTTTTTTTTTTCAGATTATTCTGGAGAGGTAGCTTTAATCCTCCTTCCAGGTAAGTTTAAATTTCAAGAGTGAGAGGTAGGCTTCATCCTCCTACTTCCTGGATCAAATCTTTCACATGCAAGAATAAAACACATATAGAAAATCAAACTTGAGTCTAAAACAATGTTTCTTTTATTTCAATTTTTCTTGTTCTACCAAATGAGGCCACTGCAATGACCACATTCTTCCTTACAGTTGTCATTTGGAAAAACAAAGTCTTAATTCTTATAAACTACTATCCTTTTAGAGATTGGTTCTTCAAGACAAATAACTGTGCAACCATGGCAAATGAAGACTTCTCAGCTTTTGAATTAAACCATGTTCAGAGGAATATTTACCTTCACAGACATAATCCCCAAGGAACCAAGATCCATAAGATTGCTTAAACCAGTGAAGTTCTTGGAGAGATCCATCAACACAAAGGTAACATGTTGCATTTCCTGTCACAAAAGCCAATCAAAAAAAGAAAAATGGATGTCAATGCTACGGGACTATTAATACAATCTTACTGGCATAACCAATTCCCAAAAGATAATATGACAATCAGCAATAGGTTGGGGCATGGTTAACAAAAAATGACCCATAACAATTTCGATACATCCACAAGAACAATGTCTCAAGCCACTGTCTTGAAAGAATTATAACCATAGAAAAGACAGTAAAACAAATATGCATAATGGAAGGTATCTAAAACAGGCAGCTTATGGAAAGTACAGGAATTCACCAGATTTTGGATGTCGTAGAGATAATAGCTGCTCTACCTTGTTCCCATCCTTAGAAGGCTCTGCAATATCAAACCGAGATTTTTCACATTGCAGTCAACTGATTATAGAAGATTCTGAAGCTGTAGTCTAAGAGATTGACATATCATTATTCCCATGTACCAGGGACACAACAAGAGAAATGTAAAGATGAGTTTTTCTTTCTTTCTTTTCAGAATGAGCTACTTTGTTTATTTCCAAATCAAGACTTTACTATATGATTGACGAGGATGTCATTCACCGTATTGGGCTAGGGTGGATGAAATAGAGGCTCGCCTCTGGAGTTTTGTGTGACAAAAAGGTACCTCCTAAGCTTAAAGGCAAGTTCTATAAAGCGGCAGTCCAACCGGCCATGTTGTATGGAGCAGAATGTTGGCCAGTCAAAAACTCCTACATCCAAACGTTGAAGGTGACAAAAATGAGGATGTTCCGTTGGAAATGTGTACTTACTAAGGGAGATGGGGTTAGAAATTAGACTATTCGGGAGAAGGTGGGAGTGGCTTCGGTGGAAGACAAGATGCGGGAAGTGAGGTTGAGATAGTTGGGCATGTGATGAGGAGGTGCCCCAGTTCGGAGGTGTGAGAGGTTGAATATGGATGGTTTCAGGCGGGGTAGAGGTTGGTCAAAGAAATATTGGAGGGAGGTAATTAGACATGACATGGAGCAGTTGCAGCTTACGAGGAACGCGGATTAGGGTATAGGGCTAGTCCGTTGGATTGGGTCTTAGCTAGTTGATAGGGATGCTTTGCCGCAGCCATCCTAGTAGTCGTAGTGCTATACGCTTATCTTGGAGTTTCTTGTTCGTGGGCTTTGGGTACTTTCGGTTAGATAGTGTATAGTACTACTTTGTGGGTATCTTGTTTATGTTTTTCCTCATGGGTGTGTTATTTCATCTTGTTTTATGTTTTATTACGTCTTTGCATATTGTTTTTTTTGTCCTGAGTCGGGGTTCTATCGGAAATAGCCTCTCTCTACTTCTTCTGAGGTAGTTGTATGGACTGTGTACACTTTACCCTCCCCAGACCCCACTAGGTGGGAATACACTGGGTATGTTATTGTTGTTGTAAGACTTGACTACATGATAAGTATTGGTTTAAAGACATATCAGGGAAGGACCAACAAGTCATGGATTCTTCAATTTTTGTGTCCATCCTTGACAATGAATCTTACATGTAGCTACTGACTCCTAAGCAACGATAATTTACGTGCTTAAGACACTCTTTTAGATTCCAAATGGATGACGATATTCCACGTAAAGCAACTATTACACACATAACGTACTCAACTTGCCCACCAAATTACAGGCTAAGCAAATTTCCTATGGAGCAAATTATTCAATCAAAGATACGAGAATCAAGAACCCTTGTACCCAATTGAAAGCTTCTTCCTTTGCTGCTAATAAAACATAATGAAGGCGTAATCAACATAGTACCATGTCCGAAACCTCAAAAGAAGGGGAAAAACAACTACACTAAAAAAGATGCACAAACTCAAGCCAAGAGATGCAAATAAATGTGCACAAAAGAAATTTATGAACCATAGTACCCGGTAGAAAGTTTCTTCCTTTCCTGCTAACAAGACATAATGAAGGTGTAATCAACATAGTACTACATCCGAAATCTCAAAAGAAAAACAGCGCCAAAAAAAAAGACACACAATCTCAAGCCAAGAGATGCAAATGAACACACACACAAAAAAAAAGAAAATTGTAATACTCCCTCCGTTTGCAAAAAAAAAAAAAATTATCTTTTCTTTTTTGCCAGCTCTTTAATATTAATTTTCCACTTGGCATGTCTCCGACCACAAAATTAAAGACACATTTTGATAAATTCTACATATAGTTAATTTAAGACAACAAGATTCAAAAGTCTTATTTACTCCTTCCGTTCACTTTTTTACTTGTCGCAATTCCACTTCTCGTGATCAAACTACATGAACTTATACCAACATTTTAAGATGTGTTTTTTCATCATATTAGTATGAGAAGGATTGCAACTTATAGCATTTTTTGTATAGTTTTCGACCATCTAACTTTTAAATTTAAAATATTTAATTAATCTACTTCAATTTAGCTTTGAGATTTAGTCAAATTGACCTCAAGAAGCGAAAACAAATAAAAGTTACGGAGGGAGTACTTTCTTAAATTTTGTACCAAGTTAAAACGAGACAAACAAATTGAAACAGGGGAGTGTTAAGGAACTATAAGGTGCAATAAAAATATGAGCTTTCTTAAATTCCCTGTCAAGTCAAAACCAAACAAACAAATTGAAATAGAGGGGGTATTAAGGAGCTACCAGGTGCAATAAAACTATGAACTTTCTTAAATTTCGTGTCAAGACAAAAATCAGACAAACAAATTGAAACGGGAGAAAGTATTTGAGGACGTACCTGGTGCGATGAGAACACGAGCTTCATTGAGACCCTCCCACCAAGACATTGAACTCTTTCTGACACAAGAAAAACTTCTAGGAGGAAAAGTACTCTGATAATCAGTCAAAAAAAGTTAAAAAAATTAATTATATGCTGGGATTAGTAAAGACACATAGCATTACTAACTAATTCACCATTAATATTCTAACCTTATGATTAAAAAAATAAGTATATGGTGGGATTAGTAAAAACACAGCATTACTAACTAATTCACCATTAATATTCTAACCTTAAAATTAAAAAAATAATTAGTAAAGAATGGAACTTTACCAGTGGATGTGAGAGGAAAGGATAAATTTTGCAGAAATTTGGAATTGGCGCCCAAATTGGTCGGCGATTAGGTGCCAATGTAAAGTAAAGGGTTGTAGTAGTTGGATGGTCCATGAATAAACTATTTGAATAAGGTATCATAATTTTAGAATAAAATAAATAATTATTTTTTGAATTATTTATATTTTAGCTGTGAAATATATATGATGGGATTACTTGTTCCCAATCAAGCAATAGTGAAAAGTGTGTTTGGGAGGAAGGAAATTTTTTTGGGGAAAAATGTGTTTGGTTGTTTTTTTAAAAAAAAAATAACGAGCTTTTTTCCTTGTATGTTTGTTTGGTATGTAAATAAAATAATGTTATTCTAAAAGTATTGATACATAATCTAAAGAAATATCATATGAGGTTAAGGTGGAATTAAGGATTGAGAGTTTTGGGGGGGATGGAGGTGAAGATGATGCGTATTGAAGGGTGAAGAAGATACAAATTAATATGAAATGCTATTTTGTGGGACTTATTTTTATCCGGTGTGGGGTGGTGGAGATAGAGACCTATAAGGGTGGAGGTGAGAGTGAAGATGAAGTGTGTTGGAGAGTCGGATAACATAATCAATATATCACAAGTGAAACTTACTTTTCATACAGCATGGGGTGATGGGGATAGGGGCTACTGGTGTGAGGGTAAAGATGAGTGTGTTAAGAACTGCTTGGAAGGAGTTAAGAATAGGAACAAAGAAAAGCGAGAACTAATTAAATAAAGGAATCAATTATATTTCGTCATCTGTTTCTCAAGCGCAAACCACTTTTAGGGAATGATAAAGTAAGAGCATGTAATTGAAGACGTTGCAATATATAGAGATGAATTATTTATTTTAGCTTGCAATTAACATAATACATAATTTGAATCATAAACTATACTCCAACATTATAAACTGATAATCAAACATCACACCTAGGCTACTAATTTTTATACAAAGCAACTAAAGAATTACCAAGCATGATAGTGACTATATTAATTAATTTTAATACAACAGTAACTTTCTTCCTTTCCAACAACAAAACAACTTCTCCTGCTGTATAGAGTTGAACCAAAAGAGTGAATGATAATCTATGAACGCCAAAGTTTGATTGGGGTTGTTTGGTAGAAGGGATAAGAAAAATAATTTCGAAATAAGGTTTGGGATTAACCTTATCTCATGTTTGTTATAAGGTATAACTTAATTTTCGAACTATTTTATCTCACCATTTATACTAAAATGGTGGAATTAATATCCCACGAAAAGAGAGAAATAAAATAAACCAATGAAATATCCCACCTCATGGGATATTCTGGCCTATTCCATGGAACTTATCAAACGACCCCTTAGTATGTTATACGAGGTTAAGGTGGAATAGGGGATTGGGGGTTATGGGGAATGGAGGTGAATAAGATACAATTAACATGAAATGCTTCTTGTGGAATTTATTTTTCATACAAGGTGGCGTGATAGGAGGCTACGAGGGTAGAGGGTGGGGATGGTGAAGATGAGGTGTGTTGGAGAGTGGAATGACACAATCAATTTTTCACATGTGAAATTTATTGTTCATATAGCGTTGTCTGATAAGGATGGGGCTACGGCTATAAAGGTAAAAATGAGGTTTGTTCAGAACTACTTATCTGAAAAGAGTTAAAAAAAAAACACTTAAATGAAGGAATCAATTGTATTCTTGTCTTTTATTCCCCATAGCAACCACTTCAAGGAATAATGAAGTAAGAGCATGTAATTAGAGACGTTGCAACATATGTAGTAGAGAATTCATTTTTTCTCCTTCTTTTAAATTACTTCTTGTTTTAGTGAAAATATTTCCCATATTCTACCTTGCAATTAAAGTAATACATAATTTGACTCATATACTATACTCCTACTTGTTTTGTTTATATCACTAGTTACTAATAGCACGGGCCCAACAAATATTTTTTAAAAAGTTTATTTTAATTATTGTGATTTATAATTTTTTTTACATATTTTAAAAATATATAACAAGTTACTTTTTTTTATAGATATTTTAAGTTGTTAACAATTGTAATTTATAATATTTTCTATGTAATTTTCAAATGTTTAGATGACCATAATAATTAATTATGAGTAATATAGTAAAGTTACGATTAAAGCAGCGTAGCAGACATGTCTTAATGACTCACAATAACTAATTAGAAGTGATATAGCAAAATTACTATAAAAAATACTTGTGCAAAATTTCAAATGGTCATAGTAATTAATTAGAAGTGACATAGTAAAATCATGATTAAAACAACGAAGCAAACATGTCTAATTAGAAACGATATAACAAAATTACTATACAAAAATACTTGGCGAAACAGCTGAAGCAGAAGTCATAAATATTTATTTTTATTTTATTTTTTTATTGATATAATAAAATTACGGAGAAAGCAGCAGACAAGAGTAGCAAGCAGGAGAAGCAGGCATGTTGACGGAGACGTGCCTGCTTCTCCTACCTCATTCCCTCTTATAAGATAAGACTAGATGTAGAAGCCCACGCTAGTGAAGGCCCAATAATATGACGTTGCTATCATTTGTAATCGTCCATTTTATATGCCGCTATTAAAATTGTATCAAATTTTAACAAAAGTACCATAATAAGAAATCGATTTCGTCAGTCGATAACATGCATTTAGGATGTAAATTCTGAAAAGGAAATAGATATTCATCCTCCCTTCTTGTTGCAAGTTAACAGAAATGAGAAACTCTATATTTTGAAGCTTTACCTCTTCGTACATGCCATTATTGCAATAATAATTCTGAAAAACTGGCTGGTAGATACTAAGTAATAGTAATATGTAAATATATCGGAGAGACGTCACAGCTTTTCCAGTGCAAGCTGTTTGTACAAAAACTATTATGTAGGTCTGTTACATTAAGTTGTGATTATACTATTAGGGATTGTTTGGTGTGAGGTACTAAGGTAAATTATTTTGGGATAAAAAAAATAGTCTCGAGATAAACTTTTTTATACATTGTTTGGTTCACAATACTCGGGATAACTTATCCCGGAACTAATAATAATCTCGGGATAAGTTATATACCACATATTTGGTGGTATAAGTTATCCCAAGTTAATTTATTCTTGGATAAAATTATAAATGACAAAAGTACCCCGAAACCCTTTTCTTTCCGCTTTCTCATATATATATATATATATATATATATATATATATATATATATATATAGTTTAGGTGTACGCGCCTCGCGCGTGTACCTCACTATAATGAATTTAAATGCTACACTAAATACGATATTTATTCAAATAGTAAGAGAATTTATTTAATTAGATATATAGTAGTTGTAAATATTAAAGATACAAATGAGGTAGGTGTAAAATATATTGACAACCCCTTAAATTACAGTTGGTGTTTTAGAAAGAAAAAATAATCATAATATTTTATATGACTCAAAATTTTGATCACTAATTGTTTATATCATCATAATCATCATTCATCTTCAAGATACCTACAAAATTGGAAAAAAGAAAACTACGAAATCAATGCATCTAAGTAAACTAAATATTACAAAAATATATTTCTTTGATGCATCTTGGCGACCAAAAAAAAGAAGAAAATTCAAATCAAATAATAAAGAATCATTTAAGAACAAAATAAATATATCTTGTTCCATATGTTCATATTAGATATTATTGTATTTTTCTAAAAGAATTCTCAATTTATAGATTTCAAAACTTTTTTCTTCAATAAAGAAATTATATAAATATGATTGATTTTTACTTTCATTAATTATTTATCAATAATAGAATATTTTAAATTCCAAATAAACTAAACTAACACAAATAAGAGTGATTTGTTTTAACCCTTTTTAGTTTTTGCTAGACTTTTACTTTCCTTTTATTTAATACAAAATAGAGTTCATTTAAAAAAAAATATACGCAGTCCTTAAAAAGAGGGAGGGAGGGGGGGAAGAATTCAATGTTAGTTGGATTTGTAGTCCTAAAATTAATTAAATATTATTAGGTAAATAGTAAAAAGATGTTTTTATCTAAAGGACAATCTTTTAATGAAGGGCAAAAAGTTCAAATCACTTTTTTAAGGGTCTTCACACTTGATGGGAGGAAAAAAAGAGACATAAGAATTGGAAAAAAAAAAAAAAAAAAAGAGACGTGAATTTCTAATTTGATGGAAAAAAAAAACCCATATAAATACAAACAAAAACCATATAAATACAAACATAAAAATAATTAACTAAAGTGAGGGTTATTTTTGTAAACAAATAATATATTTTTACAAACAATGCATTATATATTATTTTTAGTACCACAATCCTAACAACCACTAAAAAATAATACCAGCATAACTAATTCCAGCATAACTAATCCCTGTATAACTTGTTTTCAAACCAAACGACCCCTTAGTTACACCAAAATGAAAGTGTGTTGATGCAGCCGCTTGTATAACATTGGTGGAGGCAAGCAAAATCAAGCTGTAAGTAACCAAAATCTAGCTGTACACGCCATATCATTTAGGCAAACCTGGCTGCATCCAACTTTAGGCATTTGCCACCTGTACAGATAATTTAAGCAGGCGAAGGAAAATACAGTGTTCTATTTTTCTAGTACGATGATGTCGTAAAGGGAGACAGTAATGAAGAGGTGTAGGATCGTTCTATCTACCTGTCCAGACGGAGAGGCTACAAAAGAGAGACAAATTAATTTTGATTGTAGGGAGTACAAAGAATCAATGAAGGGAAGCATGAGTATTATATTTACCGGCCTATTGTGGTTGACATGCTATAAATGTCAGCGATAAAACATAGCGGAAACAAATTTTGCCCGAGTAGCAAACTTTGAAACAGTTGTTGAAAACGATGAGCAAATTGATCATCATCGATGAACCAATATTTGTACCATGTCATTAATGACCATCACAAGTAGCTCGGCGAGATATTGCAGAAAAAGTTGACTATTAATCGAACAACAGGGTAATTTGAGCAGGCAAAATGGTCATAACCAAATTTAAGCAAAGTCCAAAAGGAAATTTGGGATACTCAAGGCCGCAGAAAGTAAAAGGTCCATTTTTCATATTCAGATTACTACAGCACCTAAGCAATGATTTTTCCTACTTTTGTATTAGTCCAGAGTCATACTTAAGTTGCAACCTATGTGGCCCTTTTAGCAGGATGTTTCTTTTCACGTGTCACCTGATGCAAAGGTTCCAAGTAAGAAGTTAAAGTGAAGGTACGATACAATAGCAAACAAATTATTGAAAGCATTCTTACCTTTAAGCCTTTTTTGCTGGAGTGTGCAGTTCGACTTTTTGCTTGTTACCTGTTTCTCCGGGAGCCATTGGTGATGATAATGTTTGAACAACACGGCTTTCTGCTTCAACGAAGGATGTAACAGCCAACACACCAGGTGTTTGGTCGGGAAATCTGCAGCTCGGCTTTTGTAGCTGGAGTCTAAACAGTTTATGAGCAAACTGTTGATTTGTACGGACAATAGACAACGGTTCTCTCTGAATGGAAAGGAGAAAAGATGGCGCAGTGAGTAGGAGGTTACGTAATGGAGCATTTTTGTTTACTGCTATAATTGGATTCAACGAAGATGTTTACTGCTATAATAGGATTCAACGAAGATGAGTTTTGTCTGGCTGTAGCAGTATGCAGTTATGTACCTGGGCAGCAACATTTTGATAAATTTGTTCGCTAGTGAGGGATAACATTGTCTCTACCACCGTTTCTGACACTGTTGCGGTAATTGTATCACTGGCGTCCGTAATGTTAAGCTCAAAGTGGCACCTGCGATACAAATGGAAGGGAATTAAAATATGTAATGTTAATATCTGAAGTGTTATCTTTCAAAAAAGTAAACAAACTTATAGTAGGACCTTATTTAATTTCGAATATTAATCTCGATAGTAGAAGTAATCAATGCCTCATAATACATCTAACCAGTAGTGTTACTACCTACTTCACTTCAATGTAAAACACGCAGTTGCTTTAAGAAATTTTGTCTTCATTAATGATTAAAGAAGTTAGAAGAATCAGTTAGATTCAAAATACAAGGTAATATGACTTGTATAATGTTGGATGCCAACAGGCTGTAGCAGTAGCTGTCAAAATAATCCATGTTACTTTACATAGAAGATGTGACCGAGGCCATGATTTTATTTAAACGATAAGTTGCCAAATAAGCCTTCTCTTCTAATGTTCCCTGAAAGTTCCTCGACATAAAAGCCAGTAAGACTATTTGTCTTTGATATGAGCAAAAGCTCTTCAGGAAAAGAAGGGAAAATGTTCTTTGATGAAATCATTTTGAATTGTTTGATTACCTTGAATTATAAAAAATAATTTATCGAACAAACTTCCATCATTTATGACAAAAGTTACTTGTAAACAACGATATTACTGAAACACTATACTTACATTGTATTAAATATCAACCTTTGTTGATAAGATAGAACCAAAACACTATCCTTAAACCTTATATTGTTTCATGTATTTCGAGCCAAAAAAAAAAAGAAAAATGACCTAACATGATTTCCATTTGTGTCTTTTGATGAAGTACAATAATACAATTTAAAAATCATCAACAATATCCCAAAATTACAGAAGAAGAAAAATGACTTAGCTCCAAAACAGAAGACCACAATGTTAGCCCTAGATAAATCATAATACTCACTTGTGATCATCTCTTACACAACTTAAAAATGGTTAAAACAACATATTTCTACTTCTTTTTCCTAACCTTGTTAGCGTTATCTAATGTAGTGTATTGTTGTAAATTTAAAAACCTAAAAACAAATTGGGTATTATTTGAAGCAAAACATAGAAAAAACTACTACTACTACTAATTATCCATTATTTAGTAGCAGTAGTAGATTTGTGTCAAATCTACTAAAATCTACTACTGCTACTAAATAATGGATACATCCTTGTGGTGGGGCCCTTCCCCGGACATCGCGCATAGCGGTAGCTTTAGTGCACCGGGCTGCCCTTTTAGTAGTAGATTTGTGTCACAAAGGACTACACCAGTACATGTAAGACCTCAAAATTCACTCAAAGAGAATGATAAAATTGAAAAATTGCCTAATCAACCTGAAGGTGTAGATTTTAACCAATATTCAGGCCTGATCAACCTGAAGGTGTAGATTTTAACCAATATTCAGGATATGTTACAGTTGATCCAATTGCTGGAAGAGCTATGTTTTATTATTTCGTCGAATCGCCTCAAGATTCTGCTTCTAAGCCTTTGGTTTTAGGTCTCAATACTACCTTACAAGCATATTGGCAGTACCAACTTGTTACAAATTTTAGTTTTTTTTTAATCATATGACTAAGTAGAGACCCAAAATATTGCAAATACAGGTTATACATAGACCTGCAGTTGGAATGAACTAACAAAGTCCAAAAAATTGTCAACACTGTTTACTAAAAAGGACAGTCCGGTACACTAAAGCTTCACTTCGATGAGAAATGTATTCTCCGATATGAGGAGAAACAGCTGCTTAGCAAATACCTTTTACAGTTCTTGTGTGTCACTTTCTAAGCATAAAAAAGTAACCAATTCAACCAGTAAACCAATGACAGTCCTGTAACATCCCCTGATGAACAACCAAATACAACAAAATTCAGACCCGATTTTAATTTTTAGAGTCATTATCCCCCCTTATTTACTCTTAATCAACTAAGTCAATTTTGTTCCTTTAACACTTCGATAAAGTAACAGATTGTAGCAGTAGCTGTCAAAATAATCCATGTTACTTTACATAGAAGATGTGACCGAGGCCATGATTTTATTTAAATGATAAGTACATTATCCTAGTGAAAGAGTGTTCTCCTGGCACGACTCAAAGTTAAAAAAAATGAACTTTCTCCTAGGGAACAAATATCTGAGACTACAGAGAGTAGGTATTACCTCCATGTCTCTTTCCGTGTTCATTGTTTGGACAAAAGCTCATCCCACAACATCGCACCCAACCGCCAGGAAAAAGCTTTTGTATTCACTCTTTTTTATCTTGTAGTAAGCAAATGATGAATCTTCCCACTACATAACTTTTTCCCTACCAACAATTTTTTTTCCTTTTTACCTATGTTGTCTATTTTCTTTTTTAACAATTAAGCAGTAGTATGTCAATTATGCAGGGCTTGCTATACGGTGTGAAGTGAAAATTGTTTAACAAAAGAAGTGTTTTTTTGTTATATCCTATGAAATGAACCGTTAACTTCAGTTCTTTTGTTAGGTAAATTTGGGTTGTGTTATTTCTAATTGCCCGTCAGTCTCTCTGTGTATGAGTAAGTTCTCTTTTTGTTGGTTTCGTTTTGAGGGCGGCGTTGTATATTTTGGTTCACTGAAAGTAGAAGCTTGGCCGATAACCAGCAGACATAAAGTTGGTTCCAAATGGTAAGATTGTTAGAAGAATAAGACCCCGGGGAAGTAAGCGAAGAAGAACATAACTAATAGGAAAGGAATGTGTACCATATATGCAAGGAACTGTAACATTAACAAGGTGTGATCATCTAAACACTATATATAGCAGCATGTCCTCTTATCTAAGGGTATATCGTTGGTAAAGTGAAAGTGCAGTGTATGTTGTCTAACATATTTGTTGCTGATTATTTCCCTCCAAAATGATCTTCTTTAATTTCTGCAACCATTTAGACAGTAAATTGTAGGTATGAAATAGTTTCCAAAATGATAACAGCTTTTCCTTTGGTTAGTTCATCTGTAGAAATATTTGAATCTTGTTGATGCCGTTAATAAAGTTATTATTTCATCACCGGGGAAAAAAATTGCAGACCATAATGGTAGAGGGTATCAAAGAAGTTAAAGCGACCAAGAAGAAGAAAGCAGAGAGAACTTTGCAGCTGATAGGAGACGGTACGGGTTTTCTAATTGGAGAAGTGACAAAAGTCTAATGAACCTCTGCTGAATTATTTGCTTCCTTTTATAGTTAGCCAAAATAGTGCTTATGATTCACCGCATTACCCACAGGATTAATTGCTCCATTCCTACTACATATCTCCAGTGGAATACAACTGTAAGTCAAGGTATTTGTGAAGATTTCAGATTAAATCGTTAATCTTCTACGTGATCAGTTTGCTACATTTAGTTTATTTGTGCAGCTACAACTAAGAGAGGAAACCTGTAAAACATCGGTAAGAAGGGGGGAGAAATTTCCAGCGGAAAGTTGCGAAATCCTGCAGGTCATTAATTTGGCTGCCAGACAAGCATCATAATAATAACTTCAGCTACAGGTTGCATACGTATCAAGTGTTGTCGCAGAAAAATCATGTGGATAACAATTTATTGAGGATTACAAATTATAAGGCCCTCAACTCCATCAATAAGTTAAGGTAATATTATATTACTTTCTTTGACAACCCTGAGGACGGTGAAATGAGATTTGAAACCCAAATCTATGTAGGTTCCACTATTGTAAATCCTTTTACTGATACCGTATTATTGGGGGGGAGGGGGTAGAATGAAGCAGGAATCCAGAACATTCAAGAATAACAGAAAATATAGCGTGAAAAAACAAATAGATGGGGTTTCAAGACATTTTGTGTAAGTGTCTAAGAAATACACATCAGAAGTTCGTAGGAAGTCACCTGGGGACCAACATTCGTTCTAGCTTACAGCTGAAGCAGTACACCAATTTTTTTGTCCTGATGCTTACGAAGTGATTGCAGTGAAAGCACGCGAGCAAGTAAAACAACTGGGGACGATCAGGAAGTGAGATTTTCCCTTCCAGAGGGAAAGTCTGCACCTGCAGTACGAATTCAGTGACATTAGAAATTGCTCTGAAGATCTTTATAGTAAGGCGTTGGACAAGTTGTTGACAGAGGCGAAAGTTGGTGCAGCAGATGTACACATTACTAACCTGAGACGACAACTCTCAAATTGTGGATATAGGGGAAACCTCATCTTCAATAGGTGCAAGATTCAGGGAAGAAGGTGATGCCGATGAGCTTCGTAAAGTGTAGGATACCAACATTTGCTCATGGGAAAAGTTTAAATCAAATAGCGAGTATGTTTTAGTAAAAGTATTTGAGTAGTATAACATTACGATGGGGGATTAGTTAATAAGTACCACCTCATCAATGTAGCAGCCTGCACGTACTTCGTACTTAGGATTCAGTAAGATGTTGTCTGATATCTTGTGGCTAATCTTATAGCTGCGTATGTCATAGATAGAGAGGAATTTTAATTAAATACAGAAGAATAAGTGCAGAGCTAAAAGGAAAAAGTAATAGAGATTGATGTAAACAACATACCACCGCGAAATTCAGTAACACCAATACGCTTAGCAAGAATAACGGGGTGCTCACGCAAGTGATGTAGTAGTGTAGCGCCTTCATTGTCGGCTAAATCATCCCATATAGTAAATAGGGCAGGTTTTTTGCTGGTTCATGTAACAAACATATAAATTTTTATCACGCAAGAATGCTTTAATAAGAGAGAGGGGTCGAGTAGCTCACTCCTGATCTATGACAATTGCCTCCCGGAAGTGCTTACTTTGGCGGCGGTATATTGCAGCGCGCTGCAATTGGCTACTACCGCCAATAAGTCTGGCGTAACGGCAAATAACAACAACAACAACAACAACAACAACAAACCCAGTGTATTTCCACAAAGTGGGATCTGGGGAGGGTAAAGTGTACGCAGTCCATATCACTACCTCCAAAGAAGTAGAGAGTCTGTTTAGACACTGGGTTAATTGGTAGCAAATAAGACAGTAGCAATTGATTTAATTAGTAGGGCGCAGTTAGATGGTGTGGTAAAGAGGCGTAGGCATAAAGTGGGAACTTATCGAATTCAACACCTGGGCGTAGACGCTCGATAGCTGAAAAAGGAACTGTGTTCAACTTTGTTGGAGAAGGTAGGGGCACTTCCATCCCACCGTTATTGGTGACAGGCTCAACAACTGTGTGTGTATCGACCACCCATTTATACACACCGGCGCGTATTGAGTAACCGCGAGGGTCTCTAACTTTTGCGCAGGAAACAAAATATGTCCTGAAAGGAGCAAATAGCCTCTCGTACTTCGGAATATCATCGCCATAAAGCACTATAGCAACCTAGCACTATAGCAACCTGTTGTTCCTGTAGTCAAGTGACGTAGAGAAAGGTTTAGGCTTGCGAATAGAATATATAGAGGAATTTGTTACAATTTCCAACCTTTGTGGTGTATACATGAAGTATCTGGCTTTGAGTATTATTGAGTTTGTTAATTTCTATCATATCTTGTTTTATTACTATTCTTTATTTTATCTTGGATTGCTTTATTTTGTTTTATTACTATTCCTTATCTTATCTTGAATTGCTTTATTTTGAGCCGGGGGTCTATCGGAAACAGCCTCTCTATCTCACATCTGAGGTAGTGGTATGAACTGCGTACACTTACCCTCCCCAGACCCCACTTGGTGGGAATATACTAGGTGCGTTGTTGTTGTTGTTGTCCAACCTTTGTTGCTTTGATCGGGCTTCAACTCGCACTTTCTGAAGTTGTCTTAGGTAATAATATTTTTTTAGACATGTTGAGTATCAAATCATTTTTCAGTAAGAACTGCCGTAAAGGTAAACTTACACTTTCATCTTGCACAATCATCGTCTGAAACTGCACACTCTGATCTCTGCTTTCACGAGGCCAGAACTTGTTGATGACCTGAACCTTACAGCTCCAACCTATAGTTTCTTTTATCGACAGTTGTTTCAGTACGGCGGAGAAGGTGTAGATTAAAAAGCAACATATGGTACAGAGCAAACTAATGAATGAAATTATACATGGTTTTAAAGATCCAGCGTTTTATTATTCTTCCTCATAACTATTCATCTGAATAAGACAATCCATTTTACTGATTTTCGACATGCAAGGGTTTGAAAAAAATATTCTAAAATAGTCCCGAACATTGCATAGCGATAAGTGTATAAAGAAACAAAGTTCATCTTCGAAGCAACACCACTACGGAGAGAAGCACCGGAATAGAAGGTCGATGTTTTAATTTGTTGGGGAAATGTTTAAGCCATGTCCCAAATTTTACAACTTCTCGCTGAAATTATAAGATGTGAAACCACATACCATAGCAGCTCAGTAGAAGACTTGGAATAACGGATAATAAAGTAAGCAACTTGCAGAAGTAAGGAATCAAAAACAACAATATCCAGATCACCCAAACAATAAAAGTCATCACTGAAGAGAACTCACAGAGACTGTGGAATCGGAAGCTTCGAAGTTGGGAATTTCTTTACCAAAAGCTGTAAGATAGAGTAGAAATGTTAAAATACAGAAATACTCTCCTAAGCAATTGACAAATAGAGCAGAAATGTTAAAATACAGAAACAGTCAAACAATAAAATCGAAAAATAAAGCGTTTAAGAGAACTGACATAGCCGTAGGATACCTGCCACCTTACAAAAATATAATGGTTACCCCTTGAAGCAACACCATTACACAGAGAAGCAATGGAATAAAAGGTTGACGATTCAATTTGTTGGTGGAATTTTTTAACCTAAACGACACTAACCTTTCCAACTCTTCGACGAAACGGTTTAACGTAGAGGGAAAAAATAGGACAGACCCACAAATTTGACAACCATAATTCATTGCTGAAATTATCGGATGTGAAACCACATAACATCAGATATAACACATAGGTCATAGATTAGCAGGACACTTCAAATAACGGATAATAAATTAAGCAAGTTGCAGAATTAAGAAACCAAAAACAACAATATCCAGATCAACGAAACAACTAAAGTGATCAGTGAAGAGAACTTACAGAGACTATGAAATCGCAAGTCTCGATGTAGTGAATTTCTAAGCAAGTTGCACAAATAAGAAAGTAAAAACAACAATGTCCAGATCAAAGAAACAACTGAAGTAATTAGTGAAAGAACTCACAGAGAATGTGAAATGGCAAAGCTTCGATGTAGGGAATTTTCCTTCTCTTTACCAAAAGTTTTGAGATAGAGTAACATATACTCTCCTCAGCAATTGACACGCTTAACTGGACCCAAAATTTGGCAGACACGTAGCTCATTAATCAGACAAACAAATGATGAAAAGACTATATTATCCCTAGCCAAATGACCAAAATGCCCCTGTGAGGAAGCTGGCAGGACAACCTCCACCAGCTTCCCACAGCACTTCTATATATTAGGATATTATAAAATCACATTCAAACATCATACTTCGTGTACTAATTTTTATACAAAGCAACTAAAAAATTAGCAATCATGATATTAACTAGTAATATTATCTGGGAAAAAGACCAGCAAATTTAAAAATGCCCATGTTACTATCTCAACAAAATTAAACTTTACAAAGACACAATTAGCATTGACCTCAAATCTGTTAGCTAATATGGTTCCAATTCCACTGTCTACAAAGCCATTTTGTCAGTGTCAGTAAAAAAAAAAGGGAACAGATAAACAAGTCCTTGACAGTAAATTTGCACAATTCCATCATGAAGTTCCTTTAATGGATAGAAGATTATCTTGTCTTCATTCTTCACTTTTTGAGTCTCTTGTCCCAGTAATTCCCCTCTCTTTTATCAACATAAGACGTGTATTAGTAAGCTGGCTCTGCTGGAAGCTGGAGCAACTCGCGTATTCCTTCGCAAACCTGTATTCGAGTTTTTTTTTTCATGAAATATGCATCAGATGTTAGTGTAATTTAATCAGGAACATAAAAGAAAGCTCCGGTTATCTCTATCACAACTTCATATTATGTGTATGTCCTTGAAAACATTGAACCTTATGCTTATTAGGAAATGAGAAGGGAGAACAGCTAAACCACATACCATTTTGATCTGGGCCTTAATTGATGCAATTAGACGTGTATATTCCTCTATCTGCCTGCACGTTTAATTGCAAAAGATTTACATTTAGTGTAAGGCAAGAAACATAACTCAGAATATTTTCCACTCAAAACATGGAAAATATCAGTCACAAAACATGAGGAGAAGGTTTCTTCTCTTCCTTGAGTATGAAAGGTTCAAAAAAACCAACAACTGAACTAGTTGGCTCCAATACCAAGAAACATAAAGTGAAAATAGAGAAGACAGGGGAGCAAAATAAGCACAAACATCAGAGCTGATTAGACACTGATATTCAAATCCTCATATTCGGTCTTCCTATCTTTTAATCCATAGCAGTCTGATTAAAGTTTATCCGAACTGGGAAACAAAATCATGCTTGAGTAAAATAATTTGTAGCTACTACTTGAGTTATGCTGTCAATGGATTGTAATCAAGGTGTTAGCTTTACCAGTACTAAACAAATCTCAGTTAGAGTTGCCAATATTTGCTTGAACAAGGTTTTTAGCTTTTTTCTTCACAGCTTCACTGCTTGAGTTTTTTCAAAACTTACAAGACTGCTATTTCCTCGTGCGTTCGTGCATATTCCTCCATTTAGCCAGACCCGGTCCATTACAAGAAAAATGGCATGATGGCTATTAAAACATGTTACCAAGTAAGTGTACATGCATTTGGCACAGGAAATTTGCACTCGAACTTTCTCATCTCCATTTACTCAAGTGTCTGATTTACCAGTAATTAGATTTAGGAAACACATCCTATCTCTTTCGATTGGTGAGAAAGAGATCCTAACTCTACGTCGTATAGAATGCTCATTGAGGTGTTTGATCTATTATTAAGATACCAATTTACTGAATCTTAAATTTTATCATTTGCACTTATTTTCCAAATCTTAAGAACAGAAGATGGATTTATCATGTGATCTACTTATACTTTAAGCAATCGTTAAGATTTTGAAAGGGACTTTACTTGAATTTAAGCCCTCAAATAGAAATAAAACACAACTGATAGAAGCAGAGATTGTAGTACCTGGCTATGTTCTCCTCCCTTGCTGATATATAATTTAGAGCTTCTGACCAAGTGAACTCCACATGAAATCCAAGGCCGACATCAACAAATATATGTGTTGCATCTGGCCTGTCAGATCAACTCAGGAAGAAATATTAATATGCAGTGGATGAAAATACTGGGTTACTAGAAATCGTCAAGATACAAAGTTTTGATTATAAATGAAAAAGAAAGCAAAATATGCCAATATGTGTTCAAAATAAAAGCAGACATCACTTAACATTTATATATTCAACAATTTTCTGCTAACATTCAAATAAAGACAAGAAAAACTTACACGTTAGCTTGCATGTATACTTCAGAGCCAAGATTAACCAATGTCTTCAGATTAGTCACACTGTTCTTCTCCAAATTCTCTATATTACTTCTTAAATCAGAGCTAAAAAAAGATAAGGATAAGAAAACTGTATAGACCTCATTCCAAAATCAATTTTCAGACAAGCAATTACACAATTCAATCCACATGCCTGTGAGTGCTTAACTACTACTAAAACTCCAAAGATCGAAAAAAAGATCCAACCATATGTTGGTAATGTAACAACATAAAAACTTGAGAAGGATACAAAATCTTTTGCTGTTCAAAGACCTTGTCCCTGCAGCCATAAAATGGAAGAAAGAGGATAAAACGAGTTAGGCGACCATAAGATTTTGTACTACTTGCAACAGATTCTGCCTCTCTTCAGCAAGCATCAAGTAATACATTTCAACAGCACAGATACTAGACTAGCAAACAATGGGATTCCTCTTGAGCTTCAAAAACACAGATGTCGGACGAATTCCAGGCACTGAAATTCACTCCAGATATTGAGGCTTTGGGAGAAAAATTGGTAAAGATGCTTCAGGAGAGAGGGCCATTTGTAGCATTGCATCTAAGATATGAGATGGATATGTTGGCATTCTCTGGTTGCACCCACGGCTGCACTAATGAGGAAACAGAGGAGCTCAAATGGTTAAGGTGATCATCTAGGAATGACACTTGTATTTTAGTTTTATTCTCTAAGAAATTGTCTTTAAAGACCGACAAGCCCTCAAAATCCATGTTGGTTTAGAGAAGAACACAATTAAAGCAAACGATATACATAAGTGAAGCCAAGTACATCATTTGTACCAATTTATATGGTGGCGTCCAATTGGGGCGAAGTTTAGGGAAGTACAAAATGTTTTAGACCTTGTGATAAAAAATAAGTCATACATATTTTGTAGCCATAAATCTTGGGGAAATAACAAGTTTTTGCGCAGTTAAATTATTTTTGACTATAGAAATGATTTGTTCTTTTTTGGACAACTATAAAAGGAAACTGGGTCACATAAATATGAGAGAGAGTAATTAGGATTAAGACCTAGTTGGTCGGTTAAAAAAAAAGGGTTGCCCAGTGCACTAAAGCTCCTACTATGCGCAGGAACGTTATGTCCAATTCCAACATTATGTGCAGGAAAGCTCCCGCTATTTGGTAGGTACACAACATTATATCTGATATCGAAATGAGAGGAACGTTGGTGATTCTTATGTCCATTCCAAATATTTTTGGATTGAGGCATAATTGTTCTTGTTCGGTCAAAGATCTCTTAAAAAAGACCAGCCCAGTGCACTAAAGCTACCACTGTACACAGTGTCCGGGGAAGGGCCCTACCTCAAGGGTGTATTGTACGCAGCCTTACCTTGCATTTCTGCCAGAGACTGTTTCAAGGATTGAACCCGTGACCTCCTGGTCACATGGAAGCAACTTTACCATTCAAAGATCTCTTGTGCAATAAATATATAGTTCGTCCTAAATCATCCCTTGTTTGCACCAGGCACAAAGAGGGAAAAAAGGTGGTATTTCACAGCACCCTACACACAAACTCATATTAGTGTTCAACAACCAGAGCAAATTTTACTGTCTATAAGGACCTGTCTAGTATCAAGATTTGATCCCAACCTTTTGTTTTACTTGCTCTTAGTGTTTGTTGATTGAGAAGATGTTGCAGTATTTATTTAACTACAAGTCATTTGTCATCATATGGGGCTTGACAGCTAAACTGCATTATGATGGTAGCAGCAGCACAAACGAATTTGATGATTGATTGTTGTGCAATGATAATTTTGTCACAACCCAAGCCCAAACAATCAAAAAGATTTATGTCACAGCCCAAGCTCTTGGTACAAGTTTTCCTTTTTAGCAGATAGACCTCATGGATTCATTCCTTGGGCTATGCCATAATTGAACTCAAAAACGCATCTAACATGTAAACTTGCGTTGTTCCTTATGAAACTCTCTTTTCTCTCCCCCTTTCTGATGTGGGGATTTGCCTGAGGAGTTATGTATACTCTCTTAAGAAGTTTGCCGAGGTCTGCAGCCCTCTCTTTGACCCACACTACATCATGGGTGTCACATACATCCCCCTTATGGACTCAACACCCTCATTTAGGTTCGTCTCAACACCTTACGGAGGGAGCGGTTTTGTCAAAGCCTAAGTCCGTAGAACATATTATCTGTTTTCGCCCAATATACCTTAAGGAGTTGTCCATTAAGTGTGTACCACGTGAACTTGTCTTATGCTTTATAAAGCTCTCCATTTTCCTCTAATATTCTAACTTGGGATTCACCTAAGATGTCATGCGCACCCCTTCTTCAAAAGTTTTTCATCCCTTGAGTCTACCAGTCCGTTTCTTTGACCCGCCTTTGTCAGCCCACCCCCGTCTCGGGCATCATAAAATAAGTGGATTGGATACCAGTGGATTACTAACATAAACTATGAGCTGCTGTTGTGACAAATGACATTTCCTCATAAATTTTATTTTCTATCTCAAGATTTTGAAGGTTTACATTGTTGGATGATTTAATGATCTCACTTGTTTCTCCGTGTTCCTCTTATTTGTACTTGGATTTGCTACACTTGAGCCGAGGGTCTTTTGGAAACAGCCTCTCTATCTCCCCAAGGTAGTGGTAAGGTCTGCGTAAACTTTACCCTCCCCAGACCTCACTTGTGGGATTTTACTGGGAATGTTATTGTTGTTGTATCTTTTCTCTTACATAAGTAAGTTAGCAATGTTATGTTTAAATCATTCCATTACTTCTTATGCAATAGTTTGGACACTATTGAACTTACTTTTACAACATTGCAGATTTAAGCCTCAAATTGATGACCAAATTTTAACCAGGAGTCGGGACAAGAATACACCTAGTTTGCTTTTTTATTCCATTACACAATTTGGCTATTAAAACAACATGGCAAATAAGTCTTGGAAAAGCACCAATAGTTCATACTACTATCAACTTAAAGGAGCAAGCTAAATAATTTAAGTAAACCACCAAAACAAGAATATTCTTGAAAGAACTTTTTAATTATAGGCCATCAAAGATCCATTCCCATTAATAAGACTAGTGTTAAGCAGGAAAGAAATATCTTTGTCATTCAAGGATAAGGGTTGAACAGTAAATGGCGAGAAAAAGAAGTCCTCAAAACAGATAAAGAGACATGTAATAGAAAATGAATTCAGGGAAACTGAAGAGAATGAAATATTTATTATTACCATTGAGCAATTGCGTGAATGAAATATTTATTATTACCGTTGAGCAATTGCCTGAACAAGATCTGGTTTCAGACGGCGATCAACAAACTCCTCAAATCTCCTTACTTTCTCTTGTTTAATAGCGTCCATTGCAATCCTGTTACAAGATCAAATTGTGCTTGAAAAAGCTTAAGCATCCCATCAAAGAGAGACTACAAGAAACCAAGAAATAACATTAAAGCATTCAGAGTCAGTGAAGAGTCCCAGTTAGAAACCTAATAACCACTTACTATTAAGGTATGAGACACCCCGTTGAACTCCTATGGGTTCAACTTTTAGGGGTCGTTTGGTAAGCAAACTATACTCCAGGATTAATTTATCCCTCTTGCAAGATAGGATAAAATAATCTCAAGTTGTACGGGATAATGTGGGATACCTCATGATTAAGCTTGGGATTAAAATTTATACTGCATTTGGTTGGTATAAATTCATACCATCAACAAAAGCAACAACAACAACAAAAAACCCAGTATATTCCCACATAAGTGGGGTCTGGGGAGGGTAGATTGTACGCAATCCATACCACTACCTCTAAAGAAGTAGAGAGGTTGTTTTTGATAGACCCCCGGCTCAAGATAAAAGGCAGTATACAAAAGCATCAAAAGCATAGGACACCATAAAATAACATAGGTACGACATCCACAACAAATTGCACATTGTCAACCCGAGGACACCAAAGTCCACCTAATTACTGACTACGACTCATCCACACCCTTAGCCCCTCTGTCCTAATGCTTTTCCTCCAAATCTTCCTATCCAGGGTCATGTCCTAAGTCAGCTGTAACTGCTCCATGTCACGTTTAATCACTTCTCTCCAATATTTCTTCGGTCTACCCCTACCCCGTTTGAAACCTTCCAGGGCCAACCTCTCACACCTACGAACTAGGGCATCAATGCCTCTCCTCATCACATGACCAAACCATCACAACCTCACTTCCCGCATTTTATCCTCACTAATACCACTCCCACCTTCTTCCGAATAATTTCATTCCTAACCCTGTCAGCCCAAGTGAATCCACACATCCAACGCAACATCCTCATTTCCGCCACCTTCAACTTTTGGATATGAGAATTCTTAACCGGCCAACACTCCACTTCATACAACATAGCAGGCCAGACTGCAACTTTATAGAATTTGCCTTTCAGCTTGGGGGCAACTTCTTATCGCATAAAATTCCCGAAGCGAGCCTCCATTTCATCCAACCTGCCCCAATACGGTGAGAGACATCCTCGTCTATTTCTCCATTACCCTGGATCATAGATTCGAGATACTTAAAACTATCCCTCTTGCAAACCGCCTGAGAATCCAACTTCACTACCACCTCCTCCTCTTGCCTCGAGTCATTAAACTTGCACTCCAAGTACTCTGTCTTGGTCCTACTCAACCTGAAACCTTTGGACTCTAGTGTTTGTCTCCAAACCTCCAACTTATCATTAACCCCTTATCGCGACTCATCAATCAAAACTATATCATCCGCGAAAAGCATACACCAAGGCACCTCGCCTTGTATATTCCGCGTCAACACAACCATCACCAAAGCGAATAAAAACGGACTAAGAGTTGATCCGTGGTGTAACCCTGTCAAAACCGGGAAATGCTCAGAATCTCCCCCCACTGTCCTTACCCGCGTCTTTGCTCCCTCGTACATGTCCTTAATCACTGGGACCCCCCTCGCCTCCAAGCATCTCCACAGAACCTCCCTAGGAACCTTGTCATACGCCTTTTCCAAGTCACCATCAACAAAAGCGCAATATAAATTTAATTCCAGGCTTAAGCCTACAATACCCCATCTTATCCCGCATTCCAAACAACCCGTTGAGGTTCTTAGCATTTGCCCATTATGATTTTACGGGTTCATATCTACAATTTGTTGTAATTTTATAGAATTTTCACTCATAAATTTATGCTCTGCTACAAAAGAACTGGGATCCGCCCTTCCAGGGGCGGAGCCAGCTTATCCATTCGACGAAAAAAATATTATTTATGTATATAAAGTAAATGACGAACCCTTTCGGCTAGTTCTTGTGTTTACTTCTTCAGAATTAGAACCCCTTAATGAAAATTCTGTTCTATCACTGCGCCCTTCGACCCATGACCTGAGCAACATATTTTTTCACTTTCCACACATATTATCAGCAAATATTAATAATATGGATTCAATGTACTGTAATAGACAAAACAAGAATATACTATTCCAAGCATACGTTTTTTCCAGTTTCAAAAAAAAAACCAAGAATAAAAATCCAAAAGACCCTATCACCTTCACAAATTTCTGCCTAAAGTGAAGTAAGCCAAACTCAGCAACAGAAAATAATAGTACTCTGTGGGCAATTCACTAAATTTGATTCTCAAATTCATCCATTATACATAGAAAAGAAACAGCTCAAAATAAAACTTTGTCCTTGGACTTTCTGATTAAAAGAAAATGGAGGAAGAAAGAGAATGGAAGTTACGGGATACTTGTAAATTGAGGGAAGTTAGCGGAAGTGCTGGCACAAGGAAGAAGAGCACACCTTTTCGTTTGAGGTTTTTCCTTTAGTAAAAGCTAAAAAGAACAAATATACCCTGAACATGTACATGTAGAGTGTGTTTGATATGAAGGAAAGACTAGAAAATGTTTTCAGAAAATAAGTTGATTTCTTACTTATTTTCTTATGTTTGGTTGATGATTCAAAAGTATTTTTTATTATTTGATTGGTGAATAAAAAAATACATTTTAGTATTTAGTTAAAGCGTAAAAATATATTTTAAAATCCTTTTAAAAAAAAAATTTTTGGAAAGGGCATTGGTAGACAGGTGGATGGGGGTGTCAGAATAGGTAGAAGGAGTGGGGTAAGAAAAAGTTTTGAATTTTTTTATTAAAAAAGAGTTAAAAATTTTAGGGGTAGTAGGAGCTGGGGGTATGGTGGGGGAGTGAGGGGGAAGAGGGAAGGAAAAAATTGAAATTTTTTTAAGAATAAATTTAATTTATTTTTTTTAGGTTGCGGGGGAGGGAGAAGGATGGGAGAGGGGGCTGGTAAGGGGGGAGGGAGGGGGTGTAGGGTAAGAAAAAAGTTTAAATTTTTTAATAAAATATAGATATTATTTTTGGAAAGAAGACTAGGAGGGGTAGGGTGTGGGGTGGGGTAGGGAGTGGACTAAAAAAAATTGAAATACTTTTTAAAATAATTGAATTTTGGAGGTGGGGGTAGGGGGTAGGGTGGGGGTAGAAGTGGTATCGGGGTGATAGGGTATTAGGGGCAGAGGGCGAGGTAGATGATTTTGAGAATTGTATGAACATTTCAACTTTAAAGTGAGGTTGAAAGAGAGTTTTAAAAAATGTTTTCCTTACTTTTTGAAATGAAGTCATTTTCCTTAAATTTAAGGAAAATGAGTTGGTTTGAAAAACATTTTTCAAAATATATAAGCCAACCAAACACAAGAAAACTGGAGAACATTTTTTGAAAAATATTTTCCTTCGTACCAAACACATTCGTAGAAAAAAAACACCCCACAAGTTTTTTATAAAAAAAAAAAAAAAAAAAAAAAGTGGATCCAAAATAAAACTGCTTAAATAACTGCGATAATTATTAGATAACTGCATTAGTTATTTTAATAACTATTAAAGTTATCAAACAACTTTGATAGTTATTGAATAACTTTACAAAGTTGTCAAATAATTTTAACAGTTGTCAAACAACTTTAGTCAACCTTTATAGTTATTGAAGCGAAAATATTTTTAAAAAAATTGAATTTTTTTATCCCTTTTACCTAATTTTTAAAACTTAAAGATCTCACTTAATTGAGAAGTGAGACACGTGACATTGTCTTATTTTTATTTATTTTATGAAAGAAAGGAATAAAATATATTTCTAAACTATTATAAATGATATGCATGTATCTTCGATTATACTTTGATATGTACATAATGTAGGATATATGTATACAATTTATAATAGTTCGAGATATATTTTGATCTCTTTTTTATAAAATAAATAAAATTGAATAAATATTTATGATGATGGCACGTGTTGTGTTGTTTGAAGAAAATATATATACGACTCAAAAGATTAACAATAATTTATAAATACTCAAAATATAACAAAGGATGTATGCATATTATTATTTGTCTCTTTTCTATTCTTCTTTTTAGTTTGCACCTTTCGAATATAAGGATTCTTTTATTCTTCTAAAGTAGTACTATCTATTATGTGTTTTTCATTTTAGAATAACTAATAAAATATAATTAATTATTTCTTAATATTGTAAATCGGCAATTATGTTGAGACAGATATTTTTAAAAAAATATGTCGACTATATTTTGAGATAAAAGGAGTCATTGACATGTGGTAGTTAGACATCTTGATATAGCCGACGGATTTGTTAAAAATAATTGTCAATTCTAAAAATCAAGAAATAATTAATCATTTTGTTTCCATCTCAATCCTTGGCATTAATTATTCTAAAATCAAGAAGCACATAAATAAATGAAGATTAAAAAAATTAATGAAGAATATATTAATCAAGTCACACTCTTGATTACTTTTTCCCATAAGAATGGTGTAAAATCTAAATCGGTCAACTATTTTGAAAAAAATAATGAATTTTTTTTAACAAAAAAAGCCTAAAATGTCCTTCTCACCTATATATTGATCCTAAAATGTCTTTTCCATTTATCTATTGGGTCTATTTAGTCCTTTTATTTACGCATATTTATAATCTATATTTATATCTATATCTATATCTATAATCTATAATATATTAAAAGTGTGAAGACCCTTAAAATAGTGATTTTTGTCCTTCATTAAAAAACTTTTCTTTGTATAAAAATATCTTTTCACTATTTTCTTCAATTTATTATTTAATTATTTTATTCTATTTACTTGACTCATAAAATATATGGAAGAAAAATCTATTAATATTCTTTCTTGTACTGATCAATTAAAAAATACTCCTAAGATATATTAAAAATGTGAAACCTTAGAAAAATAATTTTAACTTTAAAAATTGGTATTTGCTTATTCAAAACCGTACATAAGCACTTGCAAGAACGTTATTTTTCCCAGTGGTTTAATTAGTTTAATAGTAATGATCCTTGTTTTTTCAAAATCAATAAAGCAATATTCAATTAAAGACTCTTCTTTACACAAAATTATTTTTTCACTATTTTTCTCTTAAAATAGGATAGAAAAATACTCATAAAATAGGATACTATTAACGAAATATTTCTATAAATATTGAGATGCACATTAAACTACCAAAGAAATTAATTTACTTATTGAAAAAATATGATTGATGCTCATCTAACTTAATTTGACTGCATGTCTAGCTTGATGGATGCTTAATTTTTTAACCCTTAACTTCTTCACTATTTTTTGTCAACATAATACATTGTATATATACAAATCTTCTTTGTTTTCATTTAAGTCATTCTTTAGGTTAAAAAATTTCGCTCAGACAAGAATTATTTTCATCAAAACTAAAGTTTTGTGATCACTATTGTATTATTTTATTGTAGTTTACAGGTCGTGAATAAATATACAAATGACAGATGACTGTCGATCAGCTTTGAGGATTTTTTTAGATAAAGGTTAGGTTTAATTGTATTATTTTTATATCTTTATTTTAAGACTTGGTTGTGTGTATTATTTGATATCTCTATTATCATATTATTTTGTTATAGTTTACAGATGATAGATGAGTGTCAGGTGGCTCTGAGATTTTTTTTTTGTAAAGTTAAGATTTAATTATATTGTTTTAATGTCTATATCATTGTATTGTTTGTTTCAACTTAAAGATGGTAGATGAATGTCGATCGACTTTGACAAATAATTTTTTTTTATAAAGATTAGATATAATTAAATAAATTCTCCAAGAGATATTGAATTCAATTATTGTATTTATCTTTGTTATTGTAATACCCCACATTTTTTCTTGGCTTGAATCCGTCCCTAAAATATTAAAGAATAGCTTCCAAGGTAGATGATAATTATTCTGTGCGAAATTTTCTAGATTTGGACCTCCCATCGTGTGTGAAATTTAATAAGCTTTCCAACGATATAAAGTTCACCCTAATCCGACACTTGGTGAAGGAGTTATGGCACTTTTAAGTTAATAGAGTGTCACCTGGACACTTGGCGCGTCGCGGATGTGAGTAAAATGACATTTGTCAAATTCCAGTGAAACTCCGCGATGACCCTGCGTTGCGGAGAAGCCTATTTTCCCAATTGTACTCCAGTGGTCCTCCACAATATTAGCGCGTCGCGGAGAGGGTCAATTTCTCGTTTGTCAATTTCCAGAGGTCCAACGCGATAATGGCGCATCACGCCATGTGCCAAAATGGCATTCTAAAGGGACACCACGATGTCTTCGCATCGCGGAGTCTTCCAGTTTCGTATAAATGTTTAAAGGGGGTATTTTGGTAAATCTCCAACCCCAATCCATCAAAAAATAAAAGATTAACCATATTTCAAGCACTTTACGTTCTTTATTCACCATTCTTTTCAAAAACAAAACTCTAGAAATCAAAAGCTCCTTCTCCAAGAAACCCAAATTCCTCCATTAATTCTCCAAGAAAATTCAAGACTAAGGATTCCCAATTCAAGAACTCTGAGAATTCATCTCCAAAGCATCAATAAGAATCCAAGATTCAAGTTTTTCATCAAAGATCATCAATTTAAGATATGTGAGGTTATGAACAAGGATACTCCTTTTATCCTTGTGCCCAAAACTTACTTTTAATTACAAAAGTTATTTGATTTTATGTGATTTTCCATGAAATTCAAGTTGGGTTTATACCCATTATTGTTGTTTACAAACTTATGAGATTTCCATTGATTTAGGAGTTGAGATTATATGATTATATTCATATTTCTATGCATTGTGCAGAAATTTTCAGATTCTTATGATGAATTATAAGTGTTTACATTATCAAGTATGAATTTTTAGATGTTTTAATATGAAATTTATGCATGGGTCACTACGCCCTAATTAAGATTTGCTATTTTGAGATTATTTGTGCCATGAGTACCCTCAGATAAGATTATTCTCAGATTTTGATAAAGATTTGACCTTTTGGTCCTAAGCTAAGACAAAGAATCCACTTTGTTCATATGACTTAAGATTTAAAGAAAGAAAAGCATAATTGGTTTCCTTGTAAACCCTTGTGCTATTTTTGAAGTGGATTTCTTAAGATTTTGAGCATAAGAATGAGAGTAGTATTTAGCACTGAGATGGGTAAGTTACTACGATTTCATACCTCAGAATTATGTGTCAACGTAGGATTCAGATTATTCCCACTTCTACGTGGATGACTCAGATTGTGATCACTTAAGATAGAAGTTCTATTCCGATGGCAAGGGTAGAACAACCTACCTAACGGGGGCCAGACATGGGACTCTATGGATGCTCACATGGTGTATGTCAATTAGAAGAACCTCCTAAAAAGATGTCCCCTACTCTTAAAACAGTTTATTGGCGTAAAGCCTTAAGATAAAAGATATATTTTGAAAGCTATGGTTTTAAGATTTTTTAAGTCTTGAGATGAAGTATCCCCTTTACAAATCGATAAGATGATGTAGCAGCTTTCAAAAAGAACAGATTTTAGAACTGAATGTTATGGCTCATAAGATTCATACTGCATGCTCTATTATTTATGATTTATGATCTTCAGATTTCCGATTACTCGAGCCTATGTGAGTCATTTACATTTAGCATGTATGATTTTTATAAATTGTGATGATATTGTTTGCTTATTGCATGCACCCCCATATACTCAGTACATCATCAAAGTACTGATCCACAAATACGTTTATGTGCTACATTGTCTCGTAATGTAGGTTCAGGTGCTCAGTCTCAGCAGCGTGAGTGATTCTCGAGCATCTCATTGCATCCCTACAGTTGGTGAGTCTTCATAGTTCGGGAACTTAGTTATTCATACTTTCAGTTTATTAGTAGATGTTCCTTATTCATTTCAGACAGTTTGAGTCAGCTGGGGCTTGTCCCAGTGACTCTCTAGATTCAGATAGTAGAGGCTTGTCGGACTACTAGATTCAGTTTTAGACATTTGATTCAGTATTCAGTTTTTTTCAGTATTGTTTTACCAAGACTTCTAGTATGTTTCAGATAAGATTTTTCGCATTATTATGATTTCATATTCATATTTCTTCTATGTTGAGATTCAAACTTAGTAGAAAGCAGTCAGGGTTAGCTCAGGACTACTTGTAATTCGGAGCACCGTGTGGCATCCCTAAAACTAGATATCGGGGCGTTACAGTTATTTAGACAAATATCCTATTTAGTGTTATGTTTGAATACAATAAAGTGAGGTATTTGACAATTTTTTTTGGTAGAGGTTAGCTTTAATTAAATAAATTCTCCAAAAGATGTTGAATTTAATTATTGTATTTATCTTTATTATTTAGACAAATATCCTATTTAGTGTAACATTTGAACCCAACAAAATGAGATACACGCGCGAGGTGCGTACACCTAAACTAATCACATGAAAAGGCGATCCTTAAAACTTAACTACATAAATAATAATATTTTTTCAATAATACAAAAATAATATATATATATTTTACATATATAGCCATTTAAAAAAATTAGAAAGAAGTAATTATAATTCCTAATTTAATGTTATAACTAATTATCAATTCACCTTAATTTAAGAGATAAATTTTCAATCTTCAAATTAAAAATGGAAAAGATAATTCTTGCTTTTAAATCTCTCTCTCTCTTATATTCAAAATTCAAATATTTTCAAATAAACTAAGTATTCCATTATTTGCTCATATATATTTCATTTTATTTTCATCTATGTTAATCATCTAGTATTATTTCATTATCGTGTATTTTTAATTCTAATATAATGAGTTAACCATAATTTTTATGGATAAATATTTATGGAATAAAAATTATTATGTTGGAAGTACATATATACCATGTATTTTTGTTTTATAAATAGAATTTATGTCAAAGTCAGATTATTATTATATTTTTGATACAATTTATGGAATAAATATTCATGGTATATCTCATTATGTCGAAAGTGCATTTCTTTTTAAAAATTATTTATTAAATATAAATATATATTTTCAAAATTACATAGTATAAACTTTTTATATTTAAAATATACCATGTATGTTTATGTTATAAATACGATTTATATGGTATAATATAATTTATGGCATAAATAAATCATGTATTTTTATGATATAAATATAATTTGTATAATATATAAATGGCCAAACCCATCGATAACCCCTCAAACTTGTCCCTAAAATTCAATTAGGCCCCTAAACTAAGACATGTACCTATTAAACCCCTAACCCCCTCAATTTGGTTCCAATTGAGCATTTTTTGCCCAATCAACAGAACGTTCAAGTGTGTGTTCAATAATTATTAAAAATTAATTATAAATTTAAAAAAAATAAAAAAATAAAATGGAGTCCCCTTCAACATCCCCCATCCCACCCCCACCCCCACCCCACCCGCTTGTTCTTCTTTTCCATTTCTTGCCATCTTCTCCATCTTCCATTTTTTTTTTTAATATCTAATTAATCAATAATAAAAAGAAAAATAAAAGGATGTTTTCCACTACCTTCCCCCCTCACGCGACCCCCACTCCATCTTATCATCTTGTTCTCCATTTCTAAAAAAAATAAAATTCAACATTTTTTTAGAAATCTTATTTCTTTTGCAATCTATTTCATATTTATTGTTATTTTTCTTCTTCTTGTGTTGTGGGTTCCTTAGAATTTGAATTCTTTAATAATATCAATAAAGTAATTTTAGATTCATATCAAGTTAGCCGGAAAAAATAGAGTTCGCCAAAATCAAATTTACTCCTAAAAAATATATCAAATTTGCAAAGAGAAATGTATTAATATGCTAGAAAGTTCATAACTTTCACTGTATTTTTTTAATTGGAAATTGTTAATTGTTAAGAATTTAAAAAGAAAAAAAAATAGAGATGAAGAGTGAAGAAGATGGCTAAGAATGAAGAAGATGGCTGAGGTCTTTGTAGGGGTGGGGCGGGAGGTCAAGGGGGGGCTGATTTGGGGGCTAGTTTTCCTTTTTTCTTTAAATTAAAATTTGTTATTATTAAAAATATATTAAATAAGTTAAAAATGTGAATTTTTTTACCAAAAAAATAAATAAATTACCATTTGAGACCCATTCGCGCGCTCAAGGAGAGTGTAACACACTCTCCTTGCTAAATCAGCATTTTGTGCCTGATAGGTACTAATTTTAGCACTTGGGGGGTCTGATAGGTACAAGCCTTAGTTTAGGGACTTAAGTGAATTTTAGGGACAAGTTTGAGGTCCTATCGATGGGTTTGGCCTATATAAATATATCGTGAATTTATAAGGTATAAATTTACCATATATTTTTTATGAAAGTATCGTGAAAGCAGGCAATAAAAATAAAAATTATAAATTTTTGATATAGTATATAAAAATGAATGACCAAACGATTCTATAAAAATAGGCAATAAATAAGAAATATTGAAATTTAATATATAATTATTTTTTCTATTTATTAAAATTTATTATAAAAGTAAAAATTTTATATGCTATAGCTGGCAACTGACAGATACGACTATGCAATAATTTTTTTAAAATGGCTATTTATGTTTTTTTTTTTAATTTATCAAATTAATTTAGAATGACAAAAAATTGATATTGTGCACTATTTATTTGGTTAATATTAATCAAAATGATAGAAATTTTATGTAGTTTAATAAAGATAAGTTGATGTATTATATAATTTTTTTCTTAAATAAAAGGACAAAATAGTCCAAATAGGCAAACGGAAGGGCATTTTAGGCCCAATAGATAGACAGAAAGGACATTTTAGGCCCAAGTTAGACGAAGTACATTTTTGTATCATTTCACATAGTTGAAGGGCATCTTAGGCCCTTTTCCGCTCTTTTAATAATGTCATGAGCTTTGACCCATCGGATAATTAGGTAAATCGAAAAAAATGAAATAAGAAAGTATGAATTTATATGTATAAAAATATATTTTTATTTTACATTAAAAAAATATTACAACAACAATAACATATTTAGTGAAATTTTATCAGTAGATTTGATAAGGATAGATTGTATGCAGAACTTAAAACCAAAATCTTAAAGACAAAGACGCTGTTTTGAAATACCTTCGTCGCAAATGCAGCAAATCTAAATATGCATAAAACAAAAAAAAGTGATGTAAATATAACAACTAGGGGTGTACATAGGTCGGGTTGGTTTGGTTTTCTATTGAAAAACAAACAAACCAATCATGTCGGTTTATTAAAACTATAAACCAAATCAAACCAACATCAAATTAGGTTTTTTGGTTTAGATTTTAGTCGGTTCTTTCGTTTTTTTTGTTTTTTCTTATAATCTTTATTTTTTACAATTGTATTGTGATTGAAGTTTAGACCAAGTATGTTTTCACTCATGTGCTAATGAAAAATTGAGGAGCGAAAAACTCTCTTGAAACTAAAAAATAAAATTAAGAGTGAAAAGTTTAGGTTTTAAGTTTATATTGATTTTTTTGATCATTTTATTAGTAATTAATGGATAAATATTACAACTTAAAGACCCAAATATGAATATATATATATATACTTCTACTTTCTAAATATTGAAAATTAATAAAACTAATTGAAAAAGTAGATTATAATTAATATTTTATGTATAAAAAGTTAGATTATATACATGCATATACACACCCACATCTCTCTCTCTCTATATATTTATTTATTTATATTATGTCGGATTGATTTGGGTTCGGTTTGACTTTTTTTTTGTTAACACTAAACCAAACCAAGAATGGTCGTTTTTTTTCTTCAAACGCCAAAGCAACCAAACCAAAACATAAGTCGGTTTTTTTTCTTGATTTGATTTGGTTCTTCAGTTTGATTTGACTTGACGGTTTGACCTGTACACCCCTAACAACTAATAAATGAAGAAGTGCAACTGCAAAAGCGTACAAAAAAGGGGCAGGAACAACAATAAAATAGTGTAATAATTAAACATAATGAACGACGTATGATAATAAATATCAAAAGCAACAACTACGATAATACGACTAGTACATAACTAATACAAAACTTAAACCCTTCAAAAGCGTGACAACTTTCTACTACCTACTAGCACTCTACATTAATACGTGTCGCCCACACCTTATCAGTAACTTAAAATTGTGTTGTGTTCTTTTTAATCACCTCTCGCAATACTTCATTTTTCATGAGATGATAGAAATCACAAATCAACACTTTAAAAGGTCCAAAATGAAAATTTTACGTGATATGAAATGAGGTTTAAACTTCGAGATGTTATTCATAAATTTAATTTACATGAATCTTTAATATTTTATAAAAATAATATAATAAAAAAAGATAAAATTACAGTACCCAAATGTGTGACCTAGTGACTCGATGAAGTTAAGTTGAGAACCATGAGGTCTCAGGAGGTGACATATACCTTCTTAAATTTATCCCCGTTAAATTAATTAAAATCCACACAAACTGACCCAAACACCATTTTTCTTTTAAGTAAATAAAAAGTTCACTTATCTACCCAAAAAGAGAAAAAGAAAAAGAAAACTACAATGTCGCCCTTATTTCCCCCAACTACTTTTGAACTACTTGTATAAAAAATAAATAGGGTTTAGGGTTTAAGAGCATATCACCAGTCACTCCTGATACTTGTTCTTCACACAAGTGGAGCTTCAACCAGCTGCACTCCAATCAAATGCATATCTAATTTGCATTTGGGTCCTGCAATAAGGTCAGGTTTTTACAAAAACATTATCAATAAAATCCAATTTATCTTGAAATCAGTTTCCTTAGTAGCTCAAAATTAACTCTATTAGACTGTTAAATGCGTTTCTGAATATTTTTTCCACGTGGGGTTACTGAAATGTCTCCAAGAACACACAATTTTATTCGATTGAGGTCGATTTCCTAAGTAGCTCAGTTAAGCCCATATTTATCGGGTTCAAGTTCTTGTGAACAAATTGGAAATACCCACATTAAAAATAACGAGTTAAATCAACAATACCATTGTGCAGAGCGGGAGGTTTAGTGCACCAAGGGGACCTTTACTGTTGAGGTAAATTTGTATTGGGTTACTGAAAGATAGAGAAAAAACCAGGTGGAGTTCAATTAAATGCGAGTTTGAATCTTTTTTCCATGTGGGTTCCAGCAATAAGGTCATCTTCTTACCGAAATGTTTTCAAGAATATCCAGTTTATTCGATTAAAATCGATTTCCTCAGTAGCTCAGTTAAGTCCATATTTGTCTGATTCGAGTTCCGATGAACAAATTGCAAATAACCACATGAAAAATAATGAGTTAATTAACAATACTGTTGAGGTGAACTCGTATTGGGTTACTGAAATGCTTAACAGTTTGAGGGAAGAACCTAATGATGCTTTGTCATTTTTTCGTCAGTTGAAAGAAAGTGGATTTAAGCATGATATTCAGACGTATATGGGTATAATTAGGATTTTTTGTTATTGGGGTATGAATATGAAGTTAGATTCTTTGTTTCTAGAGGTTATAAATGCGGGAAAGGAGGGTTTGGGTTTTGAAGTTTCGGACTTGTTTGAGCAGTTGGTGGAGGGGTTGAATGCGGAAGGCCCCAATTCGTTGGTTCGGGCTTTGGATGCATTGGTTAAGGCTTATGCTAGTTTAAGGATGTTTGATGAATCCATTGATGTTTTGTTCCAGACGAAAAGGTGTAGTTTTGGGTTGAGTGTATTGTCGTGTAATTATCTCATGAATCAGCTTGTTGAGTGTGGGAAAGTAGATATGGCAGTGGCGGTTTATAAACAGTTTAAGATGATTTCAGTGACTCCGAATGTGTATACTTATGGAATAGTGATCAAGGCATTATGTAGAAAAGGCGATCTGGAAGAAGCAGTTGGTGTATTTGAGGAGATGGAGAAAGCCGGTGAAACTCCTAATGAGTTTACTTATTCTACTTACATTGAAGGACTTTGCTCGTATGGTAGATCGGATTTGGCTTATGATGTTTTGCGGGCGTGGAAAGGGGTAAATGTACCCCTTGATGGCTATGCCTACACTGCTGTAATTCGTGGGTTTGTTAATGAGAAGAAGTTGCAAGAGGCAGAAATAGTGCTGCTTGACATGGAGGAGCAAGGAATGGTCCCTGATGCCTTTTGTTATGGAGCTGTAGTTAATGGTTACTGCAACACAAGGAATATGTCTAAAGCTCTGGCTTTCCATGACAAGATGGAAGCAAAGGGTATCAAAAGTAATTGTGTGATTGTTAGTTCAATTCTTCAGTGCTTGTGCAAAAATGGCAAGGCAAGTGATGCCGTTGATCAGTTCAGTCGTTTTAAGAATAAAGGTATTTTTCTCGATGAGGTGGTTTATAATGGTGTAATTGATGCTTTGTGCAAACTCGGTAGGTTTGAAGAGGCTGAGAAGTTGCTTGATGAGATGAAGGGTAAGAGGATGACACCTGACATCGTGCATTACACTACTTTAATAAATGGGTATTGCCTCCATGGAAGAATTTTAGATGCGATGGGTTTATTTGACGAAATGAAAGAGAAAGGCTTGAAACCTGACGTTATTACTTATAATGTGCTTGCTGGTGGATTTTCTAGAAATGGCCTTTTTAAAGAGACACTCCACCTTTTGGACCATATGAAGGGACAAAGTTTGACACCAACGACAGTCACACATAATATGATTATTGAGGGCTTATGCATTGGAGGATATGTGGAGGAGGCTGAAATATTTATCAATAGTTTGGAGAATAAATCCGCAGAAAATTATTCTGCCCTGGTGAATGGGTATTGTGAGTTAGGCAACACCAAGGGTGCCTTTGGGTTTTTTGTTAGACTGTCAAAACAAGGTGTTTTAATTAAAAGGAAATCTCGTTTGAAGCTTCTAAGTAACCTATGTCTCGAAGGAGAATATGAAAAAGCGTTGAAGTTGTTCGAGATAGTGTTGGCTTTAGGTGACGACACTTGTAAAATAATGTACAGCAAACTAATAGCTTCCTTATGTAGTGCTGGAGATATGAAAAGCGCCAGGTGGGTGTTCGATAATATGATTTGGAGAGGATTAGCACCTGACGTGGTCATCTATACTGTGATGTTAAATGGTTATTGCAGGTCGAATAGCTTGCAGGAAGCCCTTAATCTTTTTGATGATATGAAGAAACGGGGCATTTCTCCTGATGTTATCACTTATACAGTTATGCTTGATGGCCATTCGAAGAATATAAAGAGAGATCGATTGTCATCAGGTACAAGGAGGAATGTCGGAGAAAGAAAGGATACAGGGTTGAGTATTGGGGAAAAGATGGCTCCTTCAGTATTTTTGAGTGAAATGAATGAGGCAGAATTGACAGCTGATGTCATTTGCTACACTGTTTTGATTGACAGTCGATGTAAATCAGATAACATTGATGATGCTATTCGCCTTTTCACTGAAATGATTGATAAAGGCTTAGAACCTGATAGTGTTACATACACAGCTCTGATATGTGGCTATTGTAAGCAAGGACATGTTGAGAAGGCTAAAGACCTTGTGAATAAGATGTGGAGAAAGGGAATACAACCAGATAGCCACACCATCTCAGCATTACATCATGGAATCATAAAGGCCAAAAAGTTGCACCTTAGGCATCACAATAATTCTGCCAAAAATCAGAGGTATGTTCAAGTTCAACACATTACATTCAATATAGTCATTATTACTTGATTTGTAGGGAGATGCAGTGCCCTTTACTCATCTCCTGATATTTCATTTTTCTCTCTCTCTCTTTTTTTTTTTTTTTTGTGTGTGTGTGTGTGTGTTTTGGGGTATCATGCCACAGTTTGAATCCAGCAGTATGAAGCCTGGTGTTGGCAAGGCTCAGTTGTCTGTTTTGATCTTAAGACTGCAGGTTTATCTAGTTTAGTTTGGCGACGCGCAAATTGTTGCATGCTAGGGAATCTTTGTGTTTAAGTTGTTGTGTTTCTGCATTTTTTTGTTGAACAATCACCGAATAATTGTTCTGGTGCAGGAGATGGTAAATATTCAATTTAATGTGAAGAACCACATACCTAGGTAATACTGGAAGGAAAGAGTCGGTGTTCCTGACGTAACTAAGCAAGCAGTGCTGTCATCACGAGACCTAAAGACTAGGTACATGGCTATGTCCCGTTTGTGTTTAGTGCTCTTCAGAATATATGAGGTTTTTTTTTTTTTTTTTTTTCCATTTTGATGTTGAAAATAGAGATTAAAGGCTGCATTTGTGTGGTCATTCACATACTACTGTCTTCAAACATCTCTAATTTTGAATTTCCCCTTTCCCTAATGTACAAATGAGAAAGACATTTGATACATTTAGAGCTTGTTAGTACGTTCAAGTTGAGTTACTAGGTTCAACTTGGATAAAACATGAACATTATAGCAGAGGAAATTTAAATCAAATGCTAGACACTTTTTGTTATAGCTATTCGACTAGTAAAAAACTTCACACGTCTACAAAATCACATGGATTTTGGAGATAATTTGAACTATACAAGGGAGACATGACCCAGGATTTTGGTGCAAATTAAAAGGTAGTAAACATGATAGACACACATATACGATAGATATCTGGATCAATTTCTGTTCCACTCTAGTTTTCGCGAGAGTATTTACTATCTTTTGAGCTTATAATCTAGTTTTGGATATTACTCCCTTTTGCAGATATTTGACCAACACCTTATTTCTTCCGGTAGTAAATGGACCTACAGAGGGTCTAATGTTGACGTATCTCAGGATTTCCTGACAGCGCTAGTGGGTAAGCATATTTTTTCTTCCCACCTCCCCTGCTTTCAGATACTCTTGAAACTTCTCAATAGGGCATCACGCTTGATGATATCCTTCCTCACTCCTGGCTAAGATGGTCTATTGTTTTGCACATTTGTACCTGTTTTGTCTATTACCAGCTCGACACTTCATATTTTCAGGTGCTGAGTGGCGGGCTGAATAGTGTGGAATTCCATAGCACTTGTGAGTTGGTTTCTTTCTGAACGGTGAGGCTTGCATAAAGTGTCTTTTTTTTTTCTTATCAGTTGTTAACTTTCTCCCTTCCCCCTCCCTCCCTCCCTCTATGTATTATAAAGTACTCGGGCATTGGAGGTACTTCATCTCACATGATATTTGTTTAGTTATATAGGTTATATTATGCTGCTACTTTTATTGCTGTTCTTTCTTTTTTAGCCTTCTTGCTTTACAAACTTACTTTCTGCAGATTTCTGTCAATTTGATTGTATGATTGTTTTTGCATGAACGCTTTCCAATTAACGCTTGAAAGTTTTTTTAACTTTGAATCTGCAAATGGTAAATTTTTCCTGTTCTGTTTATGCAATTGCATGACCTCTGAATTAGTCACTGCTTAGCTGCTCATGATGAAGACACTTTCTCGACTGGCAGAACCAATGAAGGTTAGAAGTTAAAACTCCTTGTCATCTGCAGCTGGCAGAACCAAGATGGGCTACTTCCCTAAACTCCTGAGTCCACACATAAGGGATGGGAGAAACACTAAGAAAAGTTGGTTTATTAGAAGTTGGTTCATTGTAGAACAAATACTTTTCAGCTAGACTAGCTGCTGGAAGTATCTCGTATTGTTGGTGCTTCAGCTTTACTTTCCAGCTGCATTAAGCAGGGACCGCCGGTAATTTAGCTAAGTAAATTGTTTGGGGGAGGGTAGTTTTAGACTTCTGTAATGTATCTCTGCTTTCCTTACCCCAAAAAATGTATATCAGCTGGTTAAACTGGGTTACTAGCTTCCTTGTGTACTTGTTGTTGAGTTACAAACACTTCGATTACGTAATCTCCATGACTTCTGACATATGGGACATATAGCTGCTCTTAATCAAGAAAGCATAACTGGCCCTTGAGCTCCCCTCCAGCTGGTTAAAATTTGTTATGTCCGTCCTTTATCCAATGGACCAGGATACATTTTTATAGTATATGTCATGTGAAATGACTCATGTCTGTCTCTTTCTTTTCTTTCCTTATGAAGAATTATATTTTCTGAGATTTCCAAGAGAATTCATATTTTAAATTTTATGCTTTATGAACTCTCTGGCTCTATACGTCTTCTGATGGTTGTTGCTTCCTTGAGTAAATCCATATGTATCATTTATGGCCACTGACTATGTTTCCTGTCTGTTAAGATGTTAATTTTAGTGTTTCTTATTATTCTTATTCCTATTAAGTATTAACCTTCAACTTCAGAAATTCCGACCAATAGAAGCCATTTGTTGCTCCTGATAGCTTTTTTATTTTTTTGATAAAGCCTGATAGCTTTTTGCTGTTATTCCAATGGTCTATTGCAAGTGAGTACTCTCTTCATATTTCGAAATAGTTTCTTCCTTTTCTTCTATGATTCTTTCTGATCTCCTGTCAGTGGGCTTGAAATAGACGTGTTTTATTTATTATAATATCACAAATGACTTATTGGTATTGGCTGGCAACATCCATCATTTGTAATACAGTCTCAAGGTTATTATCTGGAAGTTGTTCATGTGCTTTCTTCCAATATATTCGGAATATTTATTAGGACTTAAATTTTACATATAGTGTTAAACACTTCATAATACCTGAAGTGTTTGTTATTTTTGTAGATGCTGAAGACTTCGATCATCAAGATTTCATGTGAGAATCTCTAGATCTAGTGCTTTCCAATTTGCAGTTTACTGTAACACGTGGTTTCCTAGACTGAAAATTGTATGCTGTTCAATGTGGTTTATGTATTTTCTATTCTTTTTCTGATCCTTCGGTTTTTTCTTCTATAGATTGACAATTTGATACATTTTCCTTATCAAGTTAGGTGAAAGCAGCAATATTCAGAGCAGCAATTTGGAGGAAGGGCTAACACCTTTTTCTCTTCACCAACGTAAGTCAACTCTTATCCTCCTTGTTTACCTCAAACCACGCAATGCTAAGGCTAAGCAGTATGAGTAGACAGAGAACCTGACTGGCTTTTTTCTTCATTACTGAATATTCCTCCTCGACACCCATTTTTCTCTCTCTTTGTAGTTTGTTCCATTGAAGAAATGGATTCTGCTTATGTATCAATATTCTTGCCCAAGAAATTGTAGATTCTTTCTTTATGTGACAGTAACTTCATACATTTGACCGTGTATTAAAGCCAATGTTTGGACAATTCCATTCATAAAGCTGTAATTCACTTATGTCATGTCAAATTTCATCAAAATGAGCCGGTCAAATGCTTGCACTCTAATAGATGGTATCACAGCTTTGAGTTTTATTTTGTAAATGGATTTAGATAGTTAGCATTTCTCTTAATCAGTTGGTTTTGTCAAGATTAATAACATCGACTAGTATCTCATGTAAATTGGAGCGGAGGGAGTAGCTTTTATCATGACATCATTGTCCTACCAATAGTAGTTGTCGCAGGATGATAAGCAGTTCGCGTACCCGAGTTGCATTCTTTTGCATTTCTCTTCTCTGCTTCACATTCTCATGCTTTATCCAGGAGACAATGGAACAGATATTCCAGGAATCCTCGAAAGCAGAAACGGAATTTGTTTTATCAAATGCAGAGTTCAGAGAAGTCTTTGCTTTAAACTCACATCGGGAGACAAGGTTGGGCGTTGGGTAGTGCACTTTGTTGCTCGGACATTTAAAAAATGTCAAGGGGTGCTTGTCGGATTTTCCAAAAATAGTGTATTTTTGGAGAATCCAACACGGGTGCGGCATTAAAAGTGAAGAGATCCGTAACACATCTTTCCCCAGTACGGAGTCGACAAGGGGTGCAAACCGGCCACCCAATCCAGTATGCCCAAGTGTTGGAGTTCCATATCACGAGGGGATGAACTCTCATTTCCCAGACACCTTGCCTATGTATTCGGTGCCTACCTTGATTGCTTGAAGAGTGGTGCGCGGTAGATAAAGACCCTTCGTGGAAACCAATGAGAAGCCTCAGGACCCAACAGTCTCTGCTTAAAACTAACACCAAAAGTCTCCTGTTGTCAATTATGTGTGTTTTCTATGAATTTCATAGCAAGGTACTTGTATTTTTTTTTTTTTTTTTGGTAATAAAAAAAAAAAAAAAAAGTGTGCCAACAAAATTATAACAGCATTGTGTTTAAAAAGTTAGTACTATAATACTTATAACATTTGTGTGCCAACAAATTCATAACAGTATTTTGATTAAAAAGAATATTTCAAGCTTAATACTCCGCAAAAAATAACAGGGATTACTCAGATGGTAGGCACTCTCCACCTCCGACCTAACCTAGGGAGGGAAAAAAGAAACTCAACAAAGAAAGCCATCCATAATATGAACAAAGCACTTGGACAATTTCTTTAAGCATAACCTAGGGAGGGCACACATTTTTTTTTCTATATTATAGAAGCACGGGTTGAAGCAGCTGGTTTCGACGTGTATGCTACAACCGTGATTTTACTATATCACATCTAATTAATTATGATAAATTATTTACATATTAAAGAATTAATAATATTTAATAAAAAAATAAAAATAAACATTTATGACGTGTTTGTTTTTAATCATAATTTTATCATATCACCCCTAATTAATTATTATAAGTCATCTAAATATTAAAAAATTAATAATATTTAATAAAAAAGATAAAATAGACGTAAAAGGATAAATTAACTCTTGATGTTTTAAATTAACTTGACGTCTTATGACATTTATGATACGTTTGTTTCAACTACTTCAACCGTAATTTTACTAAATATCAACCGTGATTAATTATTATAAGTCATCTAAGTATTAAAAAATTAATAATATTTCATAAGATATAAAATGATAAATTAACTTTTAGTGTTTTAAATAAATTTGACGTCTTATATGAAGCTCACTTAAATTTTTTCATAAGTATTTTTTATAGTAAGTTTGTTATATCACTTCTAATTAGTTGTTATAAGTCAGTTAAGACATTTCTGCTTCGCTGCTTCAATTGTGATTTTACTACATTACTCCTATTAATTATTATGGCTATCCAAGCATTGTGCTACTTATTGGAATAGAAGAAAAAGTATTGTAAATCACAATAATTAAAAACTTAAATTATTTAAAAAAATATATAATTGATTTTCAACGCCACAAAAGTTTAAACAAGGAAAGTAATATATATTATTTGAAATTACATAAAAAGTATTATAAATTACAATAGTTAACAATTTAAAATATCTAAAAAAAATTAATCTGTTACATATTTCAAAAAAAAAAAATGTAAAAAAAAAACTATAAATCAAAATAATTGATAACTTAAAAGTTTAAAGGTAACTTGCTTGCTTTGGCACAACTTCATTGGTCCTTTTCCTTGCCTTCATTTTAATTTGTTTGTTTTATTTTTTTAATTTGTTATATATTTTCAAAAAACGTAAAAATTTCTATAAATCACAATAATTAATAATTTAAATTTTTTTTAAAAGATATAAAATATTTGATTGACTCTCAAAATTGTATCAGTGTCTCTTAAATTGAAATAGAAGAAAAATATTATAAATCACAATAATTAAAAACTTAGATTATTTTAAAAATATAATTGACTATCAATGTCACAAAAATTTGGACAAGAAGAGTAACGTATATTATTTGAAAAAAATAAAAAATATTATAAATTACAATAATTAACTTAAAATATCTCCCAAGTTATTATACATTCTTACAATTTAGCATCTGATTGGTATCAAATTTTGAATATTTACTTTTTAATTTTAAAATGCTCTAAATATAATTGATATTGGGCCAGCCCCACCCCCCTAGTGTTATATTATATACTATAATTTTTGATATATCATACCGAGCTGTCTTTTTTCTGAAATTAATACTTCTCTTCTCAACTCTTTCCAACTCCTTTTGTTAATATATATATATATGACAGAGAGAATAGTCACTTGAGAGTGTTAACACTTCTTAATTATAAAAAAAAATAAAATCTCAAGTGCCTATTCACTCTGTCAGCTATGTTTACATAGTTGCTATATTTGATTTAAATTATTTTACCAGATTTGCACCTTCTCCTTCTTTACTTTTAATAGCAATATTTTTGGATATTTTGTTCAAGTGCTTTGGATATTGGGCTGTCCCAGAAGATAGGGTCTGGTGGACTTTATACCTGGCCTGCCCTGTTCAGCCACAGAGTTGGGTCTTGTGGCCTAATCAAAGGAATGGGCTGATGGACTTCTAAAATGGAGCAGATTGCGTGAGGCTGGTTTCATAGACCAATGAATAGCTTCCACGTAGTGCCGTGGAAGGATAATGGGCTAGCATCCATCTGACCCAAAAAAGGGAAAATTTCAGAAATAGCAACTTTGTAGCCTTAGTTATAACTTTTATAGCAACAGTTTCATAATTACGAAATATAACAAATTATATTTTGTATTTAAGTAAAATGTTGCTATATAAATACATATACAAATATATATGTATTACTCATAAATACATATGCACAACTGAAAAATACATATTTTTCTATTATTATGAAGTGAGTAAAATATTGCTACTTTTGCTATAAGCTGCAATTTTGAAGAAGTGTTGCTATTTATTGTAATTATAGTCTTAAGGATGCTAGTTTCTGTAATTTCCCCCCAAAAAAGGCCTGATGGGTTGCTTCAATTAAGGGCAAACAACATAAATCTCAACATTTTGTATAATTATTGAAAATTTCAATTTTGAATTTGTCGGCGATTTTGAGTTTGTCGGGATACATAATTAGCTCTTGATACATTCAACGAAGATATAATTTTTTTCTTTGTAGAGATACATAATTAGCTCCTGATACATTTTTTTTTGTTTTTGGATTTATTGAGATACATAATACATCCAACCAATATACACTTTTCCCTTGTAAAGATACATAATTAGCTCCCGATATATTTTTTTTCTGATTTTGAATCAACCGAGATATATAATTAGCTCCCCGATATATCTAAGGAAGATACATAATTAATTGAGATTTTTGTAATTACTTTATAAGAGTGAAGAATTACTAAGATTGTTTTGATTGACCCCGTTAGTTGTTTTATGGTTTCATTTAACATATCAAATGAGGCGTATGGAGAGATACCATTAATTATCGGAGGGAATTTGTGATATTCCGAATTACATGAATCATCTGAACACAAATCCCCTAAGACCTAGTGTTTCAGTATTAGGAGGAACGCTTTGTGCTTGTTGTACTTGTTGAAATCTTGGGCTGAGAACTTTTAACTTGTGGTTAATGAAAGAATATGACGTCAGGTACTCGGTGGATAACATGTACGTTGTCCGTACCACTGCCACAAATTGTGATGGCTAAATTTGGAAATAGGTGGAAAGATAATTTGTTCATTTGCCTTTGCAATAAGTTCTTCCGCATATCAAGTTTATGATTTCTCATTAAGCACGTGATCATTAAAATCATTAGGAGCATATCGTTATTTTTCTTAGCGAATGTAAAGTTCACTTCTGCCTTCACATTCGAGGGTCGATCTCCTTCTAGCCCCAGTGCCCCACTAAATTGAAGTGACCTTACAACTAGGTTTACTAAGATCTCGAAGCATTTGTGAGTCATATTCAATGTGTTAGGAATTTTCTTTTACCCTTTTCCTTTATTAAATTAACACTGAGCGAGTATATTTTCTCAATCTTAGCTCGGATTTGAAGTTGTAATCATTAGGGGTATCCAAATTCTTTATAGATTATGGATCTTTTTCTCTCTCAAACTAAAAAAAAATTAAGAAGTTTTTATAATCTCAACACACTAAGTAAATTTCATCAGAACAGATATAACCATGAGGTAAGTGTCTAACACAAAAACAAATATGCAAGTGCATTAAGCACCATACTTTTCAAAGAGGATTTCAATTTCCTCACAAATATATATTATTCATTAAGAAGTAAATCGTTGATTTGACAATTTCTATAGCAATACATAAAAAGGGCAATTCGGTGTACTAAAGCTACCGCTATACGCGGTGTCTGGGGAAGAGCCCCACCACAAGGGTGTATCGTACGCAACCTTATCTTGCATTTCTGCCAGAGGCTGTTTCCAAGGCTTGAACCCGTGACCTCCTGATAACATGACAACAACTTTACCAGTTACTCTAAGGCTCCCCTTCAATATATACCATAGCAATACATATACTAACAAATATTTTTTTCTGGACAATTTTTTTAATTGCTGGCAGTATCACATATATATATATATATATATATACTAAGATCATCCAAAATACTAAATTCACCCAACCAAAATCCATAATTATCTACAATTGGAACTCCCAATTTATGTGAATATTTCACTTCTTAATCTTCTGAAATTTTCACCCAAATCCCCATCATTAATTCTTGATCACTTTCTTCCTCCAAGAAAAGATTGATTTTTTCTTCAACCCCATCTGATGAATTCGTATTCTCATCAGCACTCATTGACGAGTTTTCTTCAATTTCATCAGTAACACGAGATTCTTGATCAGATTTTGGTCATTTTTTGCAATTTTAGCCAAAACTAGTTCTTCGAGTTCAATTTTCTTAAACTCATAACTTTTAGAAGCATCTTCAACCCCAATGAATTCGTATTTTCATCAACACTCATTGACGATTTTTCTTCAATTTTATCAGTAACACGAGATTCTTGATTAGATTTTTTGAGAATCTGGCCATTTTTGCACTTTTAGCCAAAACTAGTTCTTCAAATTCAAGATTCTTAGACTCATAACTTTTAGAAGCGTCTTCAACCGTAACAAAAGTACCCAACCAAATCATTTTCTTGTTAAATGGGTGTTTAATTTCAGCACAAAATTTCCCTTTTTTCTCTTACGTACCCTAATAGGGTACGATTTGACATATGTATTCTTTGATATTCTTTTATGGGATTTCATGATCAAAGTTTGAGTAAAGAACAAAGTGTAAATAAATTTGGGATGTGAAGAAAAAGAGAATAAATAGTGAATATATATAGCAGTAATTAGATAAAATTAAGGAAACTTTTCTTCTATTTCTATTTGGAAAAGGATTTAACAAAACGAGTAAAATATTTATTGAGAAATTATTGCGTATTTGCCACTCTATTTATTATTATATCCTAATTTGACGTTGGATATTCAAATCTCCAAATTTGGTAGAATACCACATATGGTCCAGTATTAAATGAAGTACAATTGATTTTGACGTGTCTTATCTTTGTCTCGCGAGTTTAAATATGAATTTAAGTTTGGTGCATTGTATTTTTATCTGTAGTAGCATGTCATCCATTTCTTAGGTAAAAATATAAAAACGAATGACCTGCTACAAAGGTAAAAGTCACATGATGCTGTAAAAAGAAAATACACCGACGGTGCACCAAACTTAAACTCTTTAAATATTTTAGGTACATGCGCCTCACTTTATTGAGTTCAAACGTTACACTAAATAAGATATTTGTTTAAATAATAAAGATGAATATAATAATTAAATTCAACATCTTTTGAAAAATTTATTTAATTAGACCTAACCTATACCAAGAAAATTTCTCAAAGCCAATCGACATTCATCTACCACCTGTAAACTGCAACAAAACAATACGATGATAGAGACATCAAAATAATATAGGGTGAAAATTATTTTCACCCCCCAACTTTGATTTAAAAATCAAACTCCCCCCTCAACATTGAACAATAATCATACTCCCCCCTTTATCCCATGCAATGTCCATTTTGTCCTTGTAATTTTAATCCTATATTTATGTAATATCTTTTTATATTTATATGTATTAACATGGATATTTGTAGCATTTTATTTAAGTTTATTAACTCTATAAGTAAATTAATGCTTTTTTTAAAATTTATCACAAAATTCAATGTTATTTTTTAAGATCATTATTTTAGTATTATATGTATTAAAGAGTCGTTTGGTGTGAGGTATAATTATAATAATTCAGAGATAAAGTTCATGATTATTTATCCTGCGTTTAATTAGATGAATTAGGTAGTCTCAAAATTATTTGTCGCACCATTTATACCACAGTGATGAAATAAGTTATCACACATACATGTTAGTACAACTTATTTTGTGATAACTAATTCCGGAATAACTTGTTTCCAAATAACCCACTCCTAAGTATGTATATATACATATGTATGTACATGCATGTGCTTATATTTTCGTATTTTATCACCCTCTTACTAAATTTGTTTCATATTACTTAACTTTTTGTTGATATAACACAATCCTTAAGAAAATTTTACTTAGAGGTATATTTTGCTAAATTAACCTTATTAATGATGATTTGAAGCTTTAAATTTATCTATACTGTTACTTTATATAGTTAATTAACACTAAAGGGTAGAAAAAAAAACATAATACAATTCTCTTGATTTCACAAATTGAGCAGATAAATTAAAATATCTATTTTTAATATAAGAATCAAGTGATAAGAAACGATATTATCTATTGTCTATATCAGAAAATAAGTTGTGATTGTCATTAATAAAGCATTACATATTTTATAATTTACATAAATAAATATAATCTTTAAAATTTAACCTTATTTTTATTCGAGAAAAACATCTAGTACCCCCGAACTATGACCAAATTTGCTATGACACACGTCAACTTCACGGGGTCCTATTACCCCTTAAACTAAATTTTACATATTTTTGTCAATCTTTTTAGCTAACGTAATACCTTTTGTCAATCCTTTTAGATGGCGTGATATCTTTGATGTGGGCTCCATTTTATGTAATAAAGGCGCCACATTAGCACAAAAAATGACAAAAATACGTTAAATTTGAGTTCAAGGGATAGTAGGACCCCTGTGAAGTTGAAGTGTGTCGTAACAGCTTTGACCATAGTTCGGGGTGATACTAGAGGCTTATCGCTTTCATTTATTGTTTGTATTTTCTGCATTGAAATATGTTTATAAAATTAGTATTACTTATTATTTTCACTTGTAAAATAAATATTATAGTTTTGATTATTATTAATAAAACTAATTTTCTTATTATGCTAATTTACTTCATAAAGATCATAATTAGCTTATATATATACTTAATTAGTATTTCTTACTTTTTTCCTAGAAGATAATGTTTATATTTTTATGAAAATTTTGTTATATGATTTTTAAAAAAAATGAAAATATGATGATTTTAAAGAAGTTTAAAAAAAGAATAAAAAAATTGATGATAAAGGGTAAAATAGGAATTTTAAAAAGTCAATTAAGATAAAGGGGGAGTATGATTATTGTTCAAAGTTGAGGGGGGAGTTTGATTTTTAAGACAAAGTTGGGAAAGGAAAATAATTTTGACCCAAATAATATAATTAAATTTAACCTTTACACAAAAAATTTTTCAAAGCCGTCCGACACTCATCTACCACCTGTAAACTATAAGAAAATAATACGACAATATAGATAACAAAATAATACAACTAAACTTTTCCTTTACACAAATTTTTTTTCTCAAAACAGAGATATAAAAACAACATAATTAAACCTAACCTTTACCTAGAAAAATTCCTCAAAGACGGCCGACATTCATCTACTACCTGTAAATTCATCTACGACCTGTAAACTACAATAAAATAATAAAATAGTGATCACAAATCTTCAGTTTTGATGAAAATAATTCTTGTCTGACTGAAAATTTTGACACTAAAGAATGACTTGAATGAAAACAAAGAAGATATATACACATATGTTGAATTCTATTATGTTGACAAAAATAGTGAAGAAGTTGATGATTAGAAAATTAAGCATCCATCAATCTAGATATGCAATCGAATCAAGTTAGATGATCAATCATATTTTCACAATAAGTAAATCAGTTTCTGCTCTAGTTTAACGTGTGCATTTCAATATTTATAGAAGTATTTTCTTAATAAAGTCCTATTTTAGGAGTATTTTTCTAATTGATCAGTACAAAAAAAAATATTTAATTGATTCTCCTTCCATATATTTTAGGAGTCTAGTTAATATAATAAAAATAATTAAATAATAAATTGAAGCAAATAGTAAAAAAATAATTTTGTTGAGAATTTTTAACGAAGGACAAAATGTTCAAATCACTTTTCTAAGCACACTCGTAATATATTATAGATTATAAATTATAGATTATAGATTATGGATTCACCATTCAATATAAAAAAAAAAGTTATTCAACTATGAATAATTTTCTTTTAAAGAATCAATTGAGGACCTGGTTAATATGATATTTAACTTACTACTTTATCTTAAACTACAATAATAATGGTGGAAATATATTCATACTTTGTGATAATTTAATCCTTGCTCTCTCTTTTTTTTCATCCGATATTTTATATTGGCTTTATAACTTGAGTAATAAATAATTATGAAAAGATCGTTATGCTATGTGTATAACTAATAAATTCATCTTTTTTTTTTTTTTTTGAGCAGATATGTCATATTTGTTTTGTATCTTAAGCTATTATAATTGTGGAGAGTTTTTTACCTTATGTGAATAACTACATTTTATCTCATTTTTTTACTCGATATTTCACATCCGTTTTGGTGCCTTAACTAATTATATTTAAGTCGGTTTGATTATCTTTTTGTAGTTTATATTTTAGGTTGAAATAAACTACTATAATTTATCTTTGCCTACAATCTCTTTATCTATGATAAGATGTGGAAACATGATACATTTTGACCAATAACTATAATGGAATAGTATGATAATCGAAGTACAAGAAGTGATAGATGGTAACGGAAATCTAGGAACAAGAAATTTTAAGAATAATGCTATGATTACTATTATGAGAGGATAAGCAAGATCAAATTCTACTTACCCTAATCTGTGTCCGCTACAAATTTCTATAGAAGGTTACATCCTCCCAGGCTGAAACTGTTTTATGTCTTATTTAATCACTTCATCATAATATTTTTTTTCAGCCTAACTCTACAGTTTCTCACGCCTCCACACTGTGCATCATACATCTCCTCTTCAGAAATAACATCTTCTGTATAACATCTCAGGAAAGCACTGCTGGAATTGACAATGATTTTGTTATCTCATTATATTCTTCTTATTCTCGAGTGGTTAATTCTGGTTGGTCAAAATTTAATTTTTTTTCATTCCACATTGATTCATTCTCTGAATAAAATAGAAAATTTTAAGTTGTTCTTTGCTAATGTCTATGATCTCCAATTTGAAGAAATGCTCTCCAAATGTATTAATGATGCTTATAAACTCAATATATCTCTAGCCTTTCTTGAAAGTATTGAAAATGTCTTTCCATACTTCCGATTCACCACCATGCTAAAAAAATGTTGTAATATAATTAAAGAGCCGCTTTAAGAGAAAAGGTATTTGGGAAAAATGTGACATTCAAAGAAAAAAAGAATATTTTAGAAATTGTTTGTACATACATTTAATTTGAAAAAAAAAAGAAGTAAAAATTTTGGCGTGACCAAAAAAAAGTAATCACTAGAAACCAAGTCACAATTACATTTTCCAACTTAAAAAACTCATTTTCATTTTTTCTCTTAAAAGATTAGTCAATATAGAACAAATGTTACTTTATTTTAAACAATTTAAAAGTTTTATGCTCAATAGGATCCTAGGGGGAGTTCTACCTTGATGTTATTACCCCCCCCACACACACGTTTTTGGAGCAATTAATTGTTTTCATAATGAAAGCACCTGTAGATAGCAGTCGCAATAGTTGTACCAATAGCAAAGATCAGTGTTGTGTTTGGTCACTTCACTTTACATTATGAGACATGCTAATACTAGTAGTCTTGCTGAAAGTAGTAGATAGAAGATTAAGCACGACATGATATATTTGCAGCTTATCAAGGACATAACGATTTTAGATGAGAGGATATGAAAGCCGAGGATTAGGATAATATGTTAATAGGTAGTCTTCAGTTTTTCTTATCGATATTATTATTATTATTATCTTATTTTTCTTTATAACCTTCTTCATTGTTTTCGATACGACTTCTTCACTATTGTATTTTCTTTCCAAACCTGCTTTGAATTGCTTTACTAGGTCCTCTACCTTCACAAGGTGTGTATACATCATCCTCCCTAGACACCACACCTGGATTAGACGAGTATGTTAGAGGTATGGTTTGCGAACACTCTACCTTCCCCAGACCACAAAGGTGGGACTACACATGTTATGTTACGTTGTTGTTGTTGATAAGTAAGGTAAAAATGATCCTCTATGCATATATATAATCTCATTAGCATAAGAATTTGTTTTTGAACTACCTTGTTTGAACTTCTGGCTTCGCCACTGCTAGATAGTAACAATGATTAACAATTTAGGTTTCCTAGTTTTTAGATTTGAGTAGTAAAGTAAGCATCATCAAATTCATTATTAATTCTTCTATTTCATAGTGAAGTGTAAATGAGCATAACAGAAGAAAACAGGACGTCAAAAGAAATACTTAACAAGCTAGTTTATAAAGAAACATGTTTTCAGTTGCAATGGATCAACAAAATATCTGATAAACAACTCGAGATGGAGTTTTAGAGCGTCGTTGATCTACCTGTGAATGATGACCTCAAAATCAGAAAATCCCATCTCTTCAACTTGTTTCTTGATGTCAATAGCAGACTCGGCGAGTGTTTCCTTGCATGACTTAACCTCAATGGATTTTAGAGATGGCATGTATCCGAAACAAGAAGGGATCACCTCAAGATATAGGCATCTTTTCAATACCAAGTGTTCAAGGCATGGAAAGGCATCATCTGAGGCATCCCATTCTGACAATGATGGATTTTCTAGTTTCAAGAATTTGAGATTGTCAAATTGTTCATCATTCCACTTTCCATGAATTGGAACTAATGGTAACTCCAAGCAGTTTGAGTACCTTGAGATTTGAAAGAGTTGCAACTTCGTTGAGGTGCATGCTAAAGTTGGACAGGGTCAACTTCTTGAGGTGTGATGGGAGTTTCAGCTGATCGACGGATGTCAATGTAGCACTGGAAGAAATCTTGAGAATTTCAAGCTTTGTAAGATTGTTAAATTCAGTGAATGAGCCATCAATTTCAAAAACTTCACATCTCAGTCTCCGAAGATTTGGTGTCTTTGCCAATATCTTATCAGCATGTTCTGCAGAAGAAAAATATGCTGAGGAAAGAGTCTGCAAATCATCCATTTTCGAAGGGCTTTCTAAGAATTCTTGTTCATTCTGCAAAGTGAAAACTGCTTGGTCGTGTATTTGCAGATGCCGCAACTTAACCATCGTCCAAATGGTATCTGGTAATGATATCTGCTACAAGAATAATTGAAAGAGGAAGACCCCCACACTTAGTTGCTATTTCCTGGCCGACATCTCTTAAGATAAGAGGACAACTTTCGTTGTTGAACACCTTAATGTTTAATAACTTCCAACTTTCATCACTATTGAGAAATCGAAGCTTATGGGGATCACTATCGTGTTTAGCATAAGATGCAACTTCATAATGCCTAGTCGTCATAATAATTCTACTTCCGTTGTTATCTTCAGGGAAGCACAACTTTAGATCATCCCATGCACTAGTTTCCCACACATCATCAATGAGTATAATGTATCTTCTGCGCATTAAAAGTCTGTGAAGCTTATCTGCTAAGTCATATTCAGTCTCTCTTTCAAGTCTAGCTCTCTCATCAGTAATGTCACGCAGAATGGCTAGTAACAGGTCCTTCCGCGTGTATTCTTGAGAGACACAGCAACGGGCATGGATATCAAAATGAGAGATAACTGACTCATCAAAATATAGCTTGTTTGCCAGAGTTGTCTTGCCTAATCCAGCCATTCCAACAATTGAAATCACATCAAGGTCTGATGATCCTCCGATTAGTTTGTCTTTCAATTCGATCATCACATCCTCAAAGCCCACAATTTCTTCATTGATCCTTCGATTACTAACAAATTGTGAAGAAGCAAAACCTAAGATCTGAACGAATCCATTGACAAGTAACTGCATAAATGAAGTTAGCTTGTATGGAGATGGCATGGTCTCATTATGAATCTCTGCTATCTCCGATACCTCTGCCATGAGCATTCTGATATCCTCTCCAATGTTCAAGATCCAGATAAAAAGACACCAATCAGGAATGTCTTTTTTATTACAAGCATCTAACATATGTTCTACCTCATACACCAAACTGGTAATCCTCGTTGCAAAATGCTGAAGTCCGTCTTTGTGTTCTACGACAGCTTGAAAGCATTTGAGTTCTTTCTGAATTGTCTGAAGTTGGCTCTTGGCTGAGTCTACTGAATTTGAATACATGCTTAGAAACTTCTCCCTGTTGTCTAAAATGAAATCAGTAGAGCCCACACCGTCAATTCCAGCAAAGTTGAACTTACGGAGGAAGTTCTTTCTAGCAATGAGGTAGATCACACCTTGCATACTTTTGATTTTTCTAGAGAAATCAAGATTCTCACTCTCGTCGTCATTTAATGAGAAGACCAGAAGTCCTGCATCAACAATCACAGAGTCTATATCTTGAAGATGAAATTCAAAAGTCTGTGTTGGTAGATTGACCAGAATGTCTCCGAAGAAGTTGATCGTCTCCTGAAGTTTTGCCTTTCTTGCAGTGCAATTACTGGATACTGGTAGCTCTTTTAAAGTGTGTCGGAGAGACTCCTGAAACCCAACTTCACTATCGAATACATACTTAATCTTGATAACGGGATACCATCATGACTTTATCATATTTAGAGCTTGCAGGATATGAATATAGAACTTGCAGATGCTTGGCTGAATGGGCTGGATTTTGCTCTGCAGAAGATAAGAAAGCAACGGATTCTCTTTATTCGGTGCTGGGTCGTGATACATGTTCTCATTGCTCGGAAGAAACAACCATGTAGCGATAGTTGTTTCCCAAGCCACTTGTACAACATGACTGAAGAAAGCATGCAGGACCCGAGGCTCTATGCATCTGTCCGAAACAAAGCAGACAAAACTATAGAGGAAATTCAACTCCTTCACAACCTTTTCAATTTGAACCATGTGTCCCCTAATACAAAGTGGTGAACTTGGATTATCAAATTCCAGTAAATCACTGAAATTGTAAGCAACACTGAAAATGAATTTCATTACAAGACCGGGAATCACAAAACCATCCTCATTGGCTAAAAGTCGACATGATATTGCAGGAAAGATGAAATTAGCATTCATGATTTTCAACTTAGTCTGCTGAAACTCATATTGCAAGTGGTAGATATAGTCATAATATCGGTGACTCCAAGGACTTACTTGCGTTGTGTACATCTGGATGAGTTCATCAGCAGCATTGTGGAAGAGTGCTTGGACTTTTTCCCAGCTGACATCTGGTTCATCTTTGAAGATATGCAATTCGATAATGATGCGCAGGAACTTGAAATCCCTTTTCAGGAACTTCAGTCGATCAAATGAAGACGTATGTTCTTCTGAAAAGATATCGAAGGAACTCCATTCATCATCCATCCACTGCTGAGAATCTTCAGAGGACAACAAATATGTTTCTAAAAATATAATGAATGAACCACATTCCTCTCTAATCTGCAGTGGAATTTCATGGAGATTAGACAGACATCTTTGATCTAAATTTGTCCAAATACACACGAAATGAGCCCCAGTCTGCTTCAATATGCAGCAGCACGTTAAGGGCATCAAGTCCCTTTGAAAACAGATATTCATCTAAGAACATGTAGAATGAAGTGCATTCATCTTCAATCTGCTGCAGAGTTTCACGTAAATGTAATAACTTCTACACATAATTGTCCGAAAACACGAGGACTGAACCGTAGTTCTCTTCAATCCACTGCAGTGTGCCAAAGGGATGAGAATCCTCTGAGAAGTGATATCCCTCTAGAAACATATTGAACGAATGGCTTGCTTCTGCAAGCTGCTGGAGAGTTTCCAGGATATTATAAGGTTCTTCTGGGAACATGTGGTAATGGAATGAACCCCATTGGTCTTCAATTTGATTCAGAGTTTCGAGAAGATGGATTTCATCCGAAAACATACGGAATCAACCACATTTCTCTTCAACCAGCTGCAAAGTGTCTAGATAAAGATGAAACTGTGAAAGATGTTCATCTTCAAATACACTGCAGGATGAATTAAATTCTTTTTCGATTCTTAGCAGAGTTTGGATGAGATGAGCATCGCCTCGAGACACCAATTGCTTTTCAATATACTGCAGTGCTTCAAGGGGATGTGATATGCTTGAAGACATGTAGAAATATCTCTTCTTCTTTCTGCAGATTCTTTGATAAAAGCAACTGTTGATGAATTGAACAAAGTACTTGGGAAAACTGCAATGAGGTTTCTCTTTCTTCTATGTTGTATTTCTCTTTGTTATGAAAATTCTGTAAACTGAAACTATTGTTCTCAATCTGTCATCTAACTACTCCACATTCATTTTACTACTCCCTTGTCCCAATTTAAGTGTCTTACTTTCTTTTTTGGTTTGTCCGAAGAATGTCTCTTGCTGCATTTAGTAAGTTTTTCTATTCCAAACAAGACAGGTTCAAGATCAAAAGATTCAAACGTCTTCCTTTTTTTCTTAAACTTGGGATCTAGTCAAACTAAAACACTTAAATTGGGATGGAGGGAGTACTAGTTTTGTCAAATTTGACCAAGTCATTGTGGCCTTCTATGAGTTTCTATGTTATTTTATTCTTTCAAATTTGAAAAAGTGGCTGTGGCCTTCAATGAATTTGTATAATTTTTAAATGTTTAGTTGCTTCAAGACATGTCTGTTGTCTTGTCTCATTTCATGTCTGATGTAGGTTTAGCAAACAAATACTTGTAAATAACACAACGTTATTTTGGTGAAGTTCACTACATCGACTTCTCCATCCTTCAATGCTTTTATATATAACACCCGGTTGGGGCCTTAGGGGTTGTCTAGTTGGGTGTATAAGAATAATACCGACTAGGGTGTATTAGTAATACTGAAACTATTTTTTATTGACAGTTGACTTGTTATATTATATGAATATGGTGTATTAGGATATAAATAGCACCAAATAAGATGAATCAGAATAGGAATAGTAACCCCTATTTCCAATGTAATGGTTTTTGATTTGTAAGAATAGGTTGAAAACACCACCAAACAAGGGATTAAATAATACCAAAGCTAATACATATATTATTTTCTCTAATACATCTTACCAAACGAACTCTTAGTACAAGAGAAGTCAAGTATATTCGAGATACAATCTTAAGTATTAAGACAAAGGAGATAGCACAGAAAGAGAGGTACATTGTTAAGTATAACTCTTATTTCTTGATCTTAAAGAACTGGAAATTGCATTTATTCAGATTTTCGAGTTCTTTTACAGATTAATACATAGAGAACTAATTCTGTAATGGAAAAACTGGCTGCGTTTTTCCAGTGTGTCCTAATTTGTGAAAGAAAAACAAGGCAGAATCAACTTAGCCCAAACAACTATAGTTTGAAGTAGTTTTAATTGGAGTTCAAATTTTAGGAGACTGTTTGGAACAAACACGCGAAAAGATAAAGCTGAAAGTGAAGCAGATTTTAAAAGAGAAACTTGTCACCTTGATTGAGATTGTGCTAAAGCTGGCTGACACTTCAGTTGCTCCGGGTGAAAATTTTGAAATCAATGCCACTGTTCCAGTGTAGTAAATCTTGAACCAAATCTGGAGACATTTATCAGTCCAGACATCTCCATATTCGCTTCAAACCCGAGCTTTTATCCCTTGCTTAAATCTGAATGCATCCATTGGTATTTTTCAGCTTTTTCAGGAAATTGAGGATTTCATGAGTTTATCAGATTTTTCAGCCTTTCTGTTCAACCAAACTCAGTTACAGTTCCAGAATGGAAGGTATTTTATCCCATATATGTAACTCGGGCTGATAAAACAAGGACAAGGATCTTACAAGAACGGTGGAAAATATCTAGCACCGAAGGAAAAGTGATTACAAGGAAATGAAGGTGCTCAGGAGGTTTTCTTGTCAAATTTTTGGACTATGATTAAGCTTTGTACCCAAAAATATAGCACAACGATACAAGCGACTAACATGCTGCATCAACTTTCTATGGTACCTGTTCAATATAGAGTCATCCCTTGTTTCAAATGCAAATAAAAATTCAAAATGAGTGAAAGATTTGGCTATTCCAATGAGCTTTGCCTGTTGTGTTCCAAGTTGATGACAACTAACATATCTGGCATCCTAAGTCGTGTTATGAAATGGTTTAAAAGGGGAAATGCAATAAACAGTAGCACAAAGAATAACGACAACATACTCAGTGAAATCCCACAAGTGGGGTCTAGGAAGGGTGGTTTGTATGCAGCTTTACCCCACCTTGTGAAGGTAGAGAGGCTGTTTCTGATATTCAACAGAGACAGACGAGGGAAATTACATTATGGTGAATCTCTTCTTAAACATGAGATAACGACCATCCAACATAACAAATCACAGTGGCAATAGATTCGTAAGTTCCAAATTGACCAACGTTCATATTTCCTGTTCAGTAGAACCAGTCAACATGTTAAGCAATTATGAGAAAGCATATTAAACTACAACAGTTTCACAACTTTTAACTCAAATAAATCATAGCAATCTTTAATAATTTGTTTCTCCTTCTGTAGGATTCCGTATAATTCTACTATTATAGAGACCTGTAGGTTCATAGTCAAACTAAATCTGAGTTGGAAATAGAACTGCTATATACTTGACTCTGAAAGTTTGTTGATGGATCAATCGATAATAAGCTGAAAGAGAAAGCTATTTCTTTTGTAACATCTTAACTGAACACTTGAAATGCCAGACTATTATCGCCATCAGTGTGAAACAATAGCTAGCTAATTCCCAAAGTTAAAAGATGAAATCGTCACTTACCTTGAATCTCCCACCTGTGCCCTCGATTTGCTTCAGAAGATTGTTTCAGACCATTCAAAATATGAACAAAAAAGTTTATTATCAGCAAATTAGTAGGTTAACAAAATGCTAAATCAAGCGAAGCAAAGAAAAACAGAAAGTTGTCAAAAGACGAAAGAGCAGATGAACCCAAAAAAACTAGAGATGGTTTCTAAGAAAGTAAGAACGCTATTGAAAGCTACTCCAAGTAAAAGTTCAGTTACGGCACTTTTGTAAGGCAACCTCAGCAGATCCTGTGAAGCTAAATGTACTCTATTTTTGTTCCGAGTAACTTCAAGCTTAAATGGGCTACAAATAAGACGATTAATTTTCAACCACAACATAACAAATAAGACGAAGTATTCTAATGGAAGGGTAGTACAAGTAAAAGTTCATTGCGAAGATCAACCTCATTAATTTGACACATCATAACCTGCAAATTACGACAGATAAGAGTAACTCATGAAAGAAAACTTAACTTTATCTTTATCATTATGAATGACGAAAGTATAGTACATCATTTAAACTTATGCTATCTCAATCGAACTTTCTTCTGATAATTCAGCGTCAACATTCTATACTTCCAACTATCATCTATAGAAACATCTCTCTTTACAAGCCGTACTTTTCAAATACGCTGTTATTGAACTTCCGCTAATGCTGAAGAAATTGTCAAGGCTTCTAATACAGGTAAAGTTTCTTCATTTGACGTTTCCAGTCTATATGATTTACAGCTGAAGTAAAAAACAGTACTCATCATGGAGTCAATAAGCATCACGAACGAGTACATTATTACCAAAAGAGGCCCTTCCCATATTCTTGAAGATCCATCTCCATAGCTTAATATCTTCACTCTATGCTCAAACAAACCCTCCACAAATGTCATCCCAATAGTCGATCCAAGAAATATCAGTAGCCCAACTTGTGTCTGCCCCTTGATAAGCGAACTAGACCTAAGTAACGCCTCCGGTCCAGAATCATCCTCCAAAACAGATATCACAATAGCAATATTGCAAATTATCATAGCATTTGCTAAAATCATAGAGAAAATAATCCCTACTATCATCGCGGGGTACAAAATCAGGTCCGGAGGGAACCCCATTACAGAGAAAGCACTGCTAACCGACACAAGAAGCACGATAAACAATGTTAAACAACCAGTAATCACCATACACACCCACAAATAAGTCACCACGATACGCTTCCATACCTTCGTTACAATAATACAAAACTTTCTTAAATCAAAATTCTTCCTCGAGTAAGTGCAATCAACTGAGTACACTATAGCAGCTTTCGACAGCACCAACAAACTAACGTATAATGGAAAACACATCACAGCTGAAATCACCATTTCAGAGAACTTCAAACAAGCCTGTTCTATAAATGGCTTTAGTGGGAGTCCACTAGACTTCGCCAAAAGCAATAACCGAATACTCATTTCCTTCACAACAGCCTGATCAACTAAGAAATTCGATAACTGAACAGCAGAAACAGGGCATATTAACAATGCACCAATCGATAAAAATCCGATAGGATTATACCGTAGAATGCTTACAGTTTCCTTCAAAATCTCTAACGCGTCCATAGAATGAAAATTCCTGTCCTGCATTTCGGAATTTTGAAAATCTTGATCATGATCTTTATTCCTATCTAATGACATTGACGAGCTTAATCTTGGACCATCTGTCTGAGATTCATATCTTTCTAGTTTGATGAAACGCTCCTAAATTAAAGCTTCTAGAAAGACTCTTTCTGACTAGACAGTCAGATCTTTCATGTAGTGGTGCGTAGACTTTCGCTTCATGTGGGATTTATCTGAGAATCAACTGAGTTGAACTTCACTCGAGGGCAAATAGTCCAGTGAAATTAGCATTTTCCATTTTTTTCAATCACTCAATTTCTCTTCTTCGTAAACTACACATCTCAAAATCACATTTCAGATACAGATCTGTATATCTCTTGCTCAATCCTCAGACGATTGAACGAATAAGAAACAGAGACTGATCCAAAAAAGAGAGAGAATGTACCCTCTCTCTCTCTCTCTATATTACTAATAAATTGTTTTAATACTACTTTTGGTTATTAATATTATTGTTCGTTCAATTGAACGAATAGTTTAACACGAAAAATGAAAAAAAGGTGATGAATGTGACAGGAATGATCAAAAGAAAAAACAAGATGAAGAAGGTGCTAAGTATTATTCATGAAGTGCATGCAGAGGAAGTGAAATAGGATATGGGAATAACGTGAAGGGAGAAAATGAAGATTCAAAAAGGTGAAAGTGAGATTAAAGAAAGGAAAGGAAAGAATTTTAATTAAATGATTCGGTTTAGATTTTTGGAATCACATAAATAATTTCTCAGTTTGCAAAATAGGTGTCGCATTTGTTTGAAAATTCAATTTCAATAAATTTTAGAGCTAAATTAGATTGAATTAATTTAATATTTTAAAAATTAAAATTAAAATGTTCAAAAGTTATGATAAAAAAAATACTCTCTCCATTTCATTTTGTGTCATATTTTGACTTTTGAATAAAAATTTAAAAAATAATTAAATTTTTTATAAAGTTTATCAAATTGTCCTTTTTAAAAAATAAAATAAGAAAATAAACACTATCTTAAAATTAGGTGGGACGTTAAAGAGAGGATTTGCCCCTCTATATAGCTACCAAATAAGAAAATATAATATTTTTTTTAACGAATCAAAAAACAAAAAATGTCATATGAATAAGACGGAGCTGAGAACATTTCCTAAAATGAAAAAAACACATAAAGTAGCATACTTAAGTATTAAATTATAAAAAATAGCAACACTTTTATCAAATTACATTTTGTATCATATGTATTTGTATTTTTGTAGCAACAATTTGCAAATATAAAATGTATATCGATTATAAGAATATTAAAAATCATATGTATTTTTTTATAGTAATAATTTATAAAAATATAAAATATGATTTACTATATTATGTAATTATAAAATGTTGTTATCTGAAATTTGCCCTTTTAAAATATTGCTTTACTATTATTGGTAAAAAGGCAGCAATCGTAACAGAATGCGTACGCCATGCGCCCAATTACATTATCACTATTTGACTATGCGTGCATGAAACACGTGCAAGAATCCCAAGACGTGATCGGTAATTGAAAAAATTAATTATCTTCGAAAAAATAAAACGTGACAAATAAAAATAAATTAAGATGATATTATAAAATAAAAAAGTATACTCTCTTCATTTAAAAAAGAATGATCTATTTTTCATTTTAGTTCGTTTCAAAAAGACTTTTTTTTTGGACAATACTTTAATTTTAATTTTCCACATGACATGTTTAAAACCACAAGATTAAAGAGCATTTTGGTACATTTGACACAACTTTAATTTAATGCCATAAGATTCAAAAGACTTTTTTATTTTCTTAAACTTTGTGTCAAGTTAAAATAGATCATTCGAAAGAACTATTATTTTTTCTGAAACAAATTAAAAAATTAAATTTTTTCCGAATACAAATTATTTGTTCTGAAAATCATGTCGGAAATTACGGTTTATGAAAATTACTATACTTTTACTGCAGAAAATGAATTAAAATTTAACATTTTGCTCTATTCTAAATTTAAAAAAATCTAATAAAAACATTTTAACAATTAAAAAGTATTTTTAAATTAAAAAATTGTTATAGCATAGAGATAGGTAAAAAGTAATTGGACATTAGTTTTTCTCGCAATTCACATAATCTCATCTCTTTACTATAAACACGACTTATAAACAAAATGAAATCAACTAGAATAATCAAAAAGGAAAAACCAAGAGAATTAGTGCATTTTTGTCATTTAGCCCAAGTTATGAAATGTACCTTGTAAGGAAAAATAGTGAAGTCCACAAAAGAGGCTACGCATTTATACTTTTGATGAAAGTCAATGAAATCATATGCGATGATTACAAAATTAAGGGGCTATCAATTAAGGACCTATTAAAAAAAATTAGCAATGTGAAAGTTTTACACGTTTCAAGTACTTATTTGAAACTGAGTGTTTCCATCAAATTAATAAATAAATAATATATATTAAAAATTTATATAATTAATATATTCATTTTTATTAAAAGATATATAATTACTTCAGTCTTTTTTTTTTGTTCATTAAAACAATTATTCTTAATAACTTTGATATTTAATATAAAATAGAGGAAATGTATATTTTTCTTCATTAAACCACTCCCCTACGATAAGTTGCATTAATCTAATGTAAATTAAACAACTAATGCGAGTACATTTTTACTTGAATTATATTGCGGACATCAAATTTACGTATACGGTAAATTTTGTATTAATTAGTGAGTAAAAGTCAACTTTTATAATTATCATGTCGAATTGTCAACGGGGATGTATCATGTAATTAACTTGAATTTCAAAATTGCATTTAGTATTTGTAACAAGAATATGCCAAAAGCATACAGTCAAAAAAGCAACTTAGTCAAATTTGAAAATAAATTGTGTTTTGTGCTCACTAATATACGAAAAATTAAACTGACTAGTAAAACAAAAAGACAGTTTGGTTCACAAAAAAAAATCATACTAATATATGTTGTGAAGGACAAGTGCACTATCAAAGTGCACGACATGGTAGCAGCGAAAAAATATCCAAGTCTAAACTTTTCGTTTTGAACCAAGAGAAAACAAACAAATCCAAACAAAACAAAGAATATGCAACAAATATATCAACCACACAAATACGACAAGACAAGAGTAAAATCGATCACACGAGATACTAAATTTACGTGAAAAACTCTTCGATGTGAAGAGTAAAAAATCACGGGACCCAAACTTCCACTATAATCACCAAGAGTTACAATAATGTTCTCCAAAATGGCCACCAAATAAGTGCCAAACAACGAGTAACAATAAATAAACTACAACACCAAAAACTAGACAAAAAGAAGCAAAAGACACAAAAAATGCAGCTATTGTTCATGGGTGAAAAGGAGCTACATGCCACCAAATTCAACTCCATTAATTTCTAATCAAAGATTGAGATGAGAGAAATAAGTTGTCCAAAAATCAACTTAATCGAACAAGAAATAAAATAAGAATCGTAATAAATAATTAGACTAAAATTAAGGTGCAAAAATCTGCTATCTTTCTCTCCACATAGTAAGAAAAAAAAATACATAACCTAACAATATATTGTCAAGAAAAAAAAAGTTCATCAGCGGAAGCTGCATTGAATAAGAAGGGAAAGTGATCAACTTCACAAATGTAAACTAATAATAAAAATAAAATTGACCTAAATACTTCATATCCTAGACCAATTTAACCATAAGATTGATCTAACAAAGGGATCACTATATTATATATCCACTATAATAATATAGCCACAAATTTATATTTTACCATATTAAGATAATTAAACTTTATGCATTTTAACACAAAAGTCACAAACTTATCATTATCAATCATGATTATAATTTTATAGTAATATAAAATTCAATTACTTTAGCATGACAAAAAATGACTGCATGAATCACCCCTTTAGCTATATGATACTGAATTTACTAATCAAAGGAGAAAGACACAAAAAAAAATCTTTATTTTCGAATACTTCTAACTTAACGATTTCTTTTCATTCTCGAAACTAGAATCATTGCTCGAAAGTGAACATCTCAATCATCCCGTTACATCCTTTCATGTGGTAACTAAATACTTTCTTTATCTCAATTTATGTATCACTTTTTGATTAATTATACTAGCACCCATTCTAGTTTGGCTACAGGTTAACTGGTCATTAGCTTATGTGGTAGCAGTAGTTGAATCGAAATATGGATTGGAGACACTAAGGAGAAGCGCGTATTTGGTTAAGGGGATGAGATGGGTAGCTTTCTGGACACATGTTTTACGTGCTTGTGATGGGATGTTTAGTGGGTGGTAGTGTAAGCAAATGACGGATTATATATCGTAAACAATCTAACATAAATAATACTAGCAATTATTTAGTAACGTATAACTTAATGATTTTCACATATCATGCTTGATAATTTAAAAGTCAGTCAAGAGATATACCGGAATTCTCCATAATTTTCTTGACTGAGATCAGCAGAAGCACAGAACAAAAGTATTGTTTCTCTCTTTTGACCTTACTTTATAGAATAAAATACAATGGTGCTTATTCTTCTTTTGCCAGAGAGAGGATCCTTTTATTTTATAACAGGGAATAGTCGGTTATGTTTTCACGTTCCATCAATGTGATTGGTGGATACAATCATTATCCTACTAGGAGTCAGTAATTGTGGATACAATCCTATTAGGAATTAGTAATTATCCTACTAGGTAACTTTCCATATAGATTAAGGATTTAACATATTCAATTATTATTAAACCAATAAATAAATTAATTATGTGGGCCATAGAAATTTACATTCTCCCACTTGGCACACACAATGTTAATTTAATGGTTTAATAGGTACGTCAATCATGTGCACTATTAACGTTAAATCCAACATCATTTGTCATCTTTAAATAAATCAACTAAAATGAGTCATGGCAGTTGTACGTCACTTTACTTGACATGGTTCCTTTCATGTACTACAATATTAGTCTATTACTCAACATAACCTTTCAAATACATAATGGATCCAACAATAATACTTAGAATACCTTATCTAAGTCAGAACCTGTCATCATTATTCAGAATATTATGTATACAAGAGAAAACAGATAACAACAGAAACATATAATTTGAGCTAAAAAAATGTCAATTACATAAACATAATAAAGTCTTTACATGTAATCATTCATTGCTATCTATAAGACCCATTCTTTCAACATATTCAATAAATATTTTGGGCGGTAATCCTTTCGTCAAAGGATCAGCAATCATAAGCTCAGTGCTAATATGTTCAATTGACACTTTATGTTTCTAGACTTCTTCTTTAACCGAAAAGTATTTCAATTCCATATGTTTAGCACCTTTTGAATACTTATCGTTCTTAGAGAAGAAAACCGCGGCAGTATATCACAATAAATTTTTAGTGGCCTGGCTATATTGTCGACTAGCCCAAGTCCTGAAATAAAATTCCGCAGCCAATTAGCCTGGACTGTGGCCTCAAAGCATGCCACAAACTCAGCTTCCATAGTGGATGCAACTATAACAGTCTGCTTCGCATTTTTTCATGATATTGCTCCTCCAACTAATAGAAACAAATATCCAAATGTGAATTTTCTTATATCCACACAACCAGCATAATCTGAATTTGAATATCCAACCACATCTAGATGATCAGATCTTCTATAAGTGAGCATATGATCTTTCGTTCCTTGTAAATATCGCAACACTTTCTTTGTAGCCTTCTAGTGATCCATTCCAGGATTACTTTGATATCGACCTAGCATTCCAACAGCAAAACTGATGTCTGGTCTTGTACATGTTTGGGCATACATAAGACTCCCAACTATTGATGCATAAGGAATATCTTTCATTTGCTTTTGTTCCAAGTCATTCTTTGGACATTGATTGAGACTACACTTATCTCCTTTCTGAATTAAAACGGGACTTGATGAGCATTTTTTCATTCTAAATCTCTCTAATACTTTATTAATATAGGTTTTCTGAGACAATCCCAACAATCCTTGTGATCTATCTCGAAATATTTCTATTCCAATCACATAGGATGCCTCACCCATATCTTTCATTTCAAAGTTATTAGAGAGATACTTCTTGGTATTATGCAACAAATCAAGATCATTAGTAGCAAGCAAGGTGTCATCAACATACAAGACTAACATAATAAACTTACTCCCACTGACCGTCAGATATATATATCAATCAACAGTGTTTTCTTTAAATCCAAAGGTGACAATTGTTTTATTAAACTTAAGATACCATTGTCGGGAAGCTTGCTTAAGTCCGTATATTGACTTCTTAAGTTTACACACCATGTGTTCCTTTTGCTTTAATAGAAAACCCCTTAGGTTGATTCATATAAACTTCTTCCTCCAAATTTCCATTTAGAAAGGCCGTTTTCACATCTATTTGATGTAGCTCTAAGTCATAATGAGCTACCAAGGCCATTATAATTCTGAGTGAATCTTTTCTAGAGACAGGTGAAAACGTCTCTTTATAATCAATGCCATCCTTTTGAGTGAAACCTTTGGCAATAAGTCTGGCCTTGTGACATTCGATATTTCCAGTTGAGTTGCGTTTGGTCTTAAAGACCCATTTACACCCAACTCTTTTGCAACCTTCGGGTAATTCAACAAGGTCCCAAACTTTGTTCTGTTTCATAGATTTTAACTCATCTTTCATAGCATTTATCCATTTATCAGAATTGTTGCTTTCAATGGCTTGTGAAAATGAAACTGAATCATCATCAATTCCCAAGTCAGTTTCTGACTCATGTAGATATACCAAATAATCATCAGAAATAGCAGATCTTCTTTGTCTTTGAGATCTTCTTGATGCTACTTCTTGTGATTCATCTACTACAGGTTCATCAATTATGGATTCATTAGTAGGAGCATTAATTTGTTGTTCTTGTTGATTACTTTGTTGTACAACAGCTTCAGGAACCACAAATTTAAAAGAAGTACAGGGTAGAAGAACTTAAACCCTAACTTCTTTAATTTCCACATTGCATGGTTCTTCACTCCCACTAACTTCGCCATTCTCAATGAATCTAGCTTTTTCAATTTCAACTATTCTCGTGCTAGGATTAGGACAGTAAAATCTATACCCCTTTGATTTTTCTGGATAACCAATGAAGAAACTACTGATTGTTCTTGAATCCAGTTTCTTTTCTTATGGATTGTATACTCTAACTTCTGTCGGGCAACCCCAAATATGCAGGTGACTCAAACTAGGTTTCCTACCAGTCCATAGTTCAAAAGGTGTATTTGGGACTGCTTTACTAGGAACCCTATTTAGCAAGTAAACGGCAGTCCTTAAAGCATACATCCATAATGAAGGAGGTAAAGATGAATTACTTAACATACTCCTAACCATATCCATTAATGTACGATTACGCCTTTATGCCACACCATTTTGTTGTGGTGTGCCAGGCATTGTGTATTGAGCATATATGCCACACTTTTTGAGAAATTTAGCAAATGGACCTGAGTGTTGTCCACTTTCATCATATCTTCCATAATATTCATCACCTCTATCAGACCTGATTATTTTCACCTTTTTATCTAATTGTCTTTCAACCTCAGTTATAAATACCTCTAAGGCATTAATCGCTAGAGATTTTTCATGCAACAAATAGATATATCCATAACATGAAAAGTCAGCAATAAAAGTGGTAAAATATTTTTCTTTATTGAAAGATGTGATATCAAAAGGACCACATATATCAGTGTGTATAATTTCAAGAAGCTGCGTGCTTCTTGTGGCTCCTTTCTTTGTGTGTTTTATTTGTTTTTCTTTAATACAATCAACACAAATATTAAGGTCAGTAAAATCTAAATCTGAAAGAATTTCATTCTTAATTAATCTTTCCAGCCTTTCTTTAGATATATGACCTAAACATTTATGCCACAAGTAAGCAGATTGTTCATTACCAAAATTAAAGGAATATCCAGCCTTATCCGTCTTAGATAGTGAAACTAAATTTCTCGAAAGAGAAGGAACATAATAATTTTCAACTAAATCTAAGTGACGCCCAGTATCGAGAATCAGACGATAAGTCCCGACATCTTCAACTGGAGCCTTCACTCGATTCCCCATGTAAACAAATCTTTCATTCTTGTTTATGGTTTGGATTGTAAAGAATCCCTGCATAGTATTAGAACATGAACAGTACAACCAGAGTCAATCCACCAAGTATTATAAGGAACTTCAGTTAAATTTGATTCGAGACATGTAAAAGCACAAGGCTTACCTTTCTTCTCAAACCATGCCTTACGTTTCAGACAATATTTCTGAAAGTGTCCAGATTTTTCACAGAAATGACACTTTCCATTCTTGTTTCCGTTCTTACGTACTTGAGATGAAGACTGATTAACATTAAGTTGCTTCTGTTGTCCCTTACCATGCTTCTTTCCTTTATTTTCAACTCCTTGATGATTTACATAATTAATGGAGTGGGTTCCTTGATTCTTTAGCCTCGTTTCCTCTTGAACCAATATACCATGCAATTCATGCACGTTCAATTTGTCTTTCATGGTATTGTAGTTCATTTAAAAAGGACCATACTCAGACGGTAATGAGTTGATGATGAACTGCACAAGAAAATTTTGTTCCACTTCCATTCCCAATGACTTAAGTCTTGCTGCTATATTTGTCCTTTCAATGACATGCTCATGCATAGTACGTGAACCATCAAAATTCATAGTGGTCAAAGTACCCATTAGTGTCCCAACAAGAGACTTATCAACAGTTTGGGAAGACTCTTCCACAAGTTTCAGAAGTTCTTTTGCACTTTCAGTTTTGGGAAGAGTAGTCTTAATGTTGCCCGCAATATTCATTCGCATGAACATTAGGCCTAATCTGTTAGATCGATCCCAGTGCTTATAATAGGACTTTTCTTCATCACTGCTAGCTTCAGTAATAGCAGTTGGCTTCTCAGAGTAAAGTACAACATCAAGATCTAAAACTCCAAGATGGAATTTGATCTGTTCGCACCAATCTGAAAAATTAAGTCCGTTAAAAGTCGTAACAGAGGCAGAATGCGAATGAAGGGCAAATGCTGTAAATAGAACATGCTCATTTGTTAATGTTTTGAGTTATCAGATTAAACATATTATCAAATTTAGAAATAATTTTCTTAAATGTATATTGATGTTCTCCTTTGGGCGAAACATCAAAATACAATTTTAAACATAATGATTCTACATTTAACACAAATTGATAATGTTTAATGCATCAATTAATAATATTTATTATCTTTGGATAAATAAATAAAATTAATGATACATCAAAATTATCTCTTTAAAATTTATTGGTCATACGAACAAACAATCAACCTTTGGGTGATCCACAAATGTCTTATAACCAAAATTTTAATTTACCCATAATTGGTACATCATTTATAAGCATCAAAATTAATGGGTAATTAATTTAAACTTAACCTTTATTTTAGAATTAATTTCATAAAGATTCGACCACTTTGGTGATTAGTGAATCAGAATATATATAATTCCAAATTACATTAAGAAACAATAAATTTAAATAGTACATTATTTTAACAATAAATAGTTGTTTCCGTGATATGAACAATTAATTTAGCAAACCCTTGATGCCATAAAATTTGTTACTAAACAGAAACTATATATATATGCATTAATAGCCATCAAAATGAATTACATGCATTGTTTTGCATTCTAGGCAGTCCCACAATAATATTAGGTGGGTAATCCAAAAGATGCTTTATAATAAAAGACATGTATATATATATATATATATATATATATATATATATATATATATATATATATATATATATATTAATGGGTAGCAAAATAGCACCGTGGTAAGACCCATGAAGATGCTATTATCATTAGTGTCCAGTTCAATCACGTATTCATATTATTGCATAATTTTTTTGTCCTTTTTACTTTTCATTCTCACTATCCCTTTAATTTCTCAATAATATTAATGAGTCACAATTTAAACATCAACAATTTACCTTTAGTAGTAGAAAAAATATAATGTGCGGTGAATTCAGAAAACACATTTTCTTTTATTGAGCTAATGATTACAAAAAGTACTCCATCGGTAGAAACAAAAATAGTACTAGTAGACAATTTGTTGTCATAATTAATCCTTTACATCGGTGACTCTTGAATGAAAATCTTTATTATCATTAATATTAGTCCAACAATCTAATAACAGTCACAGTAATCATTAACAAGAAACATTAACATTAAACAATAAAAGTGAAACTTTTATGTTGGGCTAATGACACGAAATTTGATTAAAATAATAATAGTTTTAAATCCCTAAATTTCATAATTAGAATTCATAAAATCAACAGAAAACTTTAATCATAATGAAAAATCATTAGTTTCTACACCTTGATCTGATACTACATGTAAGCAAATAACGGATTATATAATGTAAACAATCTAACATAAATAATCCTAGCAATTATTTAGGAACGTAGAACTTAATGATTTTCACATATCATGCTTGATAATTTAAAAGTCAGTCAAGAGACATACCAGAATTCTCCATAGTTTTCTTGACTGAGATCAGCGGAAGCACAGAACAGAAATATTGTTTCTCTCTTTTGGTCTTACTTTACAGAATAAAATACGATGGAGCTTATTCTTCTTTTGACAGAGAGAGGATCCTTTTTATAATAGGGAATAGTCGGTTATGTTTTCACGTTCCATCAACGTGATTGGTGAATACAATCATTATCTTAGTAGGAGTCAGTAATTGTGAATACAATCCTAGGAGTTAGTAATTATCCTACTATTAGGTAACTTTCCATATAGATTAAAGATTTAACTTATTCAAGTATTATTAAGCTAATAAATAAATTAATTATCTGGATCATAAAAATTTACAGGTGATTCATTATATTTAGTCATCATGGGTATAACGAAGGGTGGTCAGTTGATCATCTTGGTGATGATATTGGAATGTTTAGTAACCGGATATGTGATGATGAATCAATAGCTTGTGGGGAACGCGGTGTTGTATTCCAAGGACTTGAATGATGAAAAATTGCCCTTTGAGATTGGTGATGAGTACGAATCTCTTTAACATGATAGTGATATAAAAAGTATTTGAAACTATGACCTTAAAGCGTCCTTCGCCTCCACAATAAAATGTTCTATCAAATGTCATTGGTGTTAAATAATTTAGGCATGGCAAACAGTATTTGAGACCCTATTTGTATATCACTATATTGTATTGTATTTTTTTTAAATTTTTTTTTTGTATGATTTGAATCCCCTAAGTGAAATAATTTAATTAAAATATTTGAGTTCGAGCTTTGGTAATGAAATCCTCTATGATATAGAGCAGAGTCGAAGCTAGCATATACTCAGGGTGTTCATTCGAACTTCGAACTCCTTTTATCAACAAATTACACTATTTATACATAGTTAAAATTATTTTTATGTATATATAGTAGATATTGAAACATCTTCGACCATTTCAGGTGTACACTTATAAATCCCCTTAATAAAAATTTTGTTTCCCCAACAAATAAAGAATATTAAAACTCTGTCGAACTTTGTACATACATTCGAATATGGATGGTTAACACAGAATTTTTCCACATTTAAGGCCTATTGTTACTATCGCCTTTATATCTATTTCTATCTATTATCTATACTAATATATAATATATAAGTGACAATGAAGTTGCTGAAGCAGACAGCTTGTGGACGACATATTTACTTCAGTTGCTTCAATCGTGATTTTACTAGATCATTCCTAATTAATTATTATAAGTCATTTGTTAAATGACTTCTGTGTAACAAAACAAAGAAAAGTGACTTTTGAATTAAAAATACAAAGTTGAATGACTACCCATGAAATTTAGTCTAATTTAATGATAAGAGTAGTATTGACAAATTCTCTTGATTTTAGAACTTGAACAGCTAAAATGAAATAAATATTTCTAACAAAAGGGTCAATTACTATGAAATGGAGGGACTATTATTATTAATGGAAGTGTGCTGAAAATTACTACCTCCGTTCTAAATTACTTATCCCAAATTTCTTAATTTGATTTCTCATTTTACTTATCTTTTTTCGTTAATAAAAAAAGAGATTTTTTTTTTTTTTTCATATTTTATCCTTTGCATTAATTATTATTTTTAAATTAAAATATAAACATTATTTAATAAAAATACTCTAATAAATTAGATATGTTATTAATTATTTTTCTTAAAATTGATATCTCATGAAAGAAAGTGGAATGAGTAATTTGAGAGGGAGAGAGTATGTAATTGATTATTTCTTGAGCTGTAGTTAGTCAAAGAAGACTACCAAAGGATGTATTTCAATGGACGTGGCTTTTCCTTCTTCAATCGGATGTCTGGAGTTTTCGATATATGAAAATTTTTTTGATAGAAAGAACTAGCCCCAATAAGGATTATCTGACTCAAATATAAATTAATCAGACTCTAATATAGATATTAGTCACCAAATGAATGTGTGTGTGTTCAGTCGAAGAAGAAAAGGCATTACTCTAAGAACCACAAAAACAACCATTCATCAATAATGTCTACTTCAATTGGTCATCTTCATCTATCTTTAGTTCATCATCATCCGCCTCCAATGTCTCCGGTTGGCCGTAGCTTATGGAGAGAGATCATTGAATCAACAAGGGACATTTTCAAATCTCATATTGGCCATTTTCATGCTATTTCAATCCTCTTCCTCTTGCCTATCGTTTTCTCTATAATCGTATATCCTTCTTTCCACCTTGCCATCTTTCATCACGATTATAATTTCACTGGTTTTGTGTAACTTCAATTTTCAAACATCGAAATTATAGTACTCATAGTGTATACTCTGTTTTTAGCCCTGTTTTTCATATGTGGAGTAGCGGTTCAAGCATTCTACGATAGACCTATCAACCTTGTTTCGTCTATTAAATCTATCAGAATTTGGTTTTGCAAACTGGTGGTGAGTACGTATTGTTGGTATGGGGAAGCTATTAGTTGTAAATTATGAGATAATAAATAAAATGATAACGAAAATAATATTAAAAAATATTAAATTATTATATGTTTTGGCCAATCGGCCTACATATTATAAAACATAATATCAAAAAATATTAAACCTATTGGGAGAAATCTCCCCCAAATAAAAATCTTTAAACGATTATATTGTGGATGCTACTGTGTTATTGTATGAGAAGAGGGGGCTTTTATCTGTTTATAGATGTTAAAAACCTTTCCTCCAAAAAGAGGTTTGTCAAATAAAAAAAAGTTTTATATTTTTCTTTCAGAAAAAGTAAAAGTATTCATGATTACTTTTATTTTCCTTACAAAAAAAATAAAATTTAATTTTTGTAAGAAAATCAGGAAAAAAATCCTAACAAATCTACCCTTTTTAGCTTGATTTTCTTCATGTGATCCGTCTTCTTCACATCTTTGATCTTTGTTCTTCGTATAATCTTCATCACTGCTGCTTGACATGCTTAAAAATGGAGCTTTTGGATTAAAAATATATGAGTCCTTTCGGGTTAAAAATATATGATCCCTTTATAGGGTTAAAAGTGAGCTTTATTTTTAAATATGTAACAGCAGGATTGTTAAAAATATGACTGAAATATCATCTCCACATGTAGTTCGACAAAAACGTCATTATCGCCAAACTGGTTGCAGCTGATTTGAAACCGCTTTGAGCCTGTTTAATCTCGTCTCACCACACCATTGGATTTTTGAACCATTGGCTCTGATACCACTTGTTGGGTTAAAAATCGAGAGGGCGTCCTGCGGAAGCTAATTGTTGCAAACTATGAGACGATAAACCAGACAACCAAAAGCAATACTAAAAAATATAATATTATTATATGATTTAGCCAATTGATCTACATATAAAACCTACTATTAAAAAGAATAAAACTAATGAGAGAGA
>NC_061121.1:17266419-17307929 GCF_002878395.1 Capsicum annuum
CTACATATAAAACCTACTATTAAAAAGAATAAAACTAATGAGAGAGAAAATCTCCCCCTAGACAAAGATTCTTTAAGGACTACATTGTGGATGTTATTATGTTGTTGTATGAGAAGGGGGTCTTCTATATTTATGGATGTTCAAAATATTTCCTCTAACAAAGAGGTTTGTCAAATATGAAAGAGTTTTATATTTTCCTTTAAGAAAAAATAAAGGTAATTATGGTATTACTTTTATTTTCTTTTAAGAAAAGTAAAACTTAAATTTAGTAAGAAAGTCAGGGCAAAAACCTTAACACATATCTCTGTCATTGGACGAAGTGAAGAAGAATCATGCTATTATGTAATAATTTGGTTAGTTCTCATTAGAAAGATCAAAAGTGTGTTATTTTGTTACAATAGTAGATTAGTAGTTGGTATTGATAAGTAAAAATCATGGATATCTTGTGGGAAAGGTTGCATTGTGTGTGTATTGCAAGTACTTTAATGCAAAAAGATGGAGTGAAAGTCAAATTGGCTAGTTCAAAAGAATTGAACGAGGACCAGTATGAGGTGAAAATCTCAAGTACGATTCCGTAGAGTGACAACTTCTATCCCATTCTATATGGTTTATTTTCTTTTCAGGTTATGTGTTCCAGATTACGTATTTGGTTTATCTTTGTTGTTCCTTGACAAATGTATTGGTTTGGTGACATTGTATTTTTTTTTTTAAAATTTTGTTGCTTTGAGGTCTTTCTTTCATCTATGTTCGCGGTTTTGTTTGAGACTATTTTGTTGTTTTACTGTTAGAGATTTTGGATCGTGACAATAATACATGTCTTATTTGATAAATCGGCAATATAATATCTACTTTCATGTCTTTTTCATATCAATATAACTACCTTTACCCTCTAGACAAGGGACCAGGTACTCGATCAACTTTGCAATAAATAACAATGGACAAGAAAGAACACAAACTGAAAATAAATGACAAAAGATGTTTATGTGGAAACCTCTTTACTCAAAGAAGTATAACCACGACCTATCTCGTAGGATTTCTCAATCACTCCACTATCTTCGAACAACGTTGAATACAGACTTTGTAGTTGCACTCTTAATCATTAAACATCTTGCAACAACTCTACTACAAGACACAATCTGCAATAACTCTATTGCTACCACTGAAACGACTAACTTTAGTCGATTACACAGACCAACTATAGTCTTAGGATGTCAACAAACTCTAGCTAACATTGTTAACATGTATGAGGAAGGATGTTACAAACAAACCTACAACAATTTTACTTGAAAGAGTAGGTTTACACTTTTAAGAACAAGAAACAAAGAGTCACTTACAACAAGAACTCATGATAAAACAAGTTTGATCGAGTAGGTCCCTGTTACGGTTGAGGTTGTGTTATGCTTTTACTTCAAGAGAGATTTCCTTTGATCCAATGCAAGAACTAGGTTCTCTTTTGACCATCATTTTACATATATATGACACATGAAAACCTAGCACTTTTCTTATTAGTTGAGGTAAAAAGGTTGTTGTGCCTCTGTCACATGCCGACCAACTTTCTGTGAAAAGTACACAGTACAACTGTAATACTAACTTGCCAATAAGTGCACAGAAAGACTAAACCTGATCCTTGGAGGTTTGTACTCATCATAAGAATTACGCAGTGTTTCTATAGGGACCAGGTCCCTACGATGGGTTATCTATCATCAAAACCGTGGACTTAACATATAGATTTTTATTCAATATTCAGCAGGAATAGAAAAGAGCAAACCCATTAGGCTTACTCTCTCTTCAATTAAGACGTACCACACTTTAAGAATACAAATAAAATCTTATACGATTTGTAGAGATATTGAACAGGCTCCAACTATCCTTAGAAAAACTTTGAAGGGAACCAACTATTTGATTAGCCTTTTGCCCCTATATGCAAGTAACAATGTGCATGTTGTTAGGTTCAATGTGTGCGTGTAAATGGAAAATGGAGGGAACCAAGTGGAGGAAAGAATTGAGATAACACTAAAATGAAAAGTGTACTCAAATAATAAAAAGTCCACTAATTCTCCCACATTGGTGGGAGAAGGGAACTTTCAAGTGTTTATAATAAGGAACACTCACTCCACATGGTAAGTGAGGCAAGATCCAAAAGGTGCCTCGCGTTGTCGTCATCGCTCGCTCGGCTTCGGATTTGGAAAATGATCGATGAGATATATTTTTTACATAAAATTTATTTGAAACTTGATGAACAAGTAATATTTTAATCCAAGGAATCTGATAGAAATAGTGTCACCTACGGCCGCAGGTCCAGCACAGCCTGGACGCAGGTGACGTGACTGTACTGAATAGGTGCCTTTTTGCTGAACTAATGCATCCTTTTTGAAAAGACACATAAAGGCTATAAATACCTAACGTATTCCTTAGGAATTAACATGATTATTGACAGCATAAATACTCTTCTTTTCTACAAAAAGTCTGTATGATCATTAACCGTTAGTGAGTTTGACGAATCTAATAATTTGAGGCACCGTTATTGTTGGATTGAGGACCATTTTATCCCGGGAGAAAGATTCCATAACCTCGGGTACAGTGAGGAAAATTATTTCTTAAGGACACTCTGTGAAGTCGTGTGACTTGGCCTTAAAATTTTGTTTCATTTTATTTCTGAAATAACAACATACTTCTTGGATAAATTATTTTAATCTTGTGTTGAAGGGGTTGTGTAACTTCATAGGTGTTCTTTTCTGAGACTTGAGCTTGTGTAGAAATTGTTGTTTGCCTAAATACGGATTTGTGTACCCGAAAATATTGAAAATAACAATCTTAAGGAATAATTTTTGGAATCTTTATTGCTTGATTTCTGGAGATTAAAGCTTTAAACTTTCTACTCCTTTTGAACTTAACTAGTGGTTTGAAGAAATAAAATCTTTATCACAAGTTAAAGATCACTCGGTTGACGATTGAAAGTCATAATAACTTCATCGTTAAACTAAAAACAAGAGGTGTTTAAAGTTGCTGCAACTTTGTTAAGAGTATTTTGATATATTAAATTTACTGTCTTGTTGTGACAGAAAAATGACTAACGATAGTCAAATGCATGATACTGCAACTACTGTGGCGGCAGCTAGTATTGCCACAAAAAGTCGTACGAATGCTCTGCCGGTAATGGCACCAGCGGAGAAACCTGGAAAGTTCGCGGGTATTGACTTCAAAAGGTGGCAGCAGAAAATATTTTTCTACCTTATAACTCTTTGTCTTCAAAGGTTCACATTTGAGGAAGCTCCAGAGGTGCCTGAGGGAACCTCTGAACAAGAGCGATTTGTGATTGTGGAGGCTTGAAAACACTCCGATTTCCTTTACAGGAACTATATCTTGAGTGGTTTCCAAGATGATCTCTACAATGTGTATAGTGGAACATAGACAACAAAAGAGTTGTGGGGAGCACTAGAACAGAAGTACAAGACTGAGGATGCCAAAACTAAAAAGTTCTTCGTTGCAAGATTCTTGGAATATAAAATGATAGATAACAAGTCTGGTATTTTCCAAGTGCAGGAACTGTAAGTGATCATCCATGATCTCCTTGCGGAAGGTATGATTTTGATAAATACCTTTGTTGAACAGTTTAAAAATGTTTTTAGTATTCACATAAACTTTACTGTAGGTTTGATCGTGAATGAAGTGTTTCAAGTAGCAGCAATAATAAAGAAGCTACCACCTATATGGAAGGACTTCAAGAACTATTTGAAACATAAATGTAAGGAGATGTCAGTCAAAGATCTAATTGTACAACTGTGCATTGAAGAAGATAATAAGGCTGCAGAAAGAAGGTCAAAGAGAAATTCTGCAATGAATTGAGGAAACACCGTGGAAGATGACTGGCCAAAACAACTCTAAAAAATAAAAGAAAGCTGGAAATAAAAGTAATCAACTCAAGAAGAAATTCAAGGGAAAATGCTTCAACTGTGGCAAGATTAGCCACAAATTAACTAATTGTCGGGCCCCTAAGAAAGGCAAGAAAAAGAACCAAGTAAATATGACTGAGTCCAAGAAAGAAACGGATGATCTGTGTGCCATGCTTTCCGAATGCAACTTGGTGGGAAATCCTCGTGAATGGTGGATGGATTCCGGTGCCACCTGCCATATTTGTGCTAATAAGGAGTTGTTTGCAACATTCGCTCTGGCTCAAGGATAAGATCTACATGGAAAACTCTGCTACTATAAAAGTAGAAGGAACAAGAAAAGTTTGCTTGAAAATGACTTCAGGCAAAGTGTTGACACTCAGCACTGTCCTGTATGTACTAGAGTTACGGAAAAACTTGATTTCTGTATCACTTCTCAAACAAAATAAATTCAAATATGTATTTGTTTTAGAAAAAATTGTACTTAGTAATGGAGAAGTGTATGTAGGAAAAGGCTACCTCAATGAGGGCCTATTCAAAATGAATGTAATGAATGTTGAAATCAATAAAAGTTTAATTTCTTCTTACTTGCTTAAGTCTTATGATTTATGACATAAACGATTAGGCCATGTTAATTATAAAACTTTGTGAAAACTGATTAACTTAGAAGTTTTGCCAAACTTTGAGTGCAATAAATCGAAGTGTCAAACGTGTGTGGAATCAAAGTATGTTAAGCATCCGTATAAGTCCGTTGAAAGGAATTCCAACCCCTTAGACTTAATACACACTGACATTTGTGATATGAAGACAACACTATCACGTGGTGGAAAAAAGTATTCCATAATTTTTATTGACGATTGCACTAGATATTGTTATGAGTACTTGCTAAATAGTAAGAATGAAGCAATAGATGCGTTTGGGCAATACAAAACTGAAGTTGAAAATCAGTTAGAGAAAAAGATCAAAACTATAAGAAGTGATAGGGTGGAGAATATGAATCTCTCTTCGCCGAAATATGTGTAGAGAATGGAATTGTCCATCAAATTACAGTCCCGTATTCATCTCAAATTAATAAAATTGCAGAAAGAAAAAATTGAACTTTGAAGAAAATGATGAATACTTACTTATAAGTTCAGATTTACCGTAAACTTGTGGGGGGAGGCTATCCTTATAGCTAACAGAATACTCAATAGAGTTCTCCATAGTAAGACACAATCAATTCCTTATGAAAAATAGAAAGGAAGGAAACCCACTTAAAATATTTTAAAGTGTGGGGGTGTCTTGAGAAGATTCAAGTTTCTGTGCCTAAAAGGGTTAAGATAGGACCTAAGACGGTAGACTTCGTATTCATAGGATATGCTAAAAGTAGTAAAGCATATTGGTTTTTGCTTCATAAATCCAAACATCAGGATATTAATGAAAATACGATAATTGAATCAGATAATTCTGAATTCTTTAAAAATATTTATCCGTATAAAACTAGACATGAACAGTCTAGTGGGGGGTATAAACGACCTCGAGATGAGCCAAGTGAGAATGTACATAATGATGAGAATCCAAGACGTAATACACGTCAAAGAACATCAACTTTGTTTGGATCAGGCTTTGTAACATTTCTCTTAGAAAATGAGCCTCAAATATTTAAATAAGTGATAACATCTTCAGATTCATCCTTTTGGAAAAAGGCAGTCAATAGTGAGATTAATTCAATCTTAAGCAACCATACATGAGAATTGATTGATCTTCCTCCAGGAAATAAACCTGTAGGTTCTAAATGGATCTTCAAAAGAAAAATAAAGGCGAATGGTACTATTGACAAATACAAGGCAAGACTTGTAGTAAAAGGCTTCAAACATAAAGAAGGCCTTGATTATTTTGATACATACTCGCCTGTAATGAGGATAATGTCAATTGCCTTGGCGGTGGTATATGATCTTGAAATCCATCAAATGGATGTAAAAATAGCATTCCTAAATGGAGAATTGGAGGAGAAAATTTACATGGAACACCCTGAGGGTTTTGTGGTTTCGGGAAAAGAAAATAAGGTGTGTAAACTTTGTAAGTCACTTTATAGACTAAAACAAGTACCTAAATAATGGCATGCGAAATTTGACCAAACCATGTTGGCAAACGGGTTTAAGATTAATGAATGTGATAAATGTTTTTACATTAAAGATACTCCAAATAACCAAGTCATTATTTGTTTATATGTAGATGATATGTCGATCATCAGTAGGGACATTCCTGACATAAATGCAACGAAACAAATGCTCAAGAGCAAGTTTGATATGAAAGACCTTGGAGTTGCGGATGTGATTTTAGGAATAAGAATCCACAGAACTCCACAAGGGTATGGCATTGTCACAGTCTCATTATATCGAAAAGGTACTTGACAAATTCAAGTATATGAAATTTGGTATTGCCAAGACTCCATTGGAAGTGAGCTTCGCACTTTGAAAGAATGAAGGTGAAAATGACTCACAATTGGAGTATGCAAGTGTATTGAGATGTTTAATGTATATAATGAATTGTATACGACCAGATATAGAATGCACTATTAGTAAGTTGAGTCGGTACGCGAGTAATCCCAATAAAACTCATTGGATGGCAATGAAAATAGTTTTGGGGTATCTTAAATACACTCAAGACTATGCTTTGCATTATAATAAATATCCTGCGGTACTTAAAGGATATAGTGATGCAAACTGAATCACCGGATCGAACAAAGTAAAATCCACAAGTGAATATGTATTTACTATTGGTGAAGGAGCGGACTCTTGAAAATCATCCAAACAAACATGTATTGCTCGCTCTACAATGGAATCTGAATTTATCGCATTGGATAAAGTCGGTGAAGAAGCAAAATAGCTCCGAAATTTCTTAGAAAATATTCCTTATTGACCCAAACTAGTGGCACCAGTATGTATACACTGTGATAGCCAAACGGCAATAGGTAGGGCAGGGATCATGATGTACAACGATAAATCTCGTCACATAATACGAAGACATAATGTCGTTAGAGAACTTCTCTCTAGTGAAATTATCACTATTGACTATGTAAAGTCAAAGGATAATGTGTCAGGTCTACTTACAAAAGGTCTGTCTAGAGAAGGAGTTGAGAGGACATCCAAAGGAATGAGTTTAAGGCCTAGGACAAGTCAGCATGTCGATAACTCTACCTAGCAGACTAAAGATCCCAAAAGCTAGGTTCAAAGAAATCAAACAAAGTTGTGTCTGACAGGTTCAACATTGTCAATATACCAACCCATTCTCATGATTTAAACAATGTTTAGTAAACAAGGATAAGACTTAAGGTGAAAAGTCTTTTAATAATTATCTAAATTTGACAGATTTGACCAAATAGTTTAATCTATAGAATTGAACGTTTAGAAACCACCTATGTGAGGGTGAAGTGGAAGCCGCTTCTAAGAGAATGTTAGTAAAGGTCTATTCTCTAAGCTCTCATAAAATCGGGAGGTGTTCATGGCTGAAAAGAACAAAACAATGAGAACCATAAATGGTAAAAGGCTGGTTGTGTGACATGTGTTGTCTAGGTGTGCATTAAAGCTCGACGGTTCAAAGATATCAAATCTACTGATTGATCGAGTGCATCCGATGCATGTTCACTACGAAAAGTTCAAAGGAAACTCACTTATCCAGATGCAATCAGTCTTTGCTAAATGATCACATGATTGTCCGTAAATTCTTCAAAGATATCCATTCGTCATTCATGTGGGGGATTATTGGGTTCAATGTGTGTGTGAATGAAAAATGGAGGGAACCAAGTGGAGGAAAGAATTGAGATAACACTAAAATGAAAAGTGTACTCAAATAATGGAAAGTCCACTAATTCTCCCATATTGGTGGGAGAAGGGAACTTTGTGTTTATAATAAGGAACACTTACTCCACATGGTAAGTGAGACAAGAACCAAGAGGTGCCTCGCACCGTCGTCGCTCGCTTGACTTCGGCTTCGGCTTTGGATCGATCGATGAGATCTATTTTTAATAGACAAAAATATCTATTTTTTAGACAATTTATTTGAAACTTGATGAACAAGTGAAATTTTAATCCAAAGAATCTGATAGAATATGCAGGCGTATTTCGGACGTCATGCAAATGCATATGCAACGCATCTTCGAGGCAAAAGGCATACTGGGTTCGCGCAATAGTGTGACCTGCGGGCGCAGATGCAGCGCAGGTAGCCAGACAGTGTCACCTGCGGCCGCAGATCAGGCGCAGGTCCAGCACAGACTGAGCGCAGGTGACGTGACTGTACTGAATAAATGCCTTGTTGCTGAACTAATGCATCCTTTCTTAAAGGACACATAAAGGCTATAAATACCTGAGGAATTCCTCAGGTATGAACATGATTTTTGACAGCATAAATACTCTTCTTTTCTACAAAAACTCTATGTGATCATTAGCCGTTAGTGAGTTTGACGAATCCAATAATTTGAGGTACCGCTATTGTTGGATTGACGACCATTTTAACCTGGGAGGAAGATTCCATAACCTCGGGTACAGTGAGGGGAATTATTCCTTAAGGACATTCCGTGAAGTCGGGGGACTTGGCTTTAAAATTTTGTTTCATCTTATTTCTGAAATAACAACATACTTCTTGAATAGATTATTTTAATCTTGTGTTGAAGGTGTTGTGTAACTTCATAGGTGTTCTTGTCTGAGACTTGAACTTGTGTTGAAGTTGTTGTTTGCCTAAATACAGCTTTGTGTACCCGAAAACATTGATAACACACGTCAGTATCATTGTAGGCCTTGTTTCCTCTGGCCAACTCAGGCATAATTCATCATCTGTCGGGTCCAGGTACTATGTATACACAATATTATGATTTTTCTTTTCATCATCCAATGTCAGAGATACATATTCAAAGGGCAATTTTTCGCCTTTAAAGTCCTTGCAATACTTATACAATACCATATTCAATACAAGAAACTGATTCATTGCTAAAGTTCCTAGCATAGCTACGGGTTCGACAAAATTCAATAATTTTAGCTCAAATTTTATATTTTATACTTAATAAATTCATTTATTGTGCATAAATTAGGTCATTTGATTTTTTCTTGTGAATGGAAGAATGTAGTGGTATTCGAAATTTCTGGCTACACGATGAAAAAAGTATATTTGTGAACGCTTTAGTACTCTTTATTACTAAGGAGTCGTTTGGTTGGAAAATAAGTTATCCCGAAATTACTAATTTCAGGATTAGCTATTCTAGAATTAGTTATCTCATCCTCAAAGAGAGATTAAAAAAATACTACAATTTCGAAATAACTAATTCCATGCTTTTTATCCCAATCAAATATGAGATAAACTCTTCTTCTAATTTAAACTCGAAATTAGCATTTCTTATTCCTCCTACCAAACAACTCTTTCCTCTATCCTCTATTTGGTACTTAATTAAGATGAAAACAAGTAAAAATTTTGTAATTCACTGGTAATGTGATTTGAAGCATCCAAATCAACAATGTAAATTGGAAGTGGACTTCTTCGAATCTTCTTCAGCTTTCCACTTAGCTTCTTCTGAATTTTCTATGAGGTCTATTATTTCTCGAAGGCAACGTATTAAATGATACATGACTTTACATACCTATTGACTTTCATGACACTAAATATAATACAATATTGATATAAATAAAAAATCATTTCTTTAAGGTAGCCCTAATATGTCTTATAAATGCAAAATTTATGGAGTTATATGAAGGTCAAATTATTTAATTTCGACTCTTCTCGTAATAAAACTATTTGACTGAAAAAGGACTTGTACATTTTTTTTTCTAAAATAACAATTGTGATTATAAAAGAATTTATTAACTCTATCCGTGTATATAAATTATTTTTTTCATCCAATGTATATAAGTTAAATTTAAAAAGATTACGTTGAAACTTCGCTATTTAAATGGGGATAAAACATTACTATGACGACTTTGGTGATAAGAAGCAATTTTCAATGGCACTGTTGAGAATCACTAGTATTATTATTATTTTGGAAACCTAACATATTAAAGATCAAAGGTTAAAGAATATTTTTAATACATTCAACATATTTTTAATTTAATAGTATAATTTTCTTAAATTACATGTTAAATTAAAGTTTGGACGAACAAAATGAAATGAATGGAGTACTATTATTCTTATTTTGGAAGCGTGTGGAAAATTATTTAATTGAATAATCTCTCCGTCCCAAATTACCTGTTTCAAATTGAGATCACACATTGATTAAGAAAAATAATTAATAACATGATTAGTTTAACATAATACCTCTATTAAATGATGTTTATAATTTAATTTGAAGAAAAAGTAATTAATGCAAAGGATAAAATATGAAAAAAAAAATTATCTTGTCTTAACTAATGGAAAAAGATAATTAAAATGGAATATCAAATTAAAAAATTTAGAACGGATAATTTGAGACGGAGAGAGTATTTCTTGAGCTCATAGTTTAGTGCTGGTCTTTTTTTGATAAGATGTCTCAGTTTCGAGTTTTTGATAAGAGAAAATCCTTGAAATGCAGAGCAAATATGTCATATTCTGCGTGAATATAAATTAGTAAAATTTCAATACATATATCAAACACTAGAAAGCAACCAAAAAAAGAAAGAAAAAAAAAAAAAAGGCACTAGTATATGACAAGAACTATATACTATATTTCCTTTATTTCCCACTTTCACAACTCATTCAATCATAATTTCTACTTCAATTGATGATCTTCATCAGTTTCATCAATCTTTAGTTCGTCTTCATCAACCTCCAATGTCGTCTTTTTCTACGGAAAATTGCCGCAGCCTATGGAGAGATATCATTGAATCAACTAGGAACATTTTCAAATCTCATGTTGGTCATTTTCATGCTATTTCAATCCTCTTCCTCTTGCCTATCGTGTTCTCTATAATCGTATATCCTTCTTTCCACCTCGCCATCTTTCATCCCGATTATGATTTCACCAGTTTCGCACAACTTCAATTTTCAAATATCGAAATTACAGTACTCATAGTGTATACTCTGTTTTTGTCCCTGTTCTTCATATGTGGAGTAGGCACTACAACATATAGCGCGGTTCAGACGTTCTACAATAGACCTATCAACCTTGTTTCGTCTATTAAATCTATTAGAAACTCCTTCTTCCCACTTCTCTCCACCTTTATCGTTTCTCAAACCATTTTCACTTCGGTCTCTCTTCTTTTGGCGCTAATATTGGCGTTTGTAGTCCGAATTCTTCAATCTCTAGGGCTCAAACACGACTCGAATCACTTGTTTTCGTTTGTTATTTTTGGATTGATTGTGCTCGTACCAGTTCTGATATGGCTACAGGTGAACTGGTCGTTAGCTTATGTGATAGCAGTAGTAGAATCAAAAAAGGGTTACGAGACACTAAGGAGAAGCGTGAATTTGGTGAAGGGGAAGCGATGGATAGCTTTTGGAATTCTTATGAATTATGGGCTTGTGATTGTGTTAATGGTGGTTGGTTCTGCCATGTTTTTAGTCTGTGTGGATGCTGCGAAAGGTGATCAGTGGAGGAGTCTGGCGGTGATGCTGCAGACTGTGTTGGGTTCGGTGTTTGGATATGTATTGATGAATCAGTATCTTGTCGCGAACATGGTGTTGTATATGTACTGCAACGATTTGAACAATGATGAGAAATTGTCTTTGGAAACTGGTGGTGAGTACGTATCCCTGCGATTGGATGAAGAGAAGAAGAGTCCTGCTATTGTGTAGTAATAATTTGGTTAGTTCTCATTAGAAAGATTAAAGTTATGGTACTTTGATATTTATTGAATGAGATGTGGGAGCCTAATGGTTTTGCTCCTTTTTCCTGTTGTTGAATATTGAATAAAAAACGTATAGTAGCTGTACTGATATGTCTATCTCTCCGAGGTAGTGGTAAGGTTCGTACACTCTACCCTCCTCACACTTCGCTTGTGGGATTTCATTGAGTATGTTGTTGTTGTAGTTGTACTGATATGTAAAAATTATGGATATCTTGTGGGAAATGTTGTATGGCATGTCGTATTACAAGGACTTGAATGGCAAAAAGATGGGAGTTAATTGGCTAGTAGCATTGGTTCATAGAGCAGCTTCTATCCCATGTAGTTTATTTTCTTTTCAGATTATGTATTTGGCCAATCTTTAGTGTTCCTTGACAAATATATATTGGTTTAGGCAATCCTGTCAGACATTGTAATTGTTCTAAAATTTTTGCGGTCTTGTTGAGATTATATGTTGATGTTTTCATTGGATAATCGTAAGGTTCATCTAGGAAGTAGTGACTCGTTAGGTGTCAGTCACGGTTAGAGATTTTGGATCGCGACAATAATAAATGTCTTATTTGATAGAACCGTAATATGACCTCTACTTCCATGTCTTTTACTTATCAGTACAACTACTCTACATTTTTATTCAATATTCAACAGGAACAAAAGAGAGCAAAATCACTTGGCTCACATGATCTGTTCAATTAATATGTATCACATTTTATGAAGACAAACCAATCTGATACGATTTGTAGAGAAATTAAATAGGCTCCAGCTATCTTGAGAGAAATTTCGGAGGGAACTAGCTATTGATTAATCTTTCGTGCAAGTCAGAAGAACGATGTGAACATCAGTATCACTGTAGGACTATGGTGCTGATTTACGGGCTTGTAATGGTAATACAACAACAACAAACCCAGTGTGTTCCCACAAAGTGGGGTCTGGGGAGGGTAAGCTTTGCGGGCTTGTGATGGTAATGCTGGTGGTTTTTGGTTCAATGTGTTTAGTCGTTGTGGATGCGGCGAAAGGGAATCATGCTATTATGTAAGTTGTTTCATTTCTCTAAATTGTAACTTTAGTTTGGTTTAACAATGCTATGAATGAAATGAACTTTTAAATTTAGTCTTGTTGAATATTTGCAATATGAAGTTATGATGGGATTACTCTACCTTTAATCGTCATGAATATATTATTGGAATTTCATAACTCCATGGGTGGAAAATTTTATATTGTCCCCAAACTACTTAATTCAATGTCAGATTTGCATAGGTCATCATCATCCACGAGAAGAAAGAAACATACTAGACTTTATCTAAGATTAGAATCCTTTATTTTACTCGTGGGGCTCTAAATATAATCATCAAGTTAAATTCCAATATATATATATATATGGTCTTTGTTCACTAATAAAAAAATCAAACTGACTACTATATATATAAAGAAAATTAATTTTTTGATTGTTTCTTGAGCTAAATAGTCAATGAAAAGGCTAATAAGAAGTACTGAATACCTCCAATAGTTTCTTTCATTTTCCATTTCACAGCATTCATCTTCTTTTGTTCTTCATCATCCATCTTGCTTGCCATCCACTATCCACCTCCAATGTCGTCTGCTTTGACGGAAGTTGATAGGCTATGGAACGATATCAAAAAATCATTCAAACACATATACGATACTAATTCTGATCATTTCAATGTCCTTACAATCGTTTTCCTGTTGCCTATCTCGACTTCTCTCATTTTATATCCTTGTCTCCACCTTGCTCTCTTTCATCCAGATTTCATCACTTCCACTTGATCTCAACCCCATTTTTCCTTTCCCAGTTTCGAGATTATTGAATTACTCTGTGCCGTAGCCACAATTACATACAGCACAGTTATTCAAGCATACCACAATAGATCCATCAACTTTGTTTCATCTGTTAAGTCCATCAGAAAGTCATTTTTCCCTCTTATCGTTTCTCATACCATTTACATTTCAATCACTCTTGTTTTCGCGCTAGTTTTGCTGCTCTTATCCCAGATTCTCCAAACTTTTGGACTAATTGAACTCAAACTAGACCTGACTCACTTGTTATTTTTGGTTATTTTCGCGTTCATTGTGGTGTTACCGGTTTTGCTATGGCTACAGCTACACTGGTCATTAGCTTATGTGATAGTAGTGGTTGAATCAAAATGGGTTTTCGAAACACTGAGGAGATCAAGTGCCTATTTGGTAAAAGAGAAGCTTTTTGGATGCATTTGTATTTCGGGCTTACTGAGGGAGGAATGGTGATTGTGCCTAACGTCTCTATAACCGGTATTATGGTGTATGGTCTAGTAGTCATGTCTGGTTGGTGGATCGTCCCGATGGTAATGTGTACTATGGGATGGTGGATACTGGCATCTCAGGTGATGAGACAGTTACTTATCGAGAATGTGCTTCTGTATATGTATTGCAAGGACTTCAATGGCGAAAAATTGCCATTGGAAATCGAAGACAAGTTCTCTGACGAGATTGTATATCTGTCCTTGCACGATGAGAAGAATCACGTCATTGTGTAATTTGTCTAGGAACTCTGTTTGTTTATAGATGTGTGATTAATAATGAATGTATTGTTTGTACATTAATTAATAAGAGAATCCTGTAGTTGTTATAAAGAAATATTTGTGATTACAAACTTTCAAATACACGTAATTTTACAAAGATCCACTAGTCAACAATAATAGTTAGTACTAGTTACTATTATATAACACAATCATTTCACATGGTAGGAACATATCTCTTCGCTCTCCTTTTCATGATGCTCTTTGTTTTAGTAGCCCAACTTCTTCATTCTCTGGGACTTAAAATACAACTTGAATCACTTCCGGTTTTTTGTTCATCCTCGATGATGCTGATTTACAGGCTTGTGTTGGGAATGTTGGTGGTTTTTGGTTCAATGTATTTAGTCGTTGTGGATGTAGCGAAAAGTAATGGAGAGTGTGAGATCTGATTATGTGCTCAGTTGATTTAAATTTAGCCCTTGTTGAATATTTGAAATATGAAGTTTGTGATTTCTCCTTAATTTAAAATGTTAACTGACTATGCTAGTAAATGATTAAAACTGAAATTTGATTGATCTAGTACCATACATTGGCTTTTGATCTTAAATGCATTCTTTGCTCTTAGTTTTTGGGACGGCTTGAATGTTAGTATGCTAACTCTACAATTCTCTGGCATCTCTATTTATAGTAGTGCAAAATCTAGTTTAACTAGGAATAAGAAAACTTACGCCAGTATTATTTCAACTAAAAATACTACATAGATTTGGTTTAAATAGAAATCAAATCCTGAACAATTTAATTTTGAAATAAAACTGGTAAAATAATGTCAAAGCTTACTGCTGATGTTTTGTTTAAAAGCAAGAAGGTCAACCCAATAACATTTGCTTCAGTCCATATATAGAAGCTTTTGGATTCTAACTATTTAAATTAAGTCAACTAACTTGAGCTTACTGATTCATATATACCACTTCAAAGAAACAACAGCCACCTTATTGAAGCAAGTTGCCCTTATGATACTTTTTTAATATGTTACTTCAAATAATTTTTTTAAAAAATTAAGGATATATATAGATTCAAGTCGTGTGTATGATACCTTTGTCCCTTTTGGTATTGCTGTTTGTTGTCCCTTTTGACATCCTTGCTTGGAAAAATTACAGAAACTAACATCCTTAAGACTATAGTTACAATAAATAGCAATATTTTTTCAAAATTACAACTTATAGCAAAAGTAGCAATATTTTATCCACTTCATAGTAATAGGAGAATATGTATTTTTCAGTTGTGCATATATATTTATGAGTAATACATTTATTTTTGTATATGTATTTATATAACAACATTTTACTTAAATACAAATACAATTTGCTATTTTTCGTAATTATAAAATTATTGCTATAAAAGTTATAATTAAGGCTACAGAGTTGCTATTTCTGAAATTTTCCCTTTTTGCTTCAATAAGTGGCCCTTCTGGCTCATCATATATCGACTTTGTTGCCTTCATGTTCCAATTCACAGCAATCGTCTTCTTCTTCATCGATCATTCTGAATATGATCTCAGTGTTTCCAATATTAGGACTAGATCAAATGAAGAAACTTTCAATGCCACTATAGAAAATTATTTTTTTGATTGTTTCTTGAGCTAAATAGTCAATGAAAAGGCTACTAAGTACTGAATACGTCCAACAGTTTCTTTCATTTTCCATTTCACAGAATGTCAACCGATTTGATACTATTTGAAATCGGAAAATTACATGATAACATATACAATGCTAATTCTGATCATTTCAATGTCCTTACAATCTTTTTCCTCTTGCCCATCTCGTCCTCTCTTGTTTTATATCCTTGTATCCACATTGCTCACTTCTATCCAGAATTCTTCACTTTCACTCCATGTCAACTCGTCTTTTCTTTCACAATTTCCAAATTATTGTAGTACTAGTGTATGGTTTGTTATTGCCCTTGCTTTCCCTCTGTACCGTAGCCACAATTACATACAGCGCCTTCATTCAAGCATACCACAATAGATCCATCAACTTCATTTCATCTATTAAGTCCATCAGAAAGTCCTTTTCCCCCCATTCTCTCCACCTTTATCGTTTCTCATACCATTTACATTTCAATCACTCTTGTTTTTGCGCTAGTTTTGCTGCTCTTTATCCCAAATTCTCCAAACTTCTGGACTAATTGAACTCAAACTCGACCTGAATCACTTGTTGCTTTTGGTTATGTTCGCATTTATTATGGTCCTACCGGTTCTACTGTGGCTGCATGTACGTTGGTCATTAGCTTATGTGATTGCAGTGGTTCAATCAAAATGGGGGCTCGAAACACTGAGCAGATCAAGTGCCTATTTGGTACAAGAGAAGAGATTGGCAGCTTGCTTGAGACATTTGTATTACGGGTTTTCAGAAAATTATTTCACTTTAGTAAAAAAATGTGAAAACACGCTGTGTTTGGCCATAAATTTTACAACTTCAATTCCGAAAAATTATTTACAAAAGTGAAATTACTTTTTTCACTCATACTTCTCTCACAAAATTTCAAAAATAACTTTAATTTATATTCATGTTCAACCACAACTCCAACTCCAACTTCATCTTCAACTTCAACTCCGAAAAAAAATAATTTTCATGATCAAACGGGGCCTTATACTCTCAATTAAACGTTTCAGGTTCGAATTAAGTTTTGTGATTAAAAAATCCTAATTCGTAGCCCTTTCTCCATTAATAGGGCCTTATGTTGCACAATTAGTCAAACAAAAGGCTTCATTTCATAATACATAGGCACCTTAATTTAACTTCAACTAATATTTAAAAACTCCAACTTTATTTGTGCTAGACGTTTAGATATCTCAACTCATCTCCATGGTATTTCGTGGACGCTCAACATGATGTTACACATAAATTTTGAAGACGTTTTAGAAGATCATTTGAAAAATTGGTGTGTTCAAGTAATGAGTTTTCAAGTCAAAATTTATATTTATATATTATGTCTGCTACAAAAGACGCACCAAAAGTGAAAAGGATATATCTTGATCAAATGAAGAAACTTCCAATGCCACTATATAGAAAATTAGTATTTTGATTGTTTTTTATTTATAATCATGGTGTTCGGGTCAGCTTGCGCGTACTTCAACTAATTCTAGGAGATACTTGTCACCTCCCACAAGCAACAGGTACCAGATAATTCATCCCCCAAAGTATTTTGATTGTTTCTTGAGCTACATAGTCAATGAAAAGGCTAATATAAGAACTATGGCATACCTTAACAGTTACTTCTCCCTTCCAATGCCAGTTTAATACTCCTTGAGTAGTCTTGATTGATTATCATCTTTGAAAACAATTTCTAATATCTCTTAAGCATTTGCAGTAGACTTTTTAATTATCATTAATCTTCTCCGTAATGACTGGAAATCTATTTTTTGGAATGAGATTCCATTGTGATGGTTTGGCCTTGGTTCAACTATATAAATTCATTAGTCCCTTTCTTTTGATTTAGAGAAGATTAGAAGAAAACCCTTTCTCCCATGTATATTGCGTTGGGGTTTTTCTTACTGAATCTTTGTTAGTTTTTGTGCTCCTAGTTTTTTACCATTGGGAGTATTGAGAGGAAGATGATTGATGAGCTGTAAAAATAGTTAGTTAGCTATTAGACTAAGTGATGATTAGTTAGTTAGATTAGTAACTAACCAAAAGAGTGAACTGGAAACAGCTGCACTATCAAAACACGTGTCTATATATATCAGTGAGTGTACACAAAGTAAAGTTGAATGAAATGAAAATATCTTCTCCTCTGCTTTCTCCAAATAACTGCCTTCCACCATTATAATAGCTTGAGCTAGTAAGCTCAGAATATGAAAATTAACATGATATCAGAGCAGTAGTGACTGGGATTATACGCTCAATTATGTTACTATTTTCGAATGCACTCATCAATGGCTTACACTTCCTATTCCCAAACAACTCCAGATCCACAACCTCAAGCATCTACTGAAAAAATTACCCTTACACATCCTTTGTTGTTCACCCTTCGGGTACACCAGGATCAGTGTTGATTCCAACAAAATTGACCGATTCAAAAAATTATGGTTTATGGTGGCAGTCCATGAATATTGCCTTGCAAGCTAAGAGGAAGCTAGGTTTTGCTAATAGCACCTGTAAGAAGAATCAGTTCAGTACAGATCTTTATGAGGATTGGGAAACATGCAATGCGATTGTTCTATCTTGGATTATGAATACAGTTTCCCCAAATTTACTTAATGGAATTGTCTATTCATCTAATGCACATTTGGTATGGGAGGATCTCAAAGAGAGGTTTGATAAGGTCAATCAGGTTTGAATTTTCCAGTTACATCGAGAGATTGCAACAATTTCACGGGGCATTGATTCATTTGTGACTTACTTCACACGGCTTAGGGAACTCTGGGCTGAGTATGATGATCTAGTTCCCATTTTGGGTTGTGATTGTGCAAAATCTAGGGATAATGTTGACTATCTGTAGCGCCAGAGATTATTGCAATTTCTCAGTGGTTTGAGTGGCTCGTATGAATAGGTGCGTAGACAGTTATTGCTCAAAATGGTTGAATCGTCATTAAATCAAGCATATGCTATGCTTAGTGAAGATGAAAGACAGCGATCATGTCCTTTTCCTACTCTTGGAGGGAAAGGTGATTCACTGATTATGCAGTTCAGTCGAGGTCAACCATATAAAGGTAAAAAGCCTTTTGTCAAGTGTGACTTCTGTGTTAGGGGTAGCCATGTTAAAGATGATTGTTACTGGTTGAAAAGTTGACTTGCTAAAGGTCAGATGAATATCAATGATGAGGAACACAAGAAGAATAATTGTGTTGAAAATTCTGAATGGAATCCCTATAATTCCTATAATACACACTATAAAAAAAGGTCACATAATCCACACTTTGATAGAAGAAAGCAATTCACAATAAACAATGTGATGAATGAAGAGCAAAAGCCTTATGTAAATGGAGATGCTCATAGAAATTCTGGTTGGGTTGATAATGGTACAAATGCCTTTACTAATGCACAGTACAAGCAATTGGAACAACTTTGTAGAATGAGTGGACCTAGTTTATCTGATGATCAGTATAAACAGATTAAGGAGTTGCTCAATGGTAAGAAGGACCAAGCTACTCAGCATGTCAACATAGCAGGTACTATTACATCTTTGTTCGCTAATAGATGTGAAGGGGAGTGGATTATAGATGCAGGAGCTACTCACCATATTGTATCTAATCTAGATATGCTTAAGAACATAATTGAATTGAATCGCTCTAGCATCCACCATGTTCACTTACCAAATGGATAGCCATCTAATATTACTCATATAGGAACTGCTAAGTTCTTTCAAGATATAAGCATTAATGATGTTCTATATGTGCCGGACTTCAAGTACAACTTAATTTCAGTTTCCAAACTAACCAAGAGCCTATCATGCTCTGTCACTTTCTTTCCTGATTTTTACATATTTCAGTCTCTTTATAGTGGCAGGGTGAGGGGGATTGGTAAGGAGAAAGGAAGCTTATACATTGTTAAAGAAATCATGGATAACTACACTATAATAATGTTGTTTTTCAGCAAAGTTGACTCTCACATTAAGCTTTGGCATCAACGGTTAGGCCACCCTTCCTCACAAGTCATGCACAAACTTGGTCTGATCAAGGAAAAAGCCTCACATGATCAAACTACTGTAGATTTTCCAGTTTGTCCTTTGGCTAAACAGAGTAGAATGGCCTTTCCCAATAGTACTTCTAGAAGTAGTAGTCCTTTGGAAATGATACATCTTGATGTTTGGGGACCTTACAAAACCGCTACTCATGATAGAAAACATTATTTTCTCACTATTGTTGATGATCACACTAGGTATACTTAGGCTTTCTTGATGTAAATGAAAAGTGATGTGATTACTATGTTGAAATCCTTCTTATCCCTTTTTAAAACCCAATTCAATACCGTCTTAAAAGTTGTAAGGTCAAATAACGGCACAGATTTTTTCAATAAGCAGTGCCATGATCTGCTCTTTTCTTATGGCAGTATTCACCAGAGTAGTTGTATTTTACACCCCACATCAGAATGATATTGTAGAAAGGAAGCATAGGCATATTTTAAATATTGCTAGAGCACTTAAATTTTAGGCTCATATCCCAGCAAAATATTGGGATGAATGTGTGAAAGTTGCGGTATATTTGCTCAACAGGCTGCCTACTGAAGTGTTGTAGGGTAACACACCTTATGAGTTGTTATTTCATCAGCCACCTTCCTTGGATCATTTGAAGGTTTTTGGTTGCCTTTGTTATGATACCAACTTGTTAAAACTCGATAAGTTTGAAGTCAGGGCAAGACCAGCTATGTTTATTGGTTGTTCTTTGACTCAGAAAGGTTATAGACTGCTTGATTATGCTACCAACCAATTCTTTGTATGCAGAGATGTCATTTTTAAGGAACATTTATTCCCATTTTCTCCTTCAGATTCTCAAACATCTCATGATAGGGGGCACACCATTAGATCATGCAGATGTTGTGATGAATAAATGGGATTAATGATAATGTGGCACTGAAGTACAGGTAGAAGCTAGTGACAATGTGGAAATGCAGGAAAATGCAAGTAATAATGTAGAAGAAATTGAAGCAGCACATGAAATGGAGAATGAGAAAATTATAGATAAAGATGTAGCAATTGTTCTGAAGAAGTCTGTGTATCAGCTCCACGAACATCTGGCAGAATTACAAGACCGCCAATATGGCATGGAGACTATGTTACCAAAGAAAATAAAAAAATTTGCTTACCCTATCTCTAACCAAATTTTTTATCATAGATTATCCACAAAATGCAGAAAAGTGTTAGCCAGTTTCTCTGCAAAATCTGAACTACACAACTTTAAAGAAGCCTCCACAGATAAAAAGTGGTTATCAATAATGAAGTAAGAAATACAAGCCTTGGAAGATAACAATACTTGGGAGATAGTTGATTTGCCAAGCGGAAAAAATGTCATTGGATCAAAATGGGTTTACAAAATAAAGTATCAAGCTAATGGAAAGATAGAAAGGTTCAAGGCAAGGTTAGTAGCGAAGGGATATAGCCAGAAGGAAGGACTTGACTATCATGAAACTTTTTCACCTGTGACAAAAATGGTTACAGTAAGGTCAATTATTACACTGGCAGCATCAAAGGGATGGAACTTGTTCCAAATGGATGTTTATAATGCTTTTATGCAAGGGGATCTAGCTGAAGAAGTATACATGGCACTTCCTTAAGGTTTTAAGAAACAAGAAGAGACAAAGGTTTGCAAGTGAAAGAACTCATTGTATGGGCTAAAACAAGCATCAAGACAATGGAATGTGAAGCTCTCAGAAGCACTAGTAGATGCAGGATACTGTCAAAGCAAACATGACTACTCAATGTTCACCAAGAAGAAAGAAGTTGATATTACAATAGTATTAGTATATGTGGATGACTTGCTGATCACAAGGAGTAGTGAAGTACTATACAAGAAACAAAGAATGTATTACATAATAAGTTTAAAGTTAAAGATCTAGGAGAGCTTAAGTTCTTTCTTGGGATAGAAGTATTGAGATCCAAAGAAGGAATTCTTCTAAACCAAAGAAACCATGTCCTGGAAATGATATCAGAATTGGGATTAGCAGGATCGAAGCCAATGAACACTCCTATAGATATGAATAAGAAATTTGCTTCAGCAGAGTATGATGTATGCACTGGAGATAGTACTGATGAATTGTTGGAAAATATAACTGGATACCAGAGGATAATTGGGAGGCTATTGTACCTAAAAGTGAGCAGACCAGATATAAGTTTTGCTGTGCAAATACTTAGCCAATTCATGCAGGCTCCTAAGATGTCACATTGGTATGCCGCAGTAAGAGTTGTCAAATATTTGAAACAAGAATCAGGTTTAGGGATCATGATGAATAGTGATAAAGCTGATTCCCTGTGCTGTTTTTGTGATACAGATTGGGCTGCATGCCCAAAGACTAGAATATCTGTGTCGGGGTTCATAATCAAATTCGGAAAATCCTTGATATCATGGAAATTAAAAAAGCAACGCACAGTTTTCAGAAGTTCAGCAGAAGCAGAGTATAGAAGCTTAGCTACTACAACATCTGAAATAGTTTGGCTGCAAGGATTTTTTTATGAGCTAGGCATTGAAATGAAGAAACCTGTTGATATGTATTGTGATAGTAAGGATGCACTCCAGATTGCATCAAATCCAATCTTTCATGAACGTACTAAACGTATAGAAATATATTGTCACTTTGTTAGAGATAAAATCAAAAAAGGCAAAATAAAGACTCATTACATTGGAACCAAAGACCAACAAGCAGATTTGCTCACAAAAGGACTTGGAAAATGTCAATATGAATACTTATTGTACAAGCTGGGAGTTCTTAACTTGTTAAATCCCTCCAGGTTAAGGGGGAGTATTGAGAGTATTGAGAGGAAGATAGTTGATGAGCTCTAAAAGTAGCTAGTTAGCTATTAGACTAAGTGATGATTAGTTAGTTAGATTAGTAACTAACCAAATAACAGTCTTCCACCATTATAATTGCTTGAGCTAGTAAGCTCAGAATATGAAAATTACTTCTTGAATCCTTGAAACATACCCCTAAACTAATGAAATATCCCTGAGGACATGATGACAATCAATGACTTTTTTGACATGAAGAAAATAGGTCAGGCTAGGAAGTTTTCTTTATTGGAAAAATTAGAGAAAGTGACAAACTTAAGACTATAATTATAATAAATAGCAATATTTTGTCAAAATTACAGTTTATAGCAAAAGTAACATTATTTTTTTAATTAACTAGACAAGTGCGTGTTTTACTCCCACTACTTTACTTTTTTCTATTTTCACTTCATTATTTCACTTCCCTCCAGTATAATCGTATCTTCTCTCCTTTTTTTTTTTTAATCAATTTTCATCTATTTTTCTCAATTATTGATAAATATTGTGCTCCATCAAATAAGATTAATTGATATTTACATTTATTGTATGTTATCTCTTTCATATAATTTATAGATTTTATATTTTTTTCTTCAACCTTATTCTTCTGTTTTTTTTTTTTTTGGTAAATGCGAAATAACAACAAAAATATTTGTGGCAAAATAATAGAATAAATAAATAAAAACTATGACACCAAGAATTTTACGTGAAAACCCTTCTAAATAAGGAAAAAAACCACGGACCAAGAGGAGCAACTGATATTACTATAATAAGGAATTTTACATCGTAGTCACAAATACAATACTCAAAGTGACTACCACATACTCAAAAGAAATAACCCTCTTTTGATTCTCACCTTACTAAAATAACACTCACTCTAATTTTTCTTCACTAACTATTTTTTATCACAGTCTGTGGAATACCTCACTACTCTCTATTATTTTTCTCTCTATTTTGGTGTGTTTTAAAATGAGCTGAAAGCTCTCCTATTTATAGTGAAAAAAAAGAGTGTGTATATGTCACTGACGACATATGAATGTTGCACTTGTCAATTACAAAATCTCTTTTGATATTCTTTCTCTGCAAACTTTGAAGAAAGTAAACCAAAGAGAGTTTTTTCAATGCTTGTAGTTTTTTCAGCTGCAAAGTTTGACAATGTTAACAACAATAATTATAAGGATGGACCCCACAAATCTCCCCATCCAGTCTCATGCATCTGAAGAAGGTATCCTCGTTCTTCTCAGAAAGAGCTTATGCTGACAAGCTCTTTGCACAATTTGAACTTGTCTTTTAACACCACCTTTGTCAGCATATATACAGAATTTTCAGTTGTGTGAATCTTCTTAACATGGAATGATTCGTTCTCCACTTGTTCACGAATCCAATCGTACCTCACATCAATGTGTTTTGTTCTTGAATGGTACATGAAGTCTTGCTCAAATTTATTGCACTTTGACTATCATAATAGACAACGTACTCCATTTGGTGCAAACCAAGTTCTTGAAGGAACCGCTTGAGCCATATCATTTTCTTGCTGGCTTCAGTAGTTGCAATATACTCAGTTTCAGTTGTAGATAGTGCGGCACACTTTTACAACTTCGACTGCCATGATATAGCTCTCCCTGAAAATGCAAACAAAAATTCAGTAGTAGATTTTCTGTTATCAAGGTCACCTGTCATATCAGCATCTGTATAGCCTTTCAAGATTGGATCAGATCCTCCAAAACACAAATAATCACCAGAGGTTCCTCTTAGGTACTTTAATATCTATTTGACTACTTCCCATTGCTCCTTTCTTGGATTTTTAAGAAACCTGCTGACAACACCAACTACGTGAGCAATATCAGGTCTTGTACACACTATTGCATATATTAAACTCCCGACAATAAAGGAATATAAAACTTTAGTGATTCTCTCTTTTTTCTCTTTCGCTGTAGGACACATTTTCCTACTCAACTTCATATGGCCAACAGAGGGCGTGTTAATAAATTTAGCATTCTTCATGTTGAAGCACTCCAGTACACGTTCAATGTACTTCTCCTGTGACAAGTAAATCTTCCTTTCATCTTTTAGATGAGTAATCCTCATGCCCAAAATCTACTTAGCATGACCCAAGTCTTTCATAGCAAAAACTTGCATAATTGTTTCTTCAATTCGTCAATCTTGGAAGCATTCTTACCCATAATCAACATATCATCCACATATAGCAAGAGGATGATAAAATCATCATCAGAAAAACTTTGTGCAAATACACAATGATCTGAAGAAGTCTTTTGGTAACTTTGCTCCCCCATGACAGATTCAAACTTCTTATGTCACTGTCTAAGAGTTTGCTTTAAGCCATAAAGACACTTCTTAAGTTTGCACACATAATTTTCTATACCTTTTACCTTGAAGCCCTCAGGTTGTTTCATATAAATCTTCTCTTCAGGATCACCGTGAAGAAAAGTTATCTTCACATTCATCTGCTCGATCTTCAAATCAAGACTAGCAGCCAAACCAAGAACTGTACGAATAGAGGTCATTTTGACAACAGGGGAAAATATTTCGTTAAAGTCAATACCCTTTATTTAACCAAATCCTTTGACAACCAATCTGGCTTTATATCTGGGCTTCAAGCTGTGTTCTTTAAATTTTACTTTGAACACTCACTTATTCTTCAAAGCTCTCATGCCCTTAGGCAATTTCACCAACTCATAATGGTTCTCATGCAGAGATTTCATCTCATCTTACATGGCTTCAATCCATTGATCCTTATATTTATCTTTCATGACCTCCTCATAACATTCAGGTTCTCCCCTACCAGTGACTAGCACATACTCATTAGAAGAATAATAAAAAAGAAGGAATATGCTATCTTGTAGACCTTCTTAGTGGAGCATTTAACTCATCCACAACTTCTTGAACTGGGGCATCATCAACAACATCGTTGTCATTATCAACATCAACAAATTGATTTTGAACATGATTTTGGGCGTCACCATGATTATCTAGCCCACCAACATTATGCATACTTGTATGAGGAAATTTATCAAGACTAACCACACCATTAGAACTTGAAGATTTTAGCTTCTCCACTTTGTCAATATCTTTAATGATTTGATTCTCCATGAAGACAATATCATGACTTCTTACAAGCTTCTTCTCAACTCGATCATATAGCCTGTAACCAAACTCATCAAGGTCATAACCAATGAAGATGCACTGCCTTGTCTTGGAATTTAACTTTGACCTCTCATCTTTTGGCACATGTACAAAAGCTTTGCGACTAAATCTCTCAAATGGTCATAGGAAACATCTTTTCCATACCAAACTTTATTTGGTACATCACTTTGCAAAGCAACAGTAGGAGATAGGTTAGTAACATGTGCAGAGGTTAATAGAGCTTCACCCCAAAAGGAGTTTGGCAACTTTGTTTCAGAGAACAAACATCTGACTCTTTCCATCAAGGTCATGTTTATTCTTTCCGCCAAGCCATTAGGTTGAGGCGTCTTAGGAGGTATCTTTTGGTGTCTGATACCTTGTTGCTTGCAGTATTCATCAAACAGTCCACAATATTCACCACCGTCATCAGTACAAATACACTTCAGCTTTCTTCCCATTTCTCTTTCAACGAAAGCCTGAAACTGCATAAAGACACCCAACACTTGATCTTTAGTCTTCAAGATATACACCCAAATTTTTCTTGATCAATCATCAATAAAAGTTACAAAGTAAAGTACAACACCTAAAGTCCTTGTCTTCATTGGACCACATAAATCTGAATGCACCAGCTCAAGCAACTCTGTCTTTCTTGAAGGAGGATGATATATGAAAGAAATTCTATTTTGTTTTCCAGCCAAACAGTGCTCACATTTTTTCAATTTTACACTTTCAAAATCTGACAGTAATTTTTTCTTTGGCCGGAATATTAAGTCCTTTCTCGCTAATTTGGCTAAGCCTCTTGTGGCATAATGTTGAAGAGCTAGCGCTTTCAACTGTATTCACCATGTTAGCACAAGTAGAAGTTGTAGTCCAGTATAGACCACAACGTTTGTATCCACGAGCCACAACCAAAGAGCCCTTAATGAGTTTCCATTTTCCATCACCATTGGTACTAACATAGCTCTCATCATCCAGCATGCCAACAGAAATCAAGTGTAAGCGAACATCGGGTACATTGTTTACATTGTTTAAAACTATTTTAGATCCAGTACTAGTTTCCAAACAAATTGTAGCAATACCAGCCACCTTAGAAACAGTCTCATTGCCCATACTCAAGGTTCCAAAGTCACCCGGAGTATAAGATGAGAAAAAATCCTTCCTTGATGTCGCATGAGATGCGGCACCAGAATCCACAACCCAGCTTGACTCATCACAGGCAACATTTATTAGATTTACATCAAGGATAGTAACAAGATCTTCGGTGATGACGGTGGCTACGTAATTTTTATTATCGTCTTCTTTCTTTTCCTCCTTATCTCTTTTCTCCTTCTTCAACTTTTGACAAAATTTCTTTGTGTGCCTTTTTAACCCACAATGATAGCACTCGATATCTTTAAATTTGCCTTTGGATTTGCTTTTATAATGTTCTCTATTTTGAGAATCACGATTCTTTTTTCTCTCCCTTGCGCCAGTCACCAAGACAGACTTTTGTCTTATCTCTTCATTAAGAATGCTGCTCTTGGCAAAATCCATAGAGATCACGCCATCGGGAGCAGAATTTGATAAATAAGTTCTAAATGTTTCCCAAGAGTCTGGTATGGAACCAAGTAGAATCAAGCATTGAATTTCTTCATTAAATTTAATGCCCATATCAAATAACTAGTTCATAATCTCCTGAAAGTTATTCAGGTGATCTGTCATTGGAGAACCATCATTATATTTTAATCTCAACATTTGTTTTATCAAGAACATCTTATTATTTCCAATCTTTCGAGCATACAAACTTTCAAGATGCTCCCATAGGGACCGAGCATGTGTCTTCCCAGAAATATGATTCAACATATTATCGTCAACCCACTGTCTGATAAAATCGCAAACCTTCCTGTGCAACAGGTTCCACTCTTCACCGATTTTATTTTTAAATTTATAGTGTCTAAGACCGGCTGATAAAATTCTTGACATAGAGGTGATCTTCCATTTTTCTCTTCCAAATGGCATAATTAACGCTATTTAAGGTAATCATTCTACTTGTGTTGGCTTTCATTGTTTACCAAAAATACAGATATTGCAAACCATAGTCTCTGATACCAGTTTATTGGGTAAACGCAGAATAACAACAAAAGTATTTGTAGCAAAATAATAGAAAAAATAAATGATAATAACGACACCAAAAATTTTACGTAGAAGCCCTTCTAAATAAGAAAAAAATCACAGACCAAGAGGAGCAACTGATATTACTATAGTAAGGAATTTTGCATCGTAGTCACAAATACAATACTCAAAGTGACTACCACACACTCAAAATAAATAATCTTCTTTTGACTCCCACCTTACTACAATAACTCTCACTTTAATTTTTCTTCATAGACTATTTTTTTCTCACAGTCTGTGGGATACCTCACTGCTCTCTATTATTTTTCTCTCTGTTTTGATGTGTTTTAAAATGAGTTAAAATCTCTCCTATAGTGAAAAGAAGGAGTGTGTATATGTCACTGATGACATACGAATGTTGCAATTGTCAATTACACTCTTTTGGTATCCTTTCTCTGCAAAGTTTGAAGAAAGTAAACCAAAGAGAAAGTTTTTTCAATGCTTGCATTTTTTTCAGCTTCAAAGTTTGACAATGTTATCCAAAATATTTATGGGGCTGGACCCTATATTTTTAGGGGTTTTATGAATTTTGCATTTTGTAATGATCTGGAGATTTTGTTTATATGTTGCATTTTGTATAACTTTCAAATTTTTTTGAGTTTTTTTATATCTCTTTCGAATTGTATGTTGCGCTTTGTGAATATTTGTATTTGTTAACACAAGTGAACATAGAAGAGGTGGGATCGAAGCATTGTAACGATTCGAAGAAGATTGCTGAAATTATGAAGCAGAAAGGATTGAGAAAACCTTCATATTCAAATCTCAAAAAATGCAAAAATCTATGAAAAAAAGGAAGTTAGACGAAATTGGAGAGTCAAGTAAAATGTCAAGTCCTATTGATCAAAATTCATATGAATATGAATCCAAAAAAGAAAAAGTAGAAAAGGTATTTATATTTGTACTTTTATATATTATGGATCATATGCAGGTATATGTATTTTTTAATATACATATGACTATACTTATATTTTTTTTCCAGTTGGTAACATATGTATTTGTAGTATTTTTTTTAATTTAAGATATGTAGTATGTATTTTGTGTTGTTCTTTCATATGTATATGAATGGAGTTGTATTTGTTACTGTTAGGACATGAAATTGTATATGTTACTGTTAAGATATGTATTTGCTATAATTAAGATATGTAATTATTTTTTTTACTGTTAAGATATGTATTTGTTACCGTTAAGACATCAAGACAGGAGTTGTATTTGTCATTGTTAAGATATGTATTTGATATGCATCTGTATTTGTTTTGTTCAATATTAATATGATATGTATTTTGTAAATACATATGAGTTTATTTGTGTATTTTAAAATAGATATGTATTCTAAAAATACATATGCAGTGATGTATGTATTTGTTGTAATATAATATATATATGATGTTATAGGAAATGTATGCATACTATGTATTTTATATTTTTTTGTGAGAAGAACATGTGATATAGATTTCAATAATTTTTGGGTCTGTAGATGCCTTGTGATTAAATATTCATGGCAAAAGTACTTTCAAAGTTTGCACTACATATAGGATATGATCAACGTTATTGAATAGCGTATTTTGTAGGGATAGTGGATTGTATATGGTGACATATGCTTAAGTTCCTTACTTATGGTGAAGGTGTTCCTTACGTTGACTTCAACCTAGAACTTCTTTACACAAGATATGCTTTACTTTTGTGAAATTATGGTTTGAGGAAAGAAAAAGATAAGGCACAAGTGATGACGAAGCACCAATGAGGCCTTCTAGAAAAATCGAGATAATAGAAGACACTAAAGTGCTAGAAGTTTGATGTTTTTTTTGATATTTTGTATTTGACAATAGTTAACTATAGGTTGACAGAGATTGCGTTGAATAGTTTTTAAGTTTTACATGTTACTTTCAGGTAGCATGTCGAAAGTTTTTTAGAACTTGTCAACTATATTTTGATTATTGATGTTGAAACAAATTGATTTAAGTGTTTCAATTTTAGTTTTATGTTTAATATCCCATTTATAATAGCTGAATTTAAAAGAAAAAATATTTTAAAAAACTTAAATTCAGTTGGACATTACAGGTCTGCATATTTATTTTAACTGTATGTTTCAGTTTCTGTATATGTATTTTTTAATTCTGCATATGTATTTTACAGGTCTGCATATGTATTCATAGGTCGTTATATATATTTTTCATATTTTTTATCTTTGTATATGTATTTTGTGCAGATTTATACATGTATCTTTCATAACAAATTTAAAAATACATTTTTTATTGAAATCAAATACATATATATTTACGTAGAATTATTAGCAAGTACATATATGTAAATGCATATGTATTAGTTATTTGTAATGTAATTATATTTTTCTCTGATTATACATTTACCCAAATGTGTGTTGTTATTTATATACAATACTTCAAAATGATCTTATTTTCAATATTTTTTCACATTCATACAATACATATAGAATCAATTACATTCATTTATTGATAATGAACTAAGAAAATTTGCAAGTTCAGTATCATAACTGCAATAACTTTATGACTTAAGAAATTCAAATACATGAAAAAAAAAATTATCAATGAAAAATTACTCACATATTATGAAAATGAGTTCAACTGTATGACCCACATAATTGTCAATGAAAAAAATTAAAAATTTCTTTTTGATTGAATACATCAACAAACGTATCATTTACTATATTTCCTACATGAACGCCTATTGTGACCCCTAAATCCACTTGCACTATAAGAATTGGTGTTTTTCTTTCCCAACATATTTCTTCCTGATTTTCCATGATCTTTCCTTGTAGGTCTGCCAGGGGGCCGCTTGTATTTTGGGAGCAAAACTACCTCATTCAGTATGTTATGTAGAATCACCCAGTCATCTTTGTGTGGTAAAGGATAAATTGAAACATCATATGTTTTAAATACTATTTTTAGCTTGTATAGATCATAGCAATATAGTCCCTTCAAAAAATTCTTGTTATTCAGGACTGCACAAGCATGTACAATGTGCATGATATCTCGTCCAACTGAAATGAATGACAAGAACATTTTTTTTCTTTGAGGTAACCAATAAAATGCTTCTCTTTGTCATCTACTGTATAGACATACTCTATGGCTGGTATACTGAAATTTTTTAAAGAAAATTAGTTAAAAAAACTCAAATTCAGTTGGACATTTGTATTTTCAAATTTTGCATATGTATTTATCAGATCTGCATATGTATTTACAGGTCTTTATATGATTTTTTTGGCTCTTTTAGGTTAGTATATGTGTTTTATGCAGAACTATACATATATCTTTCATAACACAGATGAAAACAGATTTTTCACTGAAATCAAATACATATATACATTCTGTCAAAGGAGTAAATTAAAAAATAAATTAACAAATACTTAATATTCATTATGTCAAAGAAGTGAAATAAGTCATAATATACAAATGTCAAAATAAAATACAATTACATGTATTAAATATACAAATGCAACTAGAACATACAATTAAACTCATAAAATACAAATGTCAAAATATTTATTAAATATACAAATGCAACTACCACAAAACATACAATTACAAATGCAACTACAACATACAACATACAATTAAATTAATAAAATAAAAATACCAAAATAAAATAGAAAAAAGTCATCGTTTCCACCTCAAATTATACATGAAAAGTCTAGGTCACACCTGAACTATTATAGTGTCCTATTACACACCTAAACTATAAAAAAGTGAAACTATTTCCACCCCAAAATGTAAGAACCAGTCACATGATGGAGAGTGATTTACACTCGCGCCACATCATTGCCATGTCATTACCACATCAGATATTATGTTAATTTCTTAAAAAAAAGTCCACGTCACCCATTGCTTCTTCTTCACCAAAATCACCATTAAAACACATCATCATCAAACTCAAATCTTCACCTCAATAATTTTAAGAATCCATCATAAATTTCATTTTCAGAATTCCAATACAACCATTAATATCACAAAAATTACAAACCACCATAAATTTGAGCTCAATGAACAACAACACTTCTTTCACTTTCTCCAAATTCTTATCTCATGTAAACAAAAGAACCCAATACCTAAAATTTGATTTGTTTGAAAAATTAAATTAATAGTGTTGTATTTATGATTTTTTCTTTTTTTTCAGGTTCTTGCTTTCTTGAATTCGATAATGTTATTGAATCAGATGAGCCAAGTGGTTGTGATTGCAAGTGGGTATAATTCATGTGATTACGTATTTGATTCTTCTACTTCTTCAATGCAAAAGTCTGAGTGTTTGTTGGAGAAATTGAAGAATTTTGTGGATAAAGATGAGTCTTTGAGTCCAGAAGAATCTGTTGATGGTGTTGGATTTTCCTTGCTTTTTGATTCACTTTATATGGCTTTGTGTTGTATCCTCAATCACAAACAACTCAATACCCAAAATTTATGGTGAATATAGTTGGAGTTAGTAGTTTGTTGTTGCTACTACTAACATAACAGCCCATTTTTGTTAGTAAAGAAAAAATGAACAATTACTTCATTGTGTGACGGTGGTTATGGTGGCGGCGATGATGGTGGACGACGGTGGTGGCAATTGGGGAAGAAATTAGGAAATGGAGAAGACTGAGTTTGATGAAGAAATTGTATTGCGATTCCGATAGTGAAATTTATGATGGATTTTTAAAATTATTGTGGTGAAGATTTGAGTTTGATGATGATGGTATCAATGGTGGTGTTTTAATGGTGATTTTGATGAAGAAGAAGCAATTGAAAAAGGCGGGACTCACATATTAAAATGAATAAATTTAATTTTATTAATATTTTTTTAGTTGAAAAAATAATTAAAACAAAATTATTAATATTTTTTCAATTGAAAAAATAATTAATCTAATTGTATACATTAAGAAGAATATTAGGAGTACTTAATGATATAATGACAAATGAAATAGTGACATGTGTATGAAAAACTGTCATTTTAACATTTTTTTTTCAACTCTCACGCACCTTAAGAAGGTGAATACACCTTCTCTGCCATGTCACCTTCTAAGGAGGTAATAGTTCCATTTTTTTTATAGTTTAGGTATGTAATAGGTCACTATGATAGTTTAGGTATGACCTAGACTTTTTGTGTATAGTTTGAGGTGGAAACGATGACTTTTTTCAAATAAAATACAAATGCAACTACAATTCAGATAAACTCATTTCTATTCATTTTTACGGATTGTATTTATATTATACTTTTGTTCAAATAAACTCATAAGTTATCACTATGTTCATGACAAAAATAATTACACTGTTCTGAATATATAAATACAACCCCCCAAAATACGGGTAAACGCATACTAATCAAAACCATATTTTTTATCAAATATGAATTAAGGTCGAATAATGTTCAAATTGAACAGATAATTGATTTAGATCAATTTTTAAAATAAACATCAAGAAGGGAAACTTCTACGTTGAAAAAAAACTATTTCGGCAATCGACTATTCTAAATTTGTTTAAATTTCATATACGAGCACAATTTTTTGATTCAATAGCTATAATCGTAGGATTTGTTGTTTTTTCTTGAAAATTACAAGTTCATCAATTAATTCGCACAAAATTTGTCGAAATTCAAATACAAACTCAATTTTTTTTTTCAATACTTGTATTCGTAGTTTTTTTTTTTTTTTTTTTTAAATTTAAACGCTCATCAACTTCAAATTCTTCAATCCGTTTTTGAAATTAATTTGAGTTGCTGATCAGGAAAATCGACTTTTGAATTTTCAATTAAGTGGTTATAATTAAAAAGAGTCATTTAAGGAAAAGGAATCTTCAAAATTAAATAAATGACATAAATTAAAGGAATGTTTATTCCTTATTTAACTCAACTGATTTGTGTTAAAAAAAACGGAATTGTTATTTCATTTGTATATGCATTTAAATAGTAAACATTACCTCAAATACAAAATACAACTTGCTACTTTTCGTAATTATGAAACAGTTGTTATAAAAGTCTTAATTATAGCTATAATTTTGCTACTTGTGAAATTTTCCCTTCTTTTTTCCGGTTCAGGTAAAATTGTTTTTCAAGTGACCAGGAGATCATAGGTTTAAGTCTTGAAAACAGTTTCAGGCAAAAATGCAAAGTAAGGCTGCATACAAACACACCCTTGTGATGAGATCCTTCCTCGAACCCTGCGCATAGTAAAAGCTTCAGTGCACTAAATTATCCTTTTTTTTTACTCTATCAAAATGGAGGATTAATAGTGTTCTCACTTACCCTCTAGTGTGACTCCAGCTCTTAAACCTACACCAATTGATGCTACAAAGTGCACACCCACTATAGCAAATGAAACCTCACTTTCACATCATGTTGAAACATTTACTAGTTGGTTATTTTTCAATATTAGCGAGCAAAGAATTAGATTCATTTGGAATTTGACTGATTTAATTTTTGTAGAAGGAAACGAAACTGTGTGAGATCACATGCAATGGTATTTTTGTGGCTATAAAATTATGACATCAAGGTAAAATGGAAAGTTCAAACAAGTGTTTCTAAATCTAAAATTTGACGACAAATTAAAAAGGGAAGCGTGTCATATAAAAAGAACAGAATGCGTAATAATACACCAAAAAGAAAACCGAGCATGCGTAATCCAAATTCTCTCTATCACAATTTAACTCAAAACAGTGCTTTCCTTCTGACTATAATCTATGGAAAATTCTACACATACATGGTTTGCATTATTAAGCTATTTAGAACATAGAACAACTTTAGATAAGCTTTTTCTTTTCAAAAAAGGTCTTCAAATGCCACACCTGCAATCCTGCCACAGATAAACATAACAAGATTGACAAGCCAGTCATCCAAGCCATTTTGGAGTTGGTAGATCTGTTCAATTCCTGCATTTCAGCTTCCCTGCATTGTGTCAAAAATCAAAAAAATATCAATCTTATGTTCACGACGATTATCAACAATGTTGCTCGGACTATCTAAAAATGTCGTTGCACCCTTGTCGGATCCTCTAAAAGTTTTACTACTTTTGGAGGATCTGACATGCCTCGTGTTTGATCCTCCAAAAATGTAATAATTATGGAGGATTTGACATGCATCTGACAGCATTTTTGAAGAGTCCGAACAGCATAAATTGTTAAGAAATGATAAACTCACCTTTCACGAAGAAAAAACATCTCATCGTGGATGGCTTGAACGTTTTCAAGCATCCTCTTTAGTTCAAATTCCATTACCTATTAAGACGACAGATGATAAAGGTTAACTATAGTCTCAACTCAAAACTCCGCAAGGGGCAGTCATCGATTCATGGTCAATTTATGTACGTACAGAATAAAAGGGCAGCCCGGTGCTCTAAAACTACCGCTAAGCGTGGTGTCCGGGGAAGGGCCCCACCACAAGGGTGTATCGTACGCAGCCTTACCTTGCATTTCTGCCAGAGGTTGTTTCCGAGGCTTGAACCCGTGACCTCCTAGTCACATGGCAGCAACTTGGCTCCCCTTCATATGTACTTACGGAATGAAGGATACAAAACGATAAATCACTATTACTGCAACTATGTGAACTAAACAAACCAATACAAATGTGAATCCTAAAGATTCTTAAGTGAGATATATTGAGAGCACGAGGAGCTCTACACAATCAAACAGATATGAAGCACGTCTCGTAACAAAAATGCAACAGGACAAGCCAAATGAATCATTTCACAAGTGATGCACAAAAACAGTGGCTCATGCACCTTTTATTTTTAAGAAGCTCCTAATCTTTAAGCAAACTCTGAAGAAACATCAAGAACTAAATTGTTTTATAAACATCAATAACAAATCCTAATATAAAAGCATCATTTCCCTGATTTTGTTAATTATTTTTTGTTAATACCTATTTTTGTATTTTGATTACAGCAAGTGTCAATCTTGAAAAGCATCAAATTTGCCTCCTCATCCAAGTAAAGAAAGATATATCAAAAAGCATTCTTTTTTGAAGCAGATTATTGTTAATAAAAGCATCAAGAAGATGCATAGATTACAAAAGAAATTACCAGCTCAGAGATAGAGATCCAAAAACTATCACAAGACTAAAGAGCTGATAAACTCCAAAAACGTGTCAGCTGTCAGGGTTATATAGAGTGGTACGATTAAACCAGCTAAAAAGATAAATCAAATATTGAACCGACAGGTATTACCATTAAAGCATTTTTGATTCCTTTCAATCTTAAGCACCACAAACACAAGCAGGAACCACAGACCAGATCCTTTTGATGGACTTCTCAAAAGGAATTCTAACTCACACTGCAAAGGCATAGACCATTGCAATCCAAAATGAGAGCGGAATATATTCCAAATATCTGCAGCAACGGGGCGGTGTAGGAACAAACGGTTGATGTGACTCTAGGTTGTAAGGACAGATATGGTATCTATTTGCTAAATAAGAATTTCTCCTAATAAGGTTGTATTGTGTTAGTTAAGCACCATTTAGAGTGCTCCAGCTGAAACAAGTGACTTTTCGTTTTCCAGATTAACTTCCAAGGCCAATGGTCAATAACTATAGACTGCAATAAGTTATGTGTCTGTCAGAAGACTGCCCCGTATGAATTCACTTTCTGTAATGATGCTTCAATTCAAATATCCAATTGACGAACACCTGGTTCTTCAGAATCTAATTATAAATGTATAATAAAGTTTACCATCAGCATTATGCTGTAAAATGACGAGCTAAGCAAAGGTGGATGGCACAAACTTTGTTGGTAGGGGAATGTTGATACATTCTAATCCTGCCATTGTCAAGCAAATGAAACCTAAAATCCACGATTTAAGTAATTGTACATAGAGATACGAGTATCTAACAACAACAGCAACCACGCCTTAATCCAAACAATTAGCGGTCGTCTATATGAATCCTCGCTTACCATGTTTCTCCATTTATTAATTTATTTATTTTTGTAGTAGTAATTTTGTTAAACTGCTGGGCATAAAACACGTCCATATACGAGAGTATACTGAGAAATAGAAAATCTCTTCCATACATAAAGGAACCTCATGAGTGCACCATAAGAAAATAGGGCTAAGAAGCTATTCTACTCTTACCTTCACCTAAGGGGGGCAACGGAACCGGAATTTTCCGTTCCGGTCTGTTTACTCCGTTTCCGGTGATGTTCCGGTACCGGTTGACCGGTCCGGCGACGTGAGGACCGTTACAATTTTTAAAAAAAAAAAATTTTGGTCATTTGGAATTGTTATATTAATATATTATATTATATAAGTTAATTATATAATATAATTTAAATTTAAAAAAAAAACGTGAACGGTCGTCTTTTCCGGTACAGATCCGGTGCCGGTTTGGTCCGATCTGGTTCCAGACCGGTAACCAACGGACCGGTGCGGACCAGCAAAAGTGTCCGATATTACCGGTTCCGGCGACAAACTCCAGTAAGGCTGTCCGGTACCGGTTCCGGTTACACCGGTCCGGTGGTACCGCTTCCGGTCCGTTGCCAACCTTACCTTCACCCCAAAATAAAGGGATAAGAGGCTATTCCTCAAATGTACAAAATCCAGCTCTACACTTTGACAAGCTCTCATATTTCTCTCTCATTGATCCACATACGTGCTACTAAACTTTCCAAGTTCTCATTCTTTCTCAACTATCATAGCCAACTGACCATTCGCCACTACGGTGCCTTGCATGGTACCAATTTCGATCCAACATTATACCTAAGAAAAAAGTAGACAAAGCGTTTTGTATTTTCTATTGTCAAGCATATTCATCACTGATTGGCATCATCGAAAGAGATCTTTTACTTTCATTGTGCCCTATCTCAGCTATGTGTGGATGGATTTCGTAAATATTATGTGTGATGGCCATTTTTCAAGTCTGCTGTGAGTGTATACCTACCGTACGAAAAGTGATCGAAAAACAGCCACATATTAACATTGAAGAATTCAGACAAAGATACCCTACTTAAAACACAGAAAAATTTATAAAGGTTTGAACCTCATGAATCGTTCTTTGGTTTTGACTTATAAAGGTTTAAACCCCATAAATCCTTCATTAGTTTTGAAACTCCATCAAATTTTTGAACCCCATGAACCGTTCCTTGATTTTAAACCCATAAAAGCTTGAACCCTTCCACAGTTTCGAACTTACAAAGGTTTGAACCCCATCAATCCTTTCTTGGTTTTGAAACTCCAACAATTTTTTGAACCCCATGAATTCTTCCTTGATTTTGTACTTATAAAGATTTGAGAACCTCATGATCCTTGTTTTTTGAAAATCTAGCAAATTTTTGAACTCCATGAATCCTTCCTTGGTTTCCACTTGTTAACCCTTCGAATTCTAGTAGCATTTGCTAAAGTTTTTCTGTGTTTTAGATGGAGGTAATTTTTGTCCAAAACTTTTTTCGTGAATAAATGTTAATAGCTTTTAAAATAGTGACTAATAATTGATAGTAAGTGTTATAAGTGGCTATTTACCTACTTCGTCCATGGATTTTGAGATATTATATGTCATTCAAGACAATTTCCTTCCATGTGATGTTATTTCTACCTCATCCCCTTTAGCACCTTCACTCACCATCTTCAGGTCAATTGGAGGTCAATGACGGGATGACTAAACTTTCTCTTATTTTATGCTCAATGTGTGCTACTTGTATCTTCTAGCGGATGTTGTCACTTTTAGTCTTGTCTATTCATATCAACCTTTTTTAATAAGGTAAAAGGTTAGTCTAGTCATATCAACCATAGTATCTGCATTTCTACGACACCTCATCCTGTGGATGCGTTGGAGTTTGGACTATAGTGGTCCAACATTCAGTCTCATATAACATTGTTGATCTTATAATTGTATTATATAACTTATTCTTCACCTAGGAAATAATCCTTCTATCACATAACACATCAGTAATACTTCTCCATTTTAAACCATCCAATTTTGATTCTCCGTATAACATCTTCATCTATCATCCCATTCTCCTTGGAACAAGCCTAGACATGTATTGTTTGCATTTAAACACAATAATCCCGTCTAATATCTCCTAACTTCACTTTTTATGCTGATTAGACTTGCAGCAGATATATTCCGTCATACTTCTACTTAACTTAAAATTGTTGCTCTCTAAAGGGGTTCTCCATATTGTCGTCAAATAACATACAACATGGGACCTTATCCTGTATTGTGTTGGAGCTATGAGAATCTAATTTAAATCACACGTTCATATCAAGACTGAAGATTGAACACACACACACACACACACACTCTTTCTCCTGGGGACGAGGCGAGACATATAAGTTGTTTACATTTAAACACCATAATCCCGTCTAGTCTCTCTCTCCTCAACTTCATTTTTTATGCTGATTAAACTTCCAACAGATATATTCTGTCATACTTCTACTTATCTTAAAATTGTTACTCTCTAGAGTGCTTCTCCATATCGTAACCAAATAGCATACACCATGGGACCTCATCTTGTATTGTGTTGGAGTTGTAAAAATCTAAGTTAAATCACATGTTCCTATCAAGACTGAACATACACACGCATTTAAACACCATAATCCCGTCTAATCTCATACTTCTCACACACACACACTAAAACCTGATTTAGAGATTCTCTTTATCGTTGGTTTAAAATATAGGACTCCTGACTAATGTTCAAAACAAAGAAAAGTATTTCTATTTAAGAACAGAATGCATAAAACTTTAATTTGTAAAACTTAATATTATAGTCCTTGTTGTTTTCCAAGAACAAAGTCAATAACACTCAGGAAGCATACATCCTAACTCCACTCTCTCTTGAGGATTGAGCCATACGCTTTCAGGTATTAAAATTCTTTTCTTCTTTCAATAAGTAGCAAGGCACTAGAGTTCCAATGACATGGTTTTATCTAAATACCTCCTTTGATGACAGAATGATGTGCAACTAAAATAATAATCAGTAAGAGTCTATTGGGCTTGTAGGCCTTTAATTCTTTTTACTAAGAGTAACAAGAATCTGGCAATAATATTTACCTACTCGGGGTCACAAACTTTTGTAGGGACAAAATGGTTTTTACTGTATTCTCCCTTCCATTCTTTATCTCTATTTGTTTCAGTTCCAGAGGGGGAACATACAAAAATGCAACCAATATGTAATGCCATTTAACATCAATAGCTGTAGCAGATTCTCCAGCAGAAGTAATAAACACTAGCTCCTATTGGTTATCACCATGTAAGCACAGTCCAATGCTTTGAACATGATTAATAAATTGCTTATTATTATTTACTTATCCAAGAAACAAATTGTAACTTGATAAGCATGATTAATATTTTTAAGGGAACTGAATATATATCACTTTATAAGACGTTCCTAAATTCAGGTATATAACAACTATTCTTAATTCTAAATTAGTTGGAACCTGCGAAATAAAACTCCCTTATATCAAAATCTGAAAGCCTTCAAACTAACCAATATCCATAGGTTTTCCTGTTTTCTTCTTATGAAAGGTTAAAATCAGGAAAAAAGAGAACGACCAATGGTTGGCTTAAACTAATGATAGTGGCTATGAGACTTCTCGAGTGCAAATTTATCATGCATAATGGATGCTTATGAACTGTATTGCTCCATTCTAGTTAAATGCATATCTAACACAAGTATATGCGGAATCGAGATACATTAGCAGCTAGATAGAAGTAGAAAGTAGGTTTACTTCAACAGAGCCTTTCTTGGCTACATTCGTCCAATCCTTAGCAGCTACACCAGTCTTCCAGTCAAAATCAATATTAAGAGTTAGAGGAGGCTTGTGATCAGCAGCAAAGAAGCAAGTCATATAATCCCCAGCTTCCGCTGTCTCAAAAGCAAAATGCCCTTCAATAACATTGTCTGATTGGTGATAGGTATTTCCAAAGGTAGAAGTCACCTAAATAACACAGATCAATATTAGTTCATCCAAACCAAAAGAAACATATTCATATTCATCCAAACCAGAAGAATCATAAAATAATCAATCAAACATTTTTATACTAATATATTAACAACTCAAGCTTTCACCGGCATTGGAATAAAATGGGCTAATAGAAAGGAACACATAGAGATTCATATGGTCGAATATCCAAGCTAAAATCCAACATTGAAACTAAGTTAATTGATTGGTAAACTCAAAATTGAAGCTTTACAACCAAGGGAAGAGCCAGGGTACCGCAAGGGTCATAAAATATTACACTATATATGCAAAAGGGGCAAAAGTATTTTTTAGAGTGAAGTGTGAATAAACCAACTGAAGTCTCCCGGTTTTTTTGAGTTTCAGACCTAAACTATCACCAACTATTTATCAAAACACATTTCAACTACCAATTGTTCACTTTAGTTTTCCTACCTGAAATATCACCATCATTCGGGTAGGAAAAGTGAACAATTACATAATTAATAGTCGAGGTGTGCTTTGATAAATAGTTGGTGATAGTTCATGTAGGAAACTCGCGCACCTAGTAGTTCAGGTATGAAACTTTTAAAAAAAGGGGATAGTTTAGGTGTATTTTTTACCACAAACTCTATTTTTATATATATCAAATATACATATTATAGATGTTAAATTCTCTTGATTTCTTC
>NC_061121.1:17310929-17321158 GCF_002878395.1 Capsicum annuum
CCAAGAGTTATGCCTATTTTACTCCAGCATGTCAGGCTGGAAAACTGAGTGACGACATTTTGTGATAAGTTGTCACAAATGTGACGACTTATCACCAATGTCGTCATCCTTAGGCAGATTTCCACCCCCAGTGACAACATTTTGTGATAAGTTATCACAAGTGGGATGACTTAACACCAATGTCGTCAACCTTAAGCAGAAAATCATAAAATCTACCCTTTTGTGACGATATTTCGTGACGACTTGTCACAAGTCTGACGACTTGTCACGAATGTCGTCAGCTATTTTTTTCAGCAATTAAAGTACGTTTTTGCAATGGTATTTTGGCCTTTTACCATCTTTTGGAGGCCCCTATATATATATATGAGAATTCTCATCTAAACCCTAATTTCTTCATTCTCTCTTTCAATTCTCTTAAGAAATATATCTAGGGTTTTTATTTAAGGACATTAATCTTCCAAAAATCATCCATAAATCTTCAAGATTTCTTTAAGAATCAAGTTTCTCATAGTGTGGGCTTCGAGAATCATTTATTACAAGTGCGGATAGAGTCTCAAGCACTAGAATTCATCCAATTTCAAAGATTAAAGTATGTGGGATTTTGAACAAGAGCAATCCTTTCGTTCTTATGCCCAAAGCTTTGATTTCTATTATGGATTTATATGGTTTTGAAAGTGGGTTTATACCCAAATTACTTCATCATGAGACTATGAGAATATAAATTGTTCAAGCTTTGTTATACGTGATTATTTTGCTATTCCCAAGTTATGACTTGATATTTAATATTGTGAATTTCATATTTCTACCATGAGTTGATATTTCAAGTGCTTTTAAGATATGTTTCAAGCTTTAAGCTTCCTTATGACAAACTGGATTATTGAGTATATTGATTCATGAGATTGAGTTGTTACAGTGAGTCTTGATATTTCCTCAAAGTTATTGATGTTGTCATGATTTAATGAATTGATACATTTTGATATTGAGAAAGATTGATTTGATTTGAGTCAAGTTAGGAATCTACAAATTGATTATGATTTGATAAATGAGAAAGAGATTTGATTTGGTCTTTATGATAGACCCTTGTGATGTTTGTGGTGGATTTTCTAACGCATTCTGAGCTTGTGTCTGGGAGTAGTATTTAGCACTGAGCGAAAAATATGATATTTTTCCGAAACTACGTACCACCGTAGGATTGATATTGATAATTATGGGCCAGAGGTCGAGTATGAGATTGTGATCACTAAATTTAGGTCGTACTCCCTGGAAAGAGTACGACGCTCCCGCCAATGTGGGGTTCTCTCCTTAGGAAGGTAAATCGCTGGACTCCATGTAGCTCACATGGTTTATGTCGGTTATAAGAACCTCCCATGTCCATAAGAGTTGAGTTTCTTAAATTACCGAGTCACTCCGAGTCTTGAGTTGAAGAGTTGAGTTATTTATGATGATTTATGAGGTTTTTATCATATGATTTATTTACTATGAGATCATGAAAAGTATGTTTCAATCTAACTCAAGCCAAGTGAGCCATCATTGTACATATGCATATTTTTATGAAATTGATGATGATATTTGCATTGTTGCATACACCCCCACATACTCAATACATTTCAAAGTGTTGACCCACATATTTTTTTATGGGCTACATTTTCTCATAATGTAGGTTCAGTTACTCAGCCGCAGCTGCGTTAGCGATATTCGAGTGCCTCAACTACGTTCCCTCAGTGGTGAGTCCTTATGGTTCGAGGACCGTGTCTATATTTTTTGTGATATCGTTCTGTTGTTATGGCTTTCAGTACTGTTTGAGTCAGTTGGGGGTTTGTCCCAATGGCTCCTTGATTTTGATGTATAGAGGCTTTGTCAGACTAGAGGGTTGGTATGTATAGACATTCAATATATTTTGGTTGTACAGTCTAGTATTCTTCAGTATTTCTCTTGAACTCGATGTGGTATATCTCTTTGTTGTGCATGACTATTGTTGAATTGAATTCCTTGAGGTAGTGTCTAGCTTCGAGGGTTAGCTTAGGGCTACGTGTAGCCCTAAGCACCGTGTGGCGTCTCTGAATGAAATTTTGGGGCGTTACATCCCGATAAGTTGATATGTAAGCTCTCTCATCAACACTGTTCCAACAAGGTAAATCATAAAAGGAATCAGGAAAACCACTATGTGCCGGCCTTTTAGAAGATGATGCTACTCGGGAGGATGAGGAGCGACAGTTGGAGTGATATTTGTAGGTACGGCTAAATCAACTAAATCAGCATAGTGCTTATATAATTTTTCTATGTATTCAATCGCATCACCCATAGCCGTCCACAAATTAGGTTGTACTTGTTCAGAATCATTGTTAGTATTTATTTCTAAGTTAGCATAAATAATAGTACTAAAGTGGCACATAGTATTATATTTCATGCACGTATTTAGCATAACACCAACCAAGTAAATAGGGGGAATCGGAAAAAAATATTTTTTAAATTTAATAAACATGGAACCAACAACTTCTTTATAACCTTCTTAATTTTTATATATTCTTTGAGCAAACCAGAAATATAGGCTATATATGCCAAAATATTATAAACAGTAGGATAATAAGCACCGAAAAATTCAACCGTTGCTACATAAAAATTTTCTAAAAACTTAACAAGATCATTAATTATAACTCAATCAGAATCATGTAGCAAGCAATCAGCAGAATCAACAAACGAACCGCAATGTTGGTTAAAAGCTAGTGTAATAGGAACTCTATATTTATACAAGTTTTTTAAAAATTATACGTAGAATTCCATCTAATATCAATTTCCTCAGGCATCAATATCGGTGCAAGTCCATTTTCTTGACATTTTACTTTAAATTCTCTAATTCTCGGTCTACGATTATTTCCTTGAATAAAACCAACAGCAAGACGGATTTTTTCAATATAAAACTCAAGACCATCTTTTACAATTAAATTATATATATGACATGCACACTTAATATGAAAAATTTCAGGCAACGGCGGAGATAGCTTAGATTTTAACTTTTTTATAGCAGTCTTGTTGTAAGAAGCATTATCAAAACAAATACATAAGATTTTATTTTCGATACCATAAAATTCAGCAACTTTAACAATAGAATCAGCAATAAAATCTCCAGTATGTTTACGATCTTCATCATATAAAAAAGCAAGAATACGTTTTTGCATCACAAAATTACTATCCATCCAGTGACAAGTAACGGTTAAATAATCATTTTTATTTATAGCACGACCAAGATCAGAAGTTATGGACAATCTACATTGAATATTTTTTAACAATGTTGATAAATAAAAACAATATTGTGAATGAAGTCTAAAAATATCAGACCGACAAGTACTTCTAGGAATACGATTAAATAAAGGATTAGAAATTGCTTGAATCTAATGAATAAAGGCATCAGAAGAAGGAAAACTAAAAAGCAAACAACCCACAGCTATCATTTTAGCTATTTCTTCCCGGTCCCTCAATTTATTATACTTCTTTGTTACCTGACCGATTGTTGGGTCCATTCTAGTTTGCGTTGGCCCATCAACATCCCCACCACATTGTGCAATATTTAACTCTCTTTTTTTAGCATCACCTATATGTCTCATTAACGTACCCGTACCCCCTTGCTTGTCTCTGCTTTTATGCTTATATATTTGTTGACAAATATTGCATTGCACCTCAGTAGCTGATATACATTCAAAAAATTGTCATGCAATACTAGTTGTTTTATGAGCTCTTGGGGCACGGGGAGGAAGGAAATGGAGATTAACCGATTCAGATCTAACGCTAGCATTTCCTACTACGAGTGTCTCACCAATATTTTCATCATCTTCATCTAAATTAACCGCATCTACTTCATTTTTTTCTTCTATACCGTAATTTTTCTGAGCTTCTACATAATTCATATCGCGAGCACCTACACCTATTTCTTCCTCAAAAGGTGTACCAACCGGTACCGGAGGCGAAGACACACGGGTATATCTACTACTTGAAATACCTCTACCCCTAGTAATTCACTTTTTACTACCACAACCGCTTTTGGGACAAAAAATTTTAACACCTTTAGTAGCGAGGTTTCTTAATTTATCCATAATATAAATTAAACTAAAAAAATTCAAAATACACAAATATAATAAAATTAAATATTCAACAATTAATACAATAAATAAAAATTAAATGTAAGATATGGAATGATAATACCAAATTTTGGAATTATCCGAAGGTTGCGACTTTAGAAACTTCCACTCATACTTTGTAATCGCAAAATAAAAAAATTAAAGTGATCACTTTAGGAAATTAAATGCATTGAATATTTGAGAATTAAGAGAGAATGAGATTTGAGAGAGTAAAAAATTATGTGAAAAATGATTTGAAGGTGTAGAGTATTTATAGAATTTTTTTGGGGATTAAAAAATATTTTAAATAATTTTTTTTTAATAAATGGGCCCAAACTAGCCGTTGGGACCCAAAAATGGCTATATAACCGTTGGGCCAATGGCTAGTTTGGCCCAAATATCCTTTTTTTGAAAAACAAAAAAAATTATCCGGATCGGGTAGGTTAACCGACGGGCCTGAACCGGACCGAGTTAACCGAGCCCAACCAAAAAATTTAATCGACCCGGGACCCGGTACGCTACAGCCCATGTGCTGACTGGACCGGGTTAAACCGGAGCGATTTTATTAAGTGAGCAGAATTGGGCCGGGTCAACCCGACCCGTTTGACAGGTTTAATATTGAAAGGGTTAGAAAAGGGTCGCTTACGAATTTCTTTTGATAGTAGTTAGCTCTGTCGATGTGTGTCTTTGATTTATTTTTCAATTTTTTTAGGACAAACAACAAAATATAAGAAATTTGACCCCTAATAACAAGACGTTCTCTATGTTTCTGAAATAATTACAAGACACATCGAAATAATTTATACCTATATATAAAAGAGGATGATGTATTTGGTAGTCCACAAGGACATTTTTGGTATTCTAATTTTTATGGTCCTATAAGATTATTATACATAGCAAGTGATGGTGATTTTTCATATATATTTTATTTTTGCTCGTATTCTTCTTGTTAAGATCATTGTACTTGGATAGATTATCTTTTAATTAAAATTTCCTTCATTTTAAATCAACAATAACTTGAACTCAAAAAAATTATTCAAGACAACTTAATACAAAATTAAATTTTGTAATAATTTCAACTATTACCTTATAGATTTTTCTAATATAATATTCAATCCTCCAAAAACTTATAATACATAAAATAATTTAATAAATAATATTTGTATTTATTATTTTTCTTGGTGGATATGAAAAAAAGACAAAAGAATAATTAAACGGGCAAAATTCAGAAATAACATACTTATCCTCTTAACTATGAATTTCATAACAACAATTTCATAATTACATAATATAACAAGTTGTATTTTGTATTTTTGCAAATTGTTGCTACAAAAATACAAATGCATATGATTTTTACTGTCCTTATGATTGATATGTATTTTGTATTTTTGCAAACTGTTGCTACAAAAATATAAATACATACAAATACATATGCTACAAAATGTAATTTGATAAAAGTGTTGTTATTTTTTGTAATTCTATACTTAAGTATGCTACTTTATGTATTTTTTCCTAATTAAAATGGGCGAATGAGGTATTATTTTAAGGGGCGTATAAAAAATATACATAACAACTAATTAGACCAAATGAATTATTCTATTAATATTAGTTTAATTATCTTTTAATATTCTTATAGATCATTATTAAGTTAATTTATGTAATGACTCTAAACTAAAATTATAATCATTATAATATAAACTTAAAGTCATTGAAATATCTTATTTCAGATAATTCTATAAAATAAAAAAAATATATTGCAAAACTCTTGCCACTAAAATTATGAGAGAAAGTAAAACTCAATAAATATAATTTATTTCTATCTATACCTAAAGAATTACGTACCCACAAATTTATAAAAATATCAATATTTTCTATTGTGTTCTTCTCTGAATCCTAATTATTACATATTTTAAATCACATTATTTTATAAAATATCGAATTACTTGTAGCATTGTGATATAAATTATTATTTTTTAATTATTCAGTTATGTAATTAAATGTTTTAGTAATTATGAAAACCTATCAACAAGATATGTTTAATATACCATTCAATTACATTAATTATAAAATAAAAAATATATGATATAAATTATATTTTTAAATTTAAATTTAAATTATTACGTTCAGGGCCTTCATGAAACTAGTGTCTCGGATATACAAGACAACAGTTAGATGTATCTGAAATACACACAACAAAAGTACAAAAATACATGGTTTTCTAATTATTATTTTTTTTCAGCGAATCTATACTACCGCTTCACCACCCTCCACCTCCGTTTTCACCTCTTCCTCGTTGATGCACCGACTCTACTCCGTCCAGCAACAACCTCCGATCTCCACGCACCGCTAGATCTACCTCTCCTTCATCCAAGCATCATCACCACGCCGACCATCAACCAGGTTTGAATGAATCTTAAGATGGACGGTGGTACTTCCTCAACCTTTAAACCCCAAGATGCCACTTCTCTGACGAGCACCAGCAACCAGAGATACATAGATATGCCAGCGAGGTTCGCTGATATTCCTGCAAAAATCCCTGTTTCTCCATCGTGAAGCCTCAAAATCTAAGTTGTGGGTTGCTGGTCCTCCGTCGTTGTTGAAGCTTCATGAATTTTATCGAAAAATTAATTAATGAATCTGGTAGGTCTTTGATCGTGTATCTTACCCAATTAATGTATATTCTTGTATCTGATCTGTCGTCGTTATCGAAATTTTATGAATCTCACCGAAAAGTTTATGAATCTGACAGGTCTTTAGTCATGTATCTTATCAAGTAATGTGTATTTGTATATCGTATTCTTAGATCCACAGTGTTGGATATACAGTTCCAGAATACGCAATCTCAGATACATGTGAATCTGTGTATTTGAGATACACACAACCTTTAAGATGCACTCAAATTTGATATATTTTATAATTTAATTTAAAGAGACTTTTATAAATAGCCTCTTACGTTTGGTTATTTCTGTTGTTTGCCCATCTTTTTATTGACGGAGTTTGAGAAAGTGACTTGAAAAGATAAGTCAAATGAAAAAGGAGCGGAAAAGGAATGTCGCCATGTCAGCTCAACATCTTGAACCACTATTATTTTGTCTCATTATCACTACTTTACAGCTCCAAGACTTCAAAAATATTTAACATTTTTATCTTAAATCTTTGTTGATATGTAGTTATAGCAGAGTCTTTGATTGTTCATGCCGAAGATTTGAGTAACAATTAAAGCGCTCAAGTTCATTGCACCAAAAAAGGTCGATAATCTTTATTTGTATTTTTCTACTTTGAATCTCATTCATGATTCATGATTTGACATGTGCCTTAATTTGTCATCAGTTTTGATTAGTTTTCACTTTAAAGATTATGAAAAAAATGAGGGTTTTTTATGTCTCTTGTTGGAGACATCATGTCATATGATCTAATATTTTGAACAAACATTAAAAATATCGAACACCTTCTAAGTTTCATATTAATTACAAGATGTATCGAAGTAATTTTTCATACACAAGCCAAGTTTCGAATGTATCTGGGATACACATGCCAAAATTATCAGGTCAGCCAAATTTTAGAATTTTCGCCATTGCCATGAGACCATGACGACGACAATAATGATGAAATTACTACTAACACCACCAGCCCCGCCGTTTTTAAACTCACCACCGCCACCTTCTTTTTCTTCTTCACGAATAGCTAAAATTTCTTTTTCTTATAAGCTTACTGATGGAGATCTGACCCTATCGAAGAAGATCTAGGTGAGAGCGAAGTGAGACGACGTTAGAGTTTGGGTGGTGTTTTTGGTAGGTACCTTGGTCCAATGACTGATTCGTTATGACCGTCAAAAAACATGAATCTACGTTCACCAAAAAAGGAGAAGAGGGACAATGGTTGCTTTTGATTGACTGATGTTCTAGTAATTTTTTTATCAGAACAGTAAAAAGGAGAAGAGGGACAATGGTTGCTTTTGATTGACTGATGTTCTAGTAATTTTTTTATCAGAACAGTAAGAGTTCAGATACATGGGCATTATAAACAAAGCTCAAAATTATTTCAGGTACATAATCTAGGATACACAGTCTCAGATACATAATTATGAAAAACTCAAAATTATTTCAGATACAAAGTCCTAGATACACAATCTCAGATATATAATTTCAGATACATAGTCCCAAATACACGTGAACATGTGTATCTGAGATATAAGGGCCTAAGTACATGCGATTTTGATAGATTTTGCAATTTAATTTAAAGTTAAGAGAGCTTTTGTAAATAGTCGTCTTATGTTTGGCTATTTCATTAAGTAGGTGTTTGGCCATTAGAAGTTTTTCATTTTTTTCTTAAAATTATTTCACTTTAGTGAAAAATAGCACTAAATAGTAGTGTTTGGCTATGAGAATTATTTCACTTTAGAGAAATTATTTTTGAAAAAGTGAAAATAAATTTTACTTTTTTTCACTTTTATTTCTCTCACAAAATTTTAAAAACAACTCTAATTTATATTCATGATTCAACACAACACCAATTCCAACTTCAACTTCAACTCCAAAATATTATTATTTCATGACCAAACGGGATCTAACTATCCAATGTTTTTTACTTTTATCGAAGTTGCTAAATCAGAAGCTTATTTAGTGTGGTGAATCTATTTAAACTATTAAATCCGCGTACCCCCTACAAATGGCATCAGAGCACAGCAATTTAAAAAGTACGGAAGAGATATATATTAGAGTTATATTAGAGTTAAAATTAGATTTAGAGTTAAAAAATTTACCTACAAAAATATTAAATTAATTATGCGAAGACCATTTAAAAATAGAGAAACTTTTAGAAAAATTAAAGAATCTTTAATTAGTAAATATTCAGAATATATAAGTCTAAATAAAACAAAAGAAAATCCACAAAAACTAGCCTACTTAATTATATTAATATCTAGTATTTAATCAAAATTAATAACACACTTAAAATCCAGAAGAATGAGATATATACCACCTAATTATGATAAAATTAGATTTAGATATCCACCAAGATATTATAAATATAATTTAAAATGAATAAAGTACAACAATATAAAGAACTAAAACAAATCATCTCTGAAAAACGTAAAGAATTAAAAATAAGAATAAAAAGACTACATTATAATATATTTGCAGGAGTTAGTAAAAACTCAATAGATACACAAAAAGATGAAATATCAAAATTAGAATCACAAATAGATAGTTTAGAATATGTATATCAACATGACCTATTCACAATAAAATGAATAAAGAAGAATTTATTATAGATGAAAAAATATATGAAAACTACGAAGGATCAAAAATAAAAATAGTATTTTCTAATCTAGGATGAAGATATAAGAAAATAGGTGAACATTTATATCTAATGTTAGAAAAAAGAAGAATTAAAATTAGAAGATAAATTAACAGCAATGGTAAGAATAGAAAAAGAAAATGAAGAGATAGATAGGAAAAAGGAAATAGAAAAAATAAAACAACAAACTACGGAAGAAATACGAAAAATAGAAGAAACCAAAAATAGTAGAATTGCTGAATTAGAAAAAGAATTACAAATGTTAAAAGAGCTGTATGAACAAAGACAAAAAGAAAAAGAAGAAAAAGATAGAGAACAGAAATTACTAAACGAGATAAATCAATTTAAGGAAAAATTAGAAATAAAAAACGAAGAATTAGAAATAAATAATATAGATATTGAAGAGACAGATAATTATGAGTCCGAAGATAGTGAAACATGTACAGAAATATTAACAAATACAAAAAATCTAGAAATCAATGAAGAACAAAACAAAATTAATGAGGAAAACTTAGAAAATACCCACACAGAAATAAATACTCTTGATAAAAAAGAAAATGAAAATATAATACCTAAAACAGCACAAATAAGAAAACCTATATATTATAAGAATAAGTTTAAAAAATATAATGAATATGATAAATGGATACCAAAACAAATAGTGAATAAAAATTATAACTTTTTAGATCTAGACTGTATAATAGATACAGAAAAAACAATACAATTATGGATAGGATATATGACAAAACAATTATTAGATAATAATATAAATATCACAGATGCACCGGAATATATAGAAAAAACACTAATAGGATCAGT
>NC_061121.1:17324158-17337101 GCF_002878395.1 Capsicum annuum
GTTTAACAAAATCCACAATTAAATTTTTAGATGAATAGGTGGTTCTCCGAATGCTAATGTATATTTAATTGCTTTTTACATTCTCAAATAAATGATTGCATGTCGGAATATATCTATCAGTGGATTCTAATAATATGCGCTTCTTACTTAAAACTTTTGTCTATAGCTGTAAATATCACATATTGACATTGACTAATTTTCATGATCCAACCTTACATTTGTATGTTATAATCAACATATAAATCTAGAATAAGAAAAAGAAGAGGAGAAAAGGAAGAAGAAAAAGAAATTTCATAACTTCATGAAAGCATTTTAATTTTAAATTCATATTGTAACAGATACCTCAAAAAAATTATTTAGCAACTGATTGGCAGTAACAAGTACTTTTTCGTTGCTAATTAACGACGGATAGACAATAAAATAGAATTTTTATTGCTAACTAATTAAAAAATAAAATTAGTAGTCGAATTAGTGACGGATTAGCAACAAAAAGTAAAATCTGTTGCTATATTTTGACAGTAAATATTGGCCTCTTTATTTTAGTGACAAAGTTAGCAACATAAAAGGGAGAAAATTTTTCTTGACATGGTGGAGACGAAAATAGCAACAAAAATATTGTCACTGAAATTATTTTACCATTTTAAAAAATATATTAGAAATTATTGTAACAGAAAAAGGCATTTTGAGGTTTTTGTTCTTAAATTTTTAATAAATAATTAGCAACGGATATAATATCTGTTGCGAAATTCGTCACCCTACCAAGTAAATATTAGGGCAAACTCTTTTATGTCACTTTGTTCCAACATTTAATATCCTCCGCCTCTTTTCAAAAAAGACTCTCCTTTCCTTTTTTTCTCAATTGAGAAAAGGGAATCACTCAATAGCAATTGGCAAGGCTATTAAACGCTCAATTTTGAATCTAAATTAGAGGTACGATTCTAACTCTTGTAATGTGAGTTGTTTTTTCTCTTTCAATTTCTTAATTTCTAAGTTAAAAGTCACTTGTAAATGATAGGTTTAGGATTGTTTGAGCTCTTTCACATAGAGTTGTTCGATTATTGTGTTAAAAAGTTCAATAAATAATTATTTACTCGAAATAAGAATCAAATTTTTCCTCAGAATTTTTGTTTGTGGGGTTTTTAATATTTTCTGTTGTATGTTCATTAATCTCAAATTTCTTCAACAAAATTTCTGTTTGTGTGGTTTAATTTTTACTTTGTTGTGTACATTGATTATGTAGGTTCTATTTGTGGGTTGTTTGAGCTCTTTCACTTAGGGTTGTTCGATTATTGTGTTAAAAATTTTGATTAATGGTTATTTAATCGAAATGGGAACCATATTTTTCTTCAGTATTTCTGTTGTGGGGTTTTTTGATATTTTCTGTTGCATGTTTATTAATCTTAAATTTCTTCAATAAAATTTATATTTGTGTGGTTTAATTTTCACTTTTTTGTGTACCTGATTATGTAAGGTTGTATTTAGTGTGTTGCATGTTCAAAAAAGTAGAAAACATAGAGATATTTGAGTCATTTTTGCTTATTGCTGATCTAATTTTGTGTGAACAGCAAAATGTACTATGTTTCAGATTCCTTTGAAATTGTGCAATTGTCATAATCATTTTCTCTTTTGTTGTGTAGACTGTTTCATATTTGTAGAGGATTGTTTCATGTTTCTAGAGGATTGTAGTAATGCCTTGAGCAAATGTCAATTGTGTAGACTATCAAAATTGTGTAGACAATTGTGTAAACTGTAAAAATTGTGTAGTTTGTTTTATGTTTTTAGAGGATTGTAGCAATGCCTTGAGCAATTGTCAATTGTGTTTTCTATAGTCTTTTGCCATGATTTCTTGATTGCTGTGATATACTGTCTATTGGAAACAGCCTGGTAAAGTTTGCGTACACTTTATCCTTCCGCAGATGTCATTTGTGGGATCACACTTGGTATATGTTATTATTTTTCTTAATCTGATGGTGTTGTTATGCTTTTTAGATTTTCAGAGAGACCCACTAAGGATATCAACAAGTGCCAGAAAGTGAGCTAACGACTATCTGATACTATAACATTCTCCCTTTTAAATAATTTTGAATCAGTTTTTCATATGTTTCTCTGTTATCGTTTGTGTTCTTGAGTATTCGTGAATCTGTCTCTATTTTTTTTTACTTACCGATTGCTTGAAAAGGAGCAACCATGAACATTCTGATGCCTTAATAGTCTACATACAGTTGAGGAGTTGTTTTTAATATGATTCACCATTCAAATAAAATCAATCCATTTATTCTTAACTTTTGTGATGTAATTTTGTGTTAAAGTTGTAATTTTTTTTTTTTTGCCCACAAAGTTGCAACTTATTTTTTGATTTTGTTTAATGTTCAGATTTTGGGTATGTAGTTTGCTGAAATTTGATGTTCTAATCTTGTTGTCGGGAGCTTTTGCCTCATGCCTTATGATTGTAAAGTTAGAAGTTTCAGTTTTGTTTGTAAATAAATTTTTGCTAACCTTTATTAAGAAGGACAATGAATGATATGTTCTGTTTGTGATTTCTTATTCATTTTGTAAAAAATGACTGATATATTCTATTTCCTTGTAAAAATAGAAAGATATATTCTAGTTTGTTAATTTATCTAATTTGTTCTTCTCTTTAGTGATAATTCTGGTTGTACGAATTATATAAAAAATAAAACTCTAGTTGTGTTGTTTATGTCAACATTAAAAAGAATATGAATAATCTATAGTGTGGATGGATGTATGATAGGTGGGATAGCCGAGGGGATATAAACTCTAGATTTCATTACTGGTGTGAATAACTTTATCCAATTTGCATGTTCTCAACAAAATTACATGAGTGGTAACAATATTAGATGTTCATGTAAAAAATGTTGCAACATTAAACACAAAAATGTTGAAACTGTTAGATATCACCTTCTTCATGAAATTTGTTAAGGACTATTTTGTTTGAAAACATCAAGAGAGAAAAGATGTGATCGGTGAAATTTCCTCCAGTAATGATTTGAACAGTGGTGCTCAACTTGAATTAGGATATGATAATTAATATCGATAAATAATTTTCGATGTTGTTGGTCCCAACTTTAAACATGATTTGAGTTGGCAACCTTACAACAATATTGAATCCAGGTCTTCTCATCCATATGAACCTTCAATTGAGGAGGAACATGAAACTTCGATGGAGGACGAGCCTAATTTAGAGTCACAAAAATTTTATGATTTGTTGCACATTGCTAATGCAAAATTATATCCCGATTCTTTCCTCTTTCAACTTGCAGTAATCTCTCAAATGTAAAATATTAAGATAGAGAATACTATATCACGTAAGGATTTTAACCAAATGATGCAATTGTTTAAAAAGGCTTTACCGAAAGATAACCTACTGTTTGATAATTATTATTAGCCTAAGAATCTAGTACGTAGCTTAGGTTTACTGGTTGAAAAAATTGACTGTTGTGAATCGGAATGTATGTTGTATTGAAAAGATGATGAACATTTTATCTCTTATAAATTTCGAGGCAAAGAGAGGTATAAGCGTCGAGTTGGCTCTCATAAGAGGAAATTGATCCCTTACAAAAGGATGTATTATTTTCCTTTAATTCCTAGCTTGAAGAGATTATATGCATCCCATACTACAACTGCTGACATGAGATAGCATCATGAACATATAAAAGAGGATGGGGTAATGTGTTATCCATCAGACTCTGAAGTTTGGAAGAACTTTAATGGAGCTCATTTTTTTTATCGATGAATCAAGAAATGTAAGATTGGGGTTATGTACTGATGGTTTTCAGCCATTCAGTCAGTTTGAAAGAAAATATTCTTCATGATCAGTAATTATCACTTTATATAATTTACCTCCAGGATGTGCATGAAAGAGGCAGATATGTTCTTAACTGTCATTGATCCAGGACCAAACAATGTTAAATATAAAATTGATGTTTATTTGCAGCCTCTAATAAAGGAGTTGACCATGTTATGGGAGACAGGTGTAGAAGCATTTGATATCTCCAAAAAATAAAATTTTCAATTGAGAGCAGCTTTGATGTGGACAACTAGTGACTTCTCAGCATATTCTATGTTATCAAGATGGAGTACTGCAGGTAATTTGATTGTCCTTGTTGTATGGAGAAAACACAATCCTTTAGATTACAACATGATCGAAAAATATCATGGTTCGACTGTCACCATATGTCCCTTGACCAACATCATCCATTTAGGAGAGATTGTAAAAAAAATTTTAAAGGTCAGACTGTCAAAAGATCACCACCACCCTATAGAATAGGAGAAAAAATATTGAATCAAATTTGTGATTTGAGGATAAAAAAAAGTAACAGAGTTAGATATAAAAAAAGTTAATCAGAGAATATGCAGTTCTTATGGATGAAAAGGTGAAACATCTTTTAGGATTTGTCTTATTGGGGTTATAACATGATTCGACATAACCTTAATGTCATGCATATTGAGAAAAAATTCATTGATAATGTATTTAATACAGTCCTCAATATTGATAAGAAAATCAAAGATAGTCTACAAGCTCGTCTAGATATAGTCAATTACTATGATCGACCTCAGTTGGCAATGAATGCTTCTGAAAAATATCTCAAAGCTATATATACAATAGACAAGGAAGCAAGCACTATCTTGTTTAATTGGATAAAAGGCTTAAAATTTTCAGATGAATATGTTTCAAATTTGGGTAGGTGTCTAGACGCAACTGTAAAAGGATAATTAGACATGAAAAGTCATGATTGTCATTTGTTCATGCAATGATTGACGTCTATTGCTTTTTGTGAACTACTTCCAAGTAATGTCTGACAAGCACTTACAGAGTTGAGCTTATTCTTTAAAGATCTTACATCAACTACTCTTCGAGTGGATGACATGGAGAGATTACAGGGAGATATTCCGCAAATCTTGTGCAAGTTAGAACCTATATTTCCTCCTGAGTTCTTTGACTCAATGGAACATCTGCATGTGCACCTTTCATATGAAGCAAAGATTGCTGGACCTATACAATATCGATAGATGTATCCTTTTGAAAGGTAATGCAAAAATTCATGTTGAGCTTGTGACAATTATGTTCTTATTAACTTTTCAAATATGATGGTTTGTCCATTTATCTGTTTAGGTATCTTGAAACTCTTAAAATAATGATTGGAAATAAAGTAAGTGTTGAGGGTTCCATAAGTGAAGCTTACTTGATGACAGAGTCAACACTATTGTTTTCTCATTATTTTGAACCACGTGTCATAACACACAATCATAATATGAATTGTAATGATGATGGTGATATTGTGGAAGATCTTGAAGGAAATTTATCAATATTTATCCATCCCAGTCGATTATAAGGAGAATAAATAAAGAGAAATTTAACTCTTGAAGAAATCAAGGATGCCCAAACTTACATTTTACTAAATTGTGAAGAGGTTGGGTCATTTGTGAGGTAACAAAAGTTAGTTGTATCAACTTAATTTTATAAGCATATTCATATATCATGGCTTGAAATTGAACTTATGTTCTTTCAATGAAGTATGTTTATGCAACGTTTGCAAGAAGAATTTTCAAATGTCTCTCAAGATCAAATAAATGAGAGCCTTGAAGTAAATTTCTCTATATGGTTCAAGGAATATGTAAGGCTTCAAAAATTTCTTCTATATAATTATGCACTTAAATTGAATTATGAAATTGAACTAAATTTTATAATCTTTTAAATAGGTCGGACTCAATCATATTGAGAATGAATTCCTACGTAGTCTTGCTCGTGGATAATTGATGGCACTACATCTCATTCAGTGTATTTTGTTAATGGATACAAATTTCATACAGATTTTCATGATAGCGCAAGATCAACAATGAACAGTGAAGTTTGTATCTCAGATTCAAATTTTGGTGATTTCTATGGACGAATAAAAGAAATTATAGAAGTGAAATACCGTGAAGCACCTTTAAAGCAAACTATACTATTCAAAATTGAATGATTTGACCCAACTATGAATGTTGGTGTTAAAAAGCATAATCAGTATAAATTGATTGATATTAACCATCGTCGGCGATATAAAAAATATGAACCTTTTATTCTGGCAATGCAAGCAACTCAAGTGTGTTATGTGTCTTATCCTAGCAAGAAAAAGGACAAGGATGATTGAATAGTTGTATTGAAGGTCAAACCTCGAAATGTTGTTGAATTACCCGATGAAAAAATTAAGACAGTTGCAGAACTGAATATTCCATTTCAAGTTAAAGAAGTTCAAGTTTATGAGAGACATGAATGTTGTCACAGATGAAAGTATACACTTACATGATCCAAATGGTGGCTTAATTGAAATGGATGAACTTATTGATGATGGTTTATTGCAAGAGTATCATGAGATCCAAGAGAATGCTACAGAAGAAGAGTATGAAACTGAGGATGATGAAGAGGAAGATTTTAAAAAAGACATAGATAGTGATTAGTGCTTGATAAAAAAACAAGCTATTGTATCTTAATTTTATTTTGTGAGCAGTAATTTTATCGAACTAGTATCATATTTTTTGTCTCTGCTCGTTGTTTACTCCAAACTTGTTGCTACAACTATTTTTAGGCTTTGCTTGTTAATTTTTGCTCTTTATTTCTCATCCATATTTTTAAGCTACAACTATGTTTTTTTTTTGCTTTTTGTACAAGTTTTTTGCAAAGACGCAAAAATTGATATTCAAAAGTAGATTAACTACCATCTCTGATCCCCCCTCTATATTGTTGTGAGTATCCTGTAATTAGATAGGATTTAGTGTACATATTTATTGCAGATTTGACTGGTCTAAAAAGAGAAAGATGAGCTTTTCTTTTTTGAATCAGATTTGTGCTTTTACATTTTTTGATACCTTGTCTACGTATTGTTGTCTGGTTCTCTTTGTATTATTCAGTTTGCATCTTATTTTCACTTAACTAATACAGTTTTTTTTTTATAAATATGGCTAGAGGTAGAGGTTGAGGTTGCAGAAGCATTGGGCGTGTAGGCAAGTCTGCAGTTAAGAGTAATCCTGATATTACTGCAAACATACCTACTATTTTTACTCCTACTACTGTTAGTCCTCAAGCTTATGTTAGTCCTCAAGCTAATGGCATAGGTGGTCAAGATGATACAAACCAAGTTCAATCATTGATTTCTCAAATTATACTAATGGTTCAAACTTCTGGTGATGGTAGTAACCCTACAACACCTGAATCATCTCCCATTAATCAAAATCGTCAACATAACAGCTGAAGGTACATCTACTATAAGGAATCAAATAGGTGAGGGTCTTAACCAATCGACTTCATCCTTAAAAATGGATGAATATAATAACTTATGGTCTTTTTGCTTTCTCTATGTGTGTGTATGCTTTAGTTTTTTTTAGTTGATGATATATTGGTGGTTCTTGATTTGAGAGGAGTTCTTGTCGACAGAATTACAATGAGAGTATTTTGTAGTATTTTGATGGTTCTGTTGGTGGTTCTGGTTGTGAGTATTTTATAGTATTTTAGTGGTTCTGTAGGTGGTTCTTGTTCTGTTGGTGGTTCTTGATCTGTTGATGATTCTTATTATGAGTATTCCAGTGTTACATGGGATTCTAGAATTACAGTGAGGTATGTTGTGAGGTATTTTGTAGGATTTCAGTATTACATGGGATTTCAAAATTACAATGTTGTATGTTGTTGTGAGTTCTTGTGCATAATTTGCATCTTATTTCCACTTTAACTAGTACCATTTCTTTTAATAAATATGACTTGAGATAAAGATAGAGGTCGGGGAAGCATAGGGCGTGTAGGCAAGTCAGCATCTAGGAGTATTCCTGTTTTACTGTAAACATGCCTATTATTCCCACTCTACTGTTAGTCCTCAAGCAACTGGTGGCATAGGTTGTCCAACTTCTAATCATGGTAGTAACCCTATAACACATGAATTATCTCCCACTACTCCAAATCAGAGCAACCCAATAATTGTAGGTACATCGTCACAAACCAACCAAGTAGGTGAGGGTGTATCTCCTCGCAACACAAATGGAGAAGGTAATTCCAATAGGAGCCATGTACTAACCTTTGTTACAATAACTTCTGCAGGGTTAGTTCATTTTTCTATTATTATTACATATTATTTTTTATTAATGATAGACCTCTAAATAATGTCTTAACATTGATACAGATTGCAACCTTCTAAAGTATGCTCCAATAGCATACATGAGTCTTTCAAAAATGAACCTGATTACAATGGAATCAGTTAAAAAGGTGTCTCATGTGATATAAAAAATAGCTATTTGGGGGAATTCAGGGTATACATCTTCATCATGATTGAGTTTTAAAGTGTATTTACTTTTACAAATATAATATTAATGTGTTACTTTGAAAATTTATTTCAGAAATACTTCTATTGAGATTCTTCCATTGGTGATATTGCAGTAAATAAACAGTGGCAGATTAAGGCAGCAATCATGTATAAAAATTTTATTGCTAAAATCAAAGAGAAAGGGATTAGGCAAGGTTTTATACATGAAGATGTCTGGGAAAACTGATAGCGACTTTGGGCAGATTCTAAGTGTGTTGAAAAGTAAAAAATAAATGCGTAAAATCATCGTGGTGACAAAAAAGTCGTTGTTAAAACTTACACGGGAGGGTCTATCTCAATTGGAGAGTACCGAAAGAGATTTGTAAGTATATATTTCAAGTACTACCCCCTAATTTCTTTCAATACGAATCTGTTAGCTAGTTTCAGAGTCCCTAATAGCTCTAGAGTGGTAGAAAATATGATCAACATTACAGCAAGTGCTAGCATTATATTGACATTGAGTTTGAAATATATTTATCCTTGTGTGGTGGGTTTTGCTTCTCTCATGTATTGAGTGTTAATCTTTTGACTGCTTCTCTCATGCATTGACATTGAGTTTGATGTAGATTTATTCAAATTGACATTGTGGTTGTTGATATTGTGACAACTTTTAAAAAAAAATTCTTGTATTAGTTTTTTATATGAAAATAGTATGCAGCTGTTAGGATGAAATTTTTCTGCTGTTTTTATGAAAACAGTATGTATGAATTTCTCATATTTTTGCTGCCCATATGAAAATTTTTCTACTATTTTTATGAAAATAGTAGTGATGTATTTTTCACATTGTGCTGCCCATGCATATGCATTTTTCACACTGTTCCTTGTATGCAACCGTGTTTATTCCTTTCCCTTCTATTAGCTGTTGATGTTATTGTATTGAAAGTTTAAAATAGTGAGTTACACATTAATATGTGAAATGAATGGTCCAACAAGTTTGTTGTTGTACAATGCTCAACACTTATTTTTTACAGGCTGCTGAAATGGGTCGAGATCCAACACCAAGTGATTTACATTTGTATGTGTACACACATGGTCATGATGAAAAATCTTTCATTGATGAACGTTTCTGAATCGTCCATGTAAGATTAAATCTTAATGTAGTAGTTTACTTAATTCTTGGTTTTTTAGTTTAAAGTAATTTTTGATATCTAATTATTTTAAGGCATATTATCAAGTTGTCAGAGGAGAAAAGAAGCGAAGAGTATTTGGTCTTGGATCTGAAGCAAAAGACTATTACAGCAAGCTCTTTTTGTTTCTTGCGGAAAGACTTCATCTTCAGCTTCTCGTGAATCGGAATCAGCTGCAGATTTGAATTTGGGTGAGTTTGTGAAGCGATTGATTCCCGCACTTTAAAATCAGTTTATTCCTATTATCATTAAGAAGGTACAAAAGTTGATTTCTTCACAATCAGTTGTGACACCTGGGGCTACTACTTTGGACGATCTTGATTCCTTAGATGATGATTGCAATCTTGATCAGTTATGATACTTTTGACGATCAGTGCATTAATTTTTTATGGTCTATTTTGTTGAAATGTTTAAAATTGTGCAACAAAAATATACGCTTGATGAATGTGGATTCTTTTAAGAATAGTTGGTATCTGTTTGGCACTGTGGATGTCTTGAACATAATTATGTGTTTAGATTTTGCTATGTTTGGTATTGTGGATGATGTAAGTTCTTTTAAGGATAGTTGATAGATGTTTGATACTATGGATGTTTTGGACATAATTATGTGTTTAGATGTTGCTATGTTTGGTGTTGTGGGTGTTCAGATTTTGTTGTCTATATATGTGGGTTCTTTTAGATGAATGTTAGATACTTTAAGAATTCTATAATATATTTTTAATATGAGTCAACAGGGTGTATTTAAAATACAAATTAAAAAGGTTTTACAAGAAACTACTGACGACAGATTTAGCGACAAATTTCATCATTGCCAAAGAAAATATATTTGCGACGGATTGTAGAAACTTATTTTTTGTCGTCAAAACTGGGGCCTAAATAACAAAATTTATTGCAACAGATTGAAAAAAATTATCTTTTATTACAAAAATTGGGGACTAAATAACAAAATTTATAGCGACGGACTAGCAACGAAAAGCTTGATCACGAAATAATCAAAATGACGAAATACACTACGAAATTAGTAACGAAATTTATTAAAAAAAAATTCTTGTATTATATTTTAAAAATAATTTAAGTTTTTAATTATTGTGATTTATAATACTTTTCTTCGATTCCAATTTTAGTGACACTAATATAATTTTAAGAGTCGACAAAATATTTTATATCTTTTAAATTTTTTAAGTTGTTAATTATTGTGATTTCTAGTATTTTTCATGTAATTTTTTTGAAATATATAACATATTAATTTTTTTTTTTAGATATTTTAAGTTATTAACTATTGTAATTTATAATACTTTTTATGTAATTTTTGAATAATATATGTTACTCTCCTTGTCCAGAGTTTTGTGTCGATGATAGCCAATTATATTTTTTTAAATAATTTAAATTTTTTATCATTGTGATTTATAATGTTTTTTCTATTTCAACTTATGTGGCACAATGCTTAAATGACCATAATAATTAATTAGGGGTGATATAGTAAAATGTAATTATTATTATTTAGTATTTATTATTTTTACTATGTGTATGCGTTGATTCAAGAAAAAATTGGAAACATTTAGAAATGTGTTGAATGTTACAAATGTTAATAATCCATTTGGTGCTTCTTGATTTCTCTACATTTATCTCTTGTGTGTTTTTACTCTTTTGCCCTTTGAGTATATATAGTAATTTTTATTTTTGTAAAAAAATATCATGAAAATTTTTATTCATAGTGTGTGTGTGTGTGTATATATATATAGTAAAATTGTGGATTCAATATTATTAATTTTTCAATACATAAGTGACTTATAATCATTAATTTTGGGTGATACATTAAAATCACAATTGAAGCAGCAGAAATCAGTCAATTTTTTTTTTTGTTAATTATTGTTATTTACAGTACTTTTTATTTCATTTTCAAATAATATATGTTATTTTATATCTTCTTCTGTCCCGTACCAATTTATGTGGCACTAATATAATTTTGATAGTCAATCAAATATTTTATGTTGACATATTATTTTTTTATTCTTATTTTTCTAATACATAAATGACTTATAATAAGGAGTGATATAGTAAAATCATCGTTCGAAAGACGAAAATTTAATTTAAAACATTAAGAGTTAATTTCACATTTTATGTCTATTTTATTTTTCATTAAATATTATTTATTTTCTTAATACCTAGATGACTCATAATAATTAATTAAGAGCGATTGATTATGTTATTACTATAAAAATTAGAGAAAATGGCCAAAAGACCCCCCAACCTTTACCTCAAATCCCAACTATATACTTATACTTTGCAGGGGTCCTATGACCCCCCTGAACTATTTTAAAGTGAAATATTGTGTTTCACTCTCTTTAAAGAAAGTGAGAACGATTTTTTTAAATATTTCTTTATTTTCTTTATTCATTTTTAATTATTCTTTTTCTTTTTATTTTCTTTCTTTATTCTTCTTCTTCTTACACACAATGGCATCCAAGAACTCATCAATGACATCGAAAATTAATTTATCATTTTTCTCATCTCCAAGCATAAAATCGATTGGTTTTGACTTCAAATTGGCCAAAAATTTTAAAATGGGTATTGTTCATTGTTTTCAACTTCAAGAATGTCGAAAATTTTAAAATCGATATTGTTCATTATTTACGACTTCAAAGTCGTCGTAAATTTTAAAATGGGTATTGTCCATTGTTTCCGACTTGAAGGTTGCTGAAAATTTTAAAATTCTCTACTGCTTCCGACTTTAAGGTTATTGAAAATTTTAAATTCGGTATTGTTTATTGTTTCCGGCTTCAAGGTCGTTGAAAATTTTAAAATTGATATTCTTCGTTGTTTTCGAATTTAAGATCATTGAAAATTTAAAAATTGATATTGTTCATTGTTTTCCACTTCAAGGTTGTCAAAAATTTTAAATTCAATTTTTTTATTATTTCCGACTTCAAGATCATAGAAAATTTTAAAATCGATATTGTCCATTATTTCCGACTTCAAGATCGTCATAATTTTTAAAATGGGTATTGTCCATTATTTTCGACTTCAAGGTCGTCGAAAATTTTAAAATTTTAGATAATTTTTTTAAAAATGACGTGGCATGACGTGGCAGCGAGTGCAGCTCACTGCCTGAAACAATATCTGCGTATGAGCTTTTAAGGGTGTAAATATTCCACTTTAAAATAGTTCAGGGGGGGTCATAGGACCCCTGAAAAGTATAAGTGTGTAGTTGGGATTTGAGGTAAAGGTTAGGGGTCTTTTGGCCATTTTCTCTAATAATTAATATAATTTTATAATATCCAGTAGTAATCATTTATAATTCACCGAAATAGTATATTAATTAAATACGGGATGCTATATTTGCATATGCAAAATATAATATTATTAAACATTATTGGATAGTGCATTATATTTATCTTTCACAATAATAAAATTTTACTACAAATTTTTCTTTATTTCTTTTTAACTTGATACATATTGACCCAACAT
>NC_061121.1:17337201-17341377 GCF_002878395.1 Capsicum annuum
TATAATTCACCGAAATAGTATATTAATTAAATACGGGATGCTATATTTGCATATGCAAAATATAATATTATTAAACATTATTGGATAGTGCATTATATTTATCTTTCACAATAATAAAATTTTACTACATATTTTTTTTTATTTCTTTTTAACTTGATACATATTGACCCAACACAAATTCTAAGAAAATATTCATTAGAAATTGATTTTATTAAATTAAATTTATTACTTTTTTACTTTAAAAATTTAAAGTTAAGTTTAAATATTAGTATTTCTATATAAGAAAAAAATTTAATTTAAATTTACTAAAATAAATAAATAAATAAAAAGATTAATTTTCTATATAAAAGTCAATTAAAATAATAAAATTGATAGACTTTAAATATTTAGTTGCAATTAATTAAGATAATTTTTTATTTTGTCATGATTTATGGTGCACTGATAAAATTTTGAGAGTTGAATAGAACTTTTATCTATTTTTTAAAAAAAGTATTTTAACTTGTTAATTATTGTGATTTATAATAATTTTTACTTAATTATCAAATAATATATTTACTCCTTGTGTCCCAATTTATGTGGCTTCGATACAATTTGAGAATCAACTAAAAATTTTATATATTTTAAAAATATTTTAGGTTGTTAATTATTATGATTTGCAGTACTTTTTCTTTTATCTCAATTTATGTGGCTTTGCTAAAATAATGATAGTCAATAAAATTTCTATATGTCTTTTAAATATTTTAAATTATTAATTATTGTGATTCATGGTAACAAATTAGTTTTGAACATGATAGCCAATTAAATAAATAAAAAAAATTTACTTCCAATATGTAGTTATAGTTAATTAATATAAATTAATAGAATATATTAAATATTTAAATCATTATGACGAAACAATGAAATTATTATATATTGGAACATGGTATGTAATTAAGTGGGAGTGGAGAGATTTTTATATAATTGCATGAGAGGTGGTCGAAACCACCTCTTCTATATAATAGAAAATAATAATAATAATAATAACAATAATAATAATAATAATAATAATAATAATAATAATAATAATAATAACAAGTTATTAATTATTGCGATTTATGATAACAAAATAGTTTTGAACATGATAAATAATTAAATAAATAAAAAAAATTTGCTTTCAATATGTAGTTATAGTTAATTAATATAAATTAATAAAAGATATTAAATATTTAAATTATTATAATAAAATTATTATATATTAGAGCATGATATGTAATTACGTGAAAGTAATTGAATTTTTCGGTAATGGCAAGAGGTGGCCACCTCTTCTATATAATATATAATACTATATACTAATATACTAGAGGTGCAAGGGTCCAACGCGAGAGACGTTTTGAGTAATTAAAAATTAAGTAAAACTCAAATTTAATAAGCAACGAAATTTTACAAAATAGTTACTTCCATTTTATTTACATAATAATAAAATGCATATAATAACATGTGATGCACCGCGCTCCCAGTTAGCTGAGGTGTGGCCTCCATTGTTGTAACTCCCTCTTTGTGCTTCGTTTCAAACTTGCTTTCTTTTAGTTGCCTCTTGAGATCTTCTATGTCGCCCGAGTCTGTACAATTTGTTTATTGATGACAGATTCTCATAAGTTGGTAATAAATGGAAAACAAAGTTCAACAAATTGTTTCCCTCTTAAATTACATTAGTTCAAAACCAAAGTAAATTTGAGAAACATATACAACCATATAGTTGTTGAAGAGTCCGGTGAATTTACCTGTTGATATTTGGCTTCCAAAGCATAAATCTGATATTTGGGATCTAATTCAGTGTTCTTGTCTATTATACGTACCTAAATAAGAAATGAGCTGAACATGAAGTGTGGAAACCAATGTCAGCCTGCCTTTTAAAACGTCATCCTTATTTGCTCAAACAAAATCTTTTGATTCTGCTGAGACGGTGTACTGTAAACAGGTGTACGTCTACCAGAAGAAATTAATAGAGAATACTTGCCCAAAATTATAAAAATACGATAAAATGATGTAGCAAAACCCATTTATCTCTCTACTATATTTTCTGATAAGAAAATTCATAAGTGATGTGTTCACAATAGTTCAATTGAATCCCCAATTTGTTGGTCTCGTCCTTTTCCTCAATGCTTACTTTGTTAAATATTTAAACATCTTGTGAGAAGGTATGGGTTCAGTTTCTGCCTTATAAAGAGACTTGCATGTGTTTGTGATTCATCAATACACACACATGTTCGCTTCTAAGTTTTCCTCTCGAGGCTTTTTATTTGGTGTGTTTATTATGTTAGAAGCTTAGCTCTGGCCTGGATTGAATGATCAAACAGGTTGTCTTCTGCTAGAAGAGCTTTTTGAGTACTCAAGTTAATGGCAAAAAGGGCAGTCTCGCATTATCTTAGGCATTTCATTCCTAATTTTATTTCTCCTAGTATCTAAGTTGCATAGACTCAGGTGCCGGTATCCAAGATGGGTGCAGATCCGAGAGTCGGATTCGTCAAAATTTAATTTTTAAGATTCGGGGATGCGAATCCAATTATGGATACGGGTGCGGGAATTCGGCTAAAAAATTAAATATTATAAATATAGTTCCATATTTAAACAGTCATTTCAATTTATTTTTTCCTATATACAACAACAACAACAACAACAAAAAACTCAGTATATTCCACCTAATGGGGTCTAGGGAGGGTAGAATGTACGCAGTCCATACCACTACTCTAAAGAACTAGATTATTTTTTTCCTATATGTCGAGGAAATTTCATTTTTTAAAAAATATTCTTTATTTTTTTTCTTTTTTCTTTTACTTTTAAGGTAATTTTTTTTAGTTACTTTTTAAATTAGGAATAGTATTTTTTATATGGAAAGAAAATAAATTCTTTTTAATTAGGAGTAGTATTTGAAAAGTCAAACACTCACCAGATCTAAATAAATTAGGTTTATCTTTTTTAATATAATTTTTTTTTTAAAAAAATACAATTATCAAAAAATAGGACCATCAACAGTGACGCCGACAATTCTGCAGCATCCTAGTAATTTTACTTTTGCAAAATGCATGTGCTTATTTACTTTTCATCAGTTTCTCACCCTTCCACCGGCGATAATCCTTTCGCCGGCGATAACCAACAATCACAGATCTGAGCATAATACCATTTTCTCTTTTTTCCCCATCGAAATTCCAGTAACGATACCCTTCCTCCAGCGATAACCCTTTCACCGGCGACAACAATCACAGTCGTCAATCTTCTCCTTTTGCCGGTTTCTCCCTTTCGATAAGGGAGCCAACTTTCTTCTTGATGTTGGTTAACGTCTCCAGATTTGTTTGATCGAATCCGAGATGAATCCCATGCCGGCGTCCGTACCGGTGTCACATCGGGACGGATTCGACGGCATAACCGCCGAGTCCGAGCAACATAGCCTAGTATACATTGTGAATCTTACATTAGTATTATTAGAATGAATTGACGTCCCACATAAATTGAGAAATGAATTGGTAGTTTGCTTAAATGAACTTGAACATTCCTCCCCTCATGAGCTAGCTTTATGATATAAGTTACACCCATATACCATATCTTTACAAGTAAACCTCCCCAATAATTTCCCTAGTTACCAACACAACATTAGTCTATTAATAATTATCATCAAGATTGACAGAAGCAGTAAACCAGTAAACCACCAAAAAATCTAATCTACAGATAAAACAATCAATTTTAAGATACCCCATAGCAAAAATAAAACAAATATTCCAAGCAAGTCATTGCACATCACTTTATTTAGATCAAATAAGCAACTTCAAATGGAATTTGAAGCTAAATTAAGAAAATTAAAGCTAATTTTGGGAGTTAAGAAGGTCAATAGGTTACTTGTTGGAACAACATAATTAAACAACCAAATTTACGCTCTTTTGATGGGTAAATGACCCATAGCGCACGACACTGACAAAAGATGTCTCATGAGTAAGTCTAAATCTTGAAGGATCTGCAATTCCCGAGAAGATACATAGTGACAGAGTTGAAACAAAATGGGATGAGCTAATGAACAAAGAGAGCAAGCAACTGTACAAAGTTCTGGCTTCACAGCAAGCAAAATGCACTTGCACAGCTCACAATCAATCAAGTTTTCAATCACAAAACTTGATTGATCTTCCAGTTGGAAAGTGATACCATTCT
>NC_061121.1:17344377-17416419 GCF_002878395.1 Capsicum annuum
GCTTCTCAAACTCGAGATCAACCGGAGTACTTGCCAAAGCTTCTTCTAAACTGTCAGCTTCATAGCTCTCTTGTAAAACTCTGTCTAGCCTCAGTTTCATGAACCTACAAGTTTCGAAAAATCAGTCAAGAGAAATATAGAAAATGTACAACTTTAATCCTCTGTTATACGAAACATCTGTACCATCTGTTATATACTTTCAGGTCGTTCATATCCATGCTGCTAGCAAATCTTCACGTAACTTATATTATTTTTTTTAGATTTCACTTTAATATCGTTAGTGATATACAGGTTATACTATCCTAGATATTGTGTAAAAAATTTAATAGCACAAAATAAGTCCTAGTAACCTCTAGTTTATAAACTGATTTTTATCGGATGTTCGTCTTACAAATTGAAGTGCATGGCTCCACTCCCGACCAATAGTTCAATTTTGCTTTATCTCAAGCAAGTATTTTGGATATGAACTTGAGCATTTAAACCCAAAGAAGCAATACGTACTAAACAAGAAGGCATATCATCAAACATGATGGATGCATAATCCACTTCAAAATTCAGCAAATAAACTGCGAAAAAGATTAAATACATATTATATAGAAAGTTGAAAAACAATTCACGAGACCCAAACTTTCCACAGTAATTTCAGACCTCAGATTTAGGATATGTTTGCTTAATCCGTGTGCAATTTATTATAGGATTTGAATGTTTGATAGAAATTTTCGATTTTAACCCAATACAGCATCTAAAAGAATATGCATAAAGAAGGACCTGGGCATGGCTGCCATTAATTGACTTGCTAGAAAGTGTTGCAATTTTTCTATTGTGCAGATCCCTAGTTGTATCTATTATTGCATCAACATAAGTGGATCAATCAACATGAATCTCTTACCTGGAACTTCTATTTCACTAATCCGAGCACCAAAAGATGGGAACATAGCAAGCTCTGCTGTTTTGCCCATTGTTCATCAACCTAAGTAGATCATTTAATGTTCGTACCTCCCTATGACACGTACTTAGTAGGATTATAGAATAACGGCACGTATCAATGGGCTAGACATCCCAATCTTTTTTTTTTAGTATAATATAATGTGTAACATAATCAAAACATCCTTATCATAAAATTCTTTGGACATGCAAACATCCATGTCGAAATGTAATAGAAATAGAAAAGAAATGTCAACAAAATGAGCAATTTCAACACAACTCTTGCTGCTTCATTCCGAACACAAGTGGACGAATAATTTTCATGTCAACTCTCATTGCTTCTTTCCCGATGGATCTGAATGAATTGTCCAATAACGAAGAGATTCAACAACCACAGACGGAAGAACAAATGAAATCTAGATTGAACTTATATATCTAAGGTCTCTATTACAAATCTGAATTCTAGATTGGAATACTTTCATGAATTTACGAATCTCCTCCTCCTCCTTCTTCTTATTCTTCTTGTGGTAATAGATATTGAGTTTACATATTTACATATTTGAGATCTCTTGTTATTGGGACGATTTTTTCCTCCTCTACATTTTACACACGTTTATAAATATAGATATATTATCTAAATATAATTATGTATATTATTGTTTAATTGTACGTATCCAATATCATACATTATTATATAATAATATATATACAAAATTATAAAAAGCGTAAAATATTATATTCTGAGTGTATAAATATGAGATGTGCCGACGCAAATGAATTTTCTTACGAAATCTCCACCTTAGATCGTGTCAGGGTCAAAGATCACCAAATCTGATTATAATCAAAAAACAAACGTTGCCATTGAGCTTTATTGAGCTGATTGTCTAGGATTAGATGGGGGAGAAAATTTCCAAACAAAAATAAAGGTTTCACCCTCTGCGGTTTGAAACTAAAAGTAGAAGAAAGAGAAAAAAAAATCAAAGCAAAGAAGAATAAATATACCTGAAAAAAGAATGAAAACATAAAGTGAAAGAAAAAATCGAGTCACTAAAATAATCTGAAGAAAAATTAATAGTGTTTCTATGGAAGAAAGACGAACACGACAGAAAGCAAAAAAGAAGTTTAAAAAAACAAAAAATGGTTGAGTATATTAAATGCTAATTGTCTTAGTTGGCTAATGAGTAAAAAATAGCAATTTTTTGGGTCTACACAATTGAGTATTTTTTAAAAATTAACTTAAAAAGTGGATTATACTTTACAATGTAAATATGTTAAATACATTTTTATGTAATTTTCTGTAAAATTAAAGCAATATAATATTTAATTTTTTTTATGTTTCACACTAGAATACATATTCCTACTAAAATTAGAAGAATCGTAAAGAGTATTGAGCGTAAAGTAAATTACTAATATGAGTAAAACATATTCCAACTAACTAGCCTCGTATGTAAATATCAGCACGTGATAAATCTCAAACATAAAATTTTGGAAAAATTTTAAAAATAGCAACTATAGAGCTTTAATTATAACTTTTATAGTAACAATTTTAAAATTATGAAAAATAGCAAGTTGTATTATGTATTTAAGTAAAATGTTGCTATATAAATACATATACAAATAAAGAATCCATTCCTAATATAACTCTAATCAGTTAGAGTTTTAAATTGAAGAAACTGTTCCTTAATTCAAGCAACATTTAATTACTCAGATTCCTTTACCTTATATGACTCTTTTTTTTTTTTACCACAAACGTAGATTTAAATTAAAAAACGGTAATTCAAATCAACAACTCAAGTCAAATTCAAATTAAAAAAACGTTTTCCATAATCAGCAACTCAAATTAAATTCAAAAAACATAGTGCATCCAATACTATTGATGGTCGCCTAAAATTTTGATGAAGATAGTGAAAATACAACGTTCTAATTACAGTTACCGATAATCAAATTTGATTGTGTTTGTGAATTTTATAAAATATAATTGCGAAGAAATCTGAAAAGTTTATAACTCATTCGTAACATTCATCTATTTCAAAAGTTGAGATCGTATTTTGAATTTTATCAGTTCTGAGATGAAATGTTGACAGTGATTTTTTTTTTCAAAATTCAAAGTTGTCCTTGTCGTTCTGTATTTATAAAACTAAATCACAATTGTTATACTCTAAATTTGAATTTAAGACAAGGATACATAGTATTCGAATAAAAGATTTGTTTTTGTTGGAATTCGTTTTCCAGTTTTGTGTATACGACTGATTTATAGTATGTAGTACGCATTTGATAATCGAAGTTATATTTATAGATTTATAGTGTTCTGGACATTGAAAATGGAAAGTATACCTGTTCTCGTTAAACACTCTGGTAGATGAACATATGAACAACAATATGAAGATTACATTAGTGATGCGATATTGTTGAGCATAAACGCTTCGTATAACCAACTCTACACACTATTGGCTTCACACATTGATGTAGATGTGACCTGCAAAAGCATTCAAATTGAATATGAATTAATAGATATATATGTTTTCAGCTATATGCATTTATAATATACATATGCAGTCTATTTATGTGTTCACTGACAATTTCATATGTTTCTAGCTATATGTATTTTTATTATGCATATGCAGCTTTTTTTTATGACAGTTACATATGGCTCCAGCTATATGTATATATATTATACATATGAAGTATGTTTATGTGTTCACTGGCAGTTACATATGTTTTCAGCTGTATGTATTTATAATATACATATGCAGTATTTCATGTGTATAAAACATACACTCTTATGTGTATTTTTTTCATATGCAGGCCATATATTTTCATTGACATATAGTGTACTAGATTCTGAAAATGACGCATCTTTCAAAATTACATACTACTGGTATTTTTTCGTTAGTAAAAAATATATATGTTTTATGCATAAAACTACGTCTGCATGTAATAACAAGAAACCATACGTATTTTCGAAAAAATATATTTACATTAGACATAAATACAAATGCCAATTGAAATGCACATAAATATTAATCATAATTATGCATCGTTCAAAACCTTAATTGCAAATCTGTAAAAGTACATATGTTTGTATGTGTATTAGCTACACAAAAACATATGGACATCTTGTAATAAATACGTATGTAGTATTGATGGATGTATACGCATAATTAGAAAATACATATGTGTTATTTATAAGTATACAGAAACTTACTTATTGATATATGCATTGCAGACAAAAACATATACAGAAGAGTATGAATACATATCAGGAAACTTATATTTTCAGACTTGTAAAAAATTGCGTTTGCGTTATTAAAAATACATATGTACACTGAAATGAACATGTGCATTATTCATAAATACATATGACTCATAAATCTCTATGGCATTCTGTTTCAGTCCACAATAACTATGCATTGTTCAAAAATATATGTGTAATTCTGTAAAAATACATAAATACATATGCATTAAACATAAATATATATATATATATATATATATATATATATATATATATATATATATATATATATATATATATATGTAAAACTGGAATAAGGACATATTGCTAACATTTACATAAACTAACCATGAAAATATTGGAGTTTAAAAGATTAAACATCAAAAATCTTAATATAATAGTAAATAAACATTAATATATCATCTTTGAATATTAAAGTAACATATAAAACTTAAGAAATATTCAATATATTGTTTATCCACCTAATGTTAACTGTTGTAAACTTCAACAAAATAAAAATACACGTCAAAGATTATGCACTTCAGTGTCTTCTGTTATCCTAATTTTTCGAGGAGGCCTCATTGATGCTTCATCATCACTTTGTGCCTTCGATTCTTCTTTCCTTGAACCATAATCCCACAAAAGTAAAGCATATCTTGTGCGAATAAGATCTGAGTCAAAACCAACAGATGGAAAACCTTCACCAAAAGTAAGGTACTCAACATATATTAGCATATATAAGCCACAATCCCTGCAAATACATATATCAATAAGTAAGAACCTATTATAAAATTAAGATGTTTACAAAAATACGTCTTAAAGTCACATTACATCTTAAAGTTACATCACCGATCCATATCTTAGTTATCAAGCATCAAAATACAAACATTGTTATCATCTCATGAATAACAAATACAACTGAGCAAAAAATACAAATACTATCAATAAAAAGAAAACATATCTAACCTGTAACAAATACATTTCATATATTTCAAGCAAATCAAATACATATGTATTTTATTTATACATAATTGGCACAAGAATCATACTTATTAAGAAGAAAGAAGTACATATTATTGTCAAAATCTAATGATAACAAATACAGCTTAACATCAAATACAAATCATAGCAGTAAACAAAACAAAAAACATATCTAAACTGTAGCATGTATATACTTTACATGTCAAAACAGTGTCATTTATGTATTCATAGAATACATATTATACTTATATTACAACATATACATATGTATTTTATGAATAAATGAATGGCCCAAATTTAAGTAACCAGAATATAATACAACTGAACATCAGATACAAACCTTATCAGTGACAAATACTAATGTCTTACACATAACTTAAATACAAATACATATAAAAAATGTACAAAATACATAATATATACAATTCTATCAGCAACAAACCTTTGTACAAAATACATATCTTACATATAACAGATATAAAATAAAAATTACACAAATACACAACTTATGTTTTCAATATTACAAAAAATTTCAACTTCCTAAACATATTACAAAAATCCCAACATATACACAGAATGCTATGTATATATCGGCTATATTATTTATATTAATAGGGAGAGAGGATAAAGTAATTAAAAAAATGGGAGAGAGTGTAATTACTTCCAAAGGGGTTGATATTTATGTTATTTATACTAATACAATTAGGGACTACAATTTCATATCTTAACAACACATTAGGGACTACAATTCCATATCTTAACAAAACTGAAAAATAAATACACACCTAATAAATTGTATATATAAAATACATATATGAACTTGTTGTCCAGAAACTATAAAATTTTACAAATAGCATTATACCTCCTCCACTTTCTCTTCTTCGAATTCGAAATCAGATGAAACAGGACTTGCAATTTTACTAGATTCACCTTTTTCATCCAACTTCATCTTTTCATCGATTTTTGAATTTTTGTGGATTTTGGAGATGAAGATTTTTCTCAAATCTTTCCGTTTCATTTTTTCCACAAAAATTTTTCGGATTGTTACGGTGCTTCAATCTCACATCTTCACTGTTAACACCTCCCTTAGGCTGAATATTAGTAGAACACAAGTTAAAATCTTCATCTTTTGTTAACCCAAGACTAAACGATGGTAGTTCATCGGAAATCAAATTCATCGGTTGAATACCTTTAATGGAACTACTACGATTTGCATGTTGTGCCATTATAGCGAAACTCCAGAGAATTTCAACACGCACACAAAAAAAAAACTAATAAACGAAATCGGCAAAGAAGAATGAAAAAAATGAAAAAAAAAAATTCGACAGTAAAATACATAAAAGAATTTATATGAAAAATATAACTTGCATTAACTTTAAAATAAATTTACCATAATTGAAGGATGCAATGTTTATCAATATCTTGAGAGATAAAAATGATTTTTGAAAAATAAAATAAAATTGAAGATTGTAGAGAATTGGATTTGGTAAAGTAGCTTGAAAAAGGAATGGGTAAAAAGAGGAGTTCAATACACGTGTTTTTCTCTAACAAAGGTAAAATATTGCTATGTTTTGTTATTAGTTGTAATTTTGAGAAACTATTGCTATTAATTGTAATTAATGTCTTAGGATTTCTAGTTTATGTAATTTTTCCTAAAATTTATTATATTGTATAGAAATGTTTTATACACTCCCCTCCCCCTCCCCCCACCCACAACTTAATATGAATTCATGATTCAGTAAGATTTTATAATATATTTTTTAGAAAAATTATTTATCATTTTATCCTTATGATATAAGAATGTGAAATGATTTTTTGAATAATTTTAATCGTCCCATATTACTACTAAAAGATTATATTTAAAGAAATAATATTTTTCGCTATTGAGTACATATGAAACTTCTTTGTTATGTTTGAGTTGTTTTTATTTATTTGTCTTTGCATATAATTTTACTTATAACCCCAAATTTAAATAAAGGAAGAATATTTAAGAGATGTTGCACAAGTATAATTAACACAAATTATTAACTTCTGATAATTTTTTGATAACATAAGTTGTGGAATGTGCGTTATTAGAAGAAGAATTGGTTAAGAAGAACTCTATGCTATCTAGAAAGCAACTGAATTTAAGGAATACTTATTTTATTTTTAAATTTAAACTCTTTTAATTCAAAAGCATATTTTAGTAATTTCTGGTCTTAAATAACAAAAATTAAGCCATGTTTTTGAAGTAATATTCAAATTTAGAAGGTCTTTGAAAACAACTATAATGTTTTAGTTTTTCATTTGAGTAAATATTGAAATATTAGTAAAAGATTTCGTTTCTCAACTCTTATGATGAGAAAGGAACAAAGCTATATTTTGCTTACAAGGCTAAAATCTGTTTTGCATTACCATTGAAGGCATTTTGTTTCCTCAAGTTTATTCTTTGATTAGTTGCTTGTTTCGCTTTTTAAAACCTTGGTTAAATAAAGTATAGACTATAAATGTTATAAATATTATTTGAGTTTAAGTTTTGTGCACTATTGGTGTATAAATTTTTTTTAGTCCATTGATAACGTTAAAGATTAATATGTCAACTTTACTAAGATTTATTGAACGTAAGCTTACCCTATATTTCTGCTAGAGGGTGCTTTCAAGGTTTAAACCCGTGATTTTCTAATCACATGACAACAACTTTATCAGTTACTTAAAGACATTAAAATGATCTATCTCGTTTTGATATTTCAAAAATATTTGTTTTCACCTAAGTCGCTTTAATGATCGCTTTCATCAAATTTTATATTTTTCATGAGATTCAATGACATGACAGATTCAATTAAAAAAAAATAATTAAAATAATAATTACGAACCTAAATCAGTTTAGAATCCAATTCAAATCCTAAACCAACCCAACACCCAATCCGACACATTTCTTTTTAATTCTCAAAAAATATTCACTTTTAACAAACTTAAATGACCAACAATATTAAAAAAATATAATTAAAAATCTATTTTAGACTTTTCGAAAGATAAATATATTTCAAAATAAATCATCTCATATGATTGCCCTCTCTTTTGTAGTGGCCTATTCATGAATTTGCCAAAAACTAACTTCACTTTAAAGAGATGCTTCATCCTTTCTCCTCTAATTTTGACCCCTTTATACACAAAATACATTCTATTCCAGAAGAAATGAGATTTTATGCTTCTGCCTTTTATAGTTTGAATAGAAGAAAATAACATTTTAAAATCGTTTGTGTAAAAATAAAGTCCTTTTACGTGTAAAAATAAAGTTCTCTCATAAAAAGGAAATAAAACAAAAAAATATTTGTAAAAAGATAGAAAACTATTTCTTCCTTCGATTGTTTCACACTTCAACAAGGGGAAAATACTTTGAAAAAATCAATTATATACTTCTTTCTTTTCATTTGACTTGATACTCTCCTTAATAAACAATTATAAGAATTTATTTTACTGAACTTTTCTTGTTAATCATCAGAGGCGGAGCTAGCCTATTAAAGGGGGTTCGTCCTTCCCCGAAAAAATATATTATTAATACATGATTAAAATGATTTTTATTTATATATTATAGATGTTGAATCCCATCGATGAGTTTTTCTTCATATTTTGAACCCTTTAGGCATAAATTCTAGCTCCGCATCTGTTAATCATGTTTTGAAAATGTTGCATTGAATACTAGTAGTATTTTATGTAGATATTTAATGATAAGTGTAATATTAAATGGAAATAATAAATCTATCTTGATTTGTTAAAATTGACAAGTAAAAAGAAAAATTAGTTTTAATATAAGAGACAAATAAAAATCTACCTATATTTCTAGAAAATAAAAATCTAAAAATTTATTTTCTTTTTCTTTTTCTTTTTCTTTTTATTTCTTTCTCCCAAAAATCTACTTTTATCATTTTCATTTTTGGAAATTCAAATGCTTAATTCATATATCTTTCTCAAATGGACTTCCTTTAAAATCATTTTAAAAAAAAATTAAAGGTGGGAGGAAAGTGATAGCTAGAAAAGGAAAGAACTTTCAGTTTTGCTCAAAATGATGTAGAGCCCATTTTAGATTGTTGTTAGAAAAATATTTATTTGAGAAATATTTTTATAAAATAACTTTTCATAAAAGTATTTTTTTAAAAAAAATTGTGTTTGGTAAATTCATTTGAAAAATATTTTGATAAATAGATTGTGTTTGGATAATCTTTTACAAGACGTGCTTTTGAGAAGCAAATGACGAAAAAAAACATGTATCAATAGACTTTTACACAATTATTATTTGTTACATTTTTTTGGATACATTTGTGTTGTGTCAAAATTTACTAAAAATAAGCAAACCACCACATTCATATATGTCATAACATGGTAACAAATATGTCACTTATCAGAAATAAATTTTTTGGGAAACTTATTATTTAGGAGTACTATGCTTAATTTTAGGTGTGGTTGTTCAGAATTTACATCTCGGACTATTCAATCGTGATTGAAATGTTATTTTTGTGTAATTGATTAACAAAGATAGTTGTTAGCCTAATATGATTGAGATGTTTTTAAAATTTAAAGTTATGGTTTTTTTATATGAATATATGTAATTAGAAATCAAATAAAGTATGGTTATTGAATTACTATACCGTAAAATATCGAAACCGAATTTACAAATACCAAACCCTATTAAACTAATTTGATATGGTAATGATATTGTTCTTTTAGATACCGAAAATCGAAGTTATCGTATCAAAATTTAAAATACCATACGGTACCGTATCATGCCCACCTCTAGCTACGATAGAGCTAGCAGAAGAATATATTGGTTTAGAATTATTACTAGAGACATATTAATATTTGGGTAAAAAGTAGACTCTAGCAAGCTTCGAACAACAAAGGGAGAACTATCTGTTCTTCAAAAAGACAATCCACATCCGATTTACGACCCTCTTTAGCTAGCAAATTGACTACCATGTTCAGCTGCCTGGGTTCATATATCATCGGAGGGCTCTCAATCCCTGCAAGTTAAGACTAAGTTAGAGTTAGTTTCAGAATTTTGTAATATGTTTATTACCTGATCTAACGAATCAATATCTATTTCCAACTGGTAATCTGCATGTTTGGAGGGGTTCCAACGATGGTCAGTCCAATCTTCCGGAGGAGTATTCTTCCCAGTTAGATGGATAAATTCTATAGCCCTTTCAAAGGGAGTGGAGATAGGGATATCAATCTTATTCTCATTGTAATAATTACTCCCTCCGTTTCATTTTACTAGTTTAGGTGTACGCACCTCACGCGCGTATCTCACTTTATTGAGTTCAAACGTTGCACTAAATAAGATATTTGTTTCTATAATAAAGGAATATAATAATTAAATTCAACATCTTTTGAAAATTTAATTAATTAAACCTAATCTTTACCAAAAAAATTTGTCAAAGCCGATCGACATTCATCTACTATCTGTAAACTGCAACTAAATAATACGATAATAGAAACATCAAAATAATATAATTAAATCTGACATTTACACAAAAATAATTTCAAAGCCGTCTGGCACTCATCTAGCACATGTGAACTATAACAAAATAATACGATAATAGAGATATCAAAATAATACAACTAAACTTAACTTTTACACAAAAAAAATCTCAAAACAGAGATATAAATACATACAATTAAACCTAACCTTTATCTAAAAAAAATCCTCAAAGTCGACCGACATTCATCTACCACATGTAAATTCATCTACCACCTATAAATTTATCTACGACTTGTAAACTATAAATATATCTTAATTAATAAATAAACATGCCTATTATACTATAAATATATAGTCATTGGATTAAAATTCTACTTTCAGTTCTTTTAATTTTATTTTTGGATAAAATTATATGATATCATTAGAATTCAATTCAGTTAGTACTTTTTCTAAAAGTTAGATATTTAACTCCTAATATCTCACGTGGATAAAAGAAAAAAAAAAAGAAATTCGTATACAATTAAAACGGCTAATCAATTTCTTATGATGAAATATAATTCAAAGAATTTAATCAAAATTGTAAATAAGTTAATTTTAAATTATTTATTGTATATAAGTCATTATAAAAAAATCACAAAAAACGTCGTCTAACAAAAATATATGATAATTTATTTTTATAACATAAAAAAATACTAAAATTTTAGAAAACTTACTTCAAATCACAAGAAATTTTTTCCCTTCAATCATAAATACTATTAATATTTCACTAAAAACTTCTCAATTAGCAATTGTCTATCACGAAAACATGATAATTTATTATTATAAACTTCAAGAACATACTAATTACAAATTTTAAAAACTTACCTCAAATCACAAGAAAATTTATTTCATTAATCATAGATATTATCAAGATTGTAAATATCAAAAACAACAGTTTTAAAAAACATACCTTAAATCACAATTAAATTTATGAACAACGATAATAAAGGAAAAAACTATTTAAGAACTATATTGTGGACGTATTATTGTAGAAAGGAAGAATTCTCAATTTATAAGAAATTTTAGGTTTAGTTTACTTTCCTTCTTCGTCAATTCAATTTATATTTACTTAATGTAAATCTTTTTTGCTTTTATGTTTTTTGTTTTTTTTTTTCGTTTTGCCTCCACACGTCTTATTTTTCTTTTTCTTTTTCAATTCAATTAAATTTTCTTTCCAACTATGTTTTTTCTTTTCTTTTTTTTTTTTTTGCTTTGGACCTTCTTTTTCGTGTTCTTTTCAATTCAAATCAATATTATTTTTTATTTATTTAATTTATTAATAAATTACATATAAGGTAAGAATTGAATTGATTTAGAACTTTCTTTCCTAACTCATATAAGAATTTTAATTAATTTCAAATTTTTAATATCAATAATAACTAAATAATAATTTGAGGAAAATAGTAAAAAGATGATTCTGTCTAAAGAGGAGACTTTTAATGAAGAGCAAAAAGTTCAAATCACTTTTCTAAAGGTTTTCACATTTTTAATATATTATAGATATAGATGTGTCATCATTTCCTTTTCTGTACGTTTCAAAAAGGATGTCACCTTTCCTTATTTGATAACTATTTAAATACACAATTTTACTTTTATTCTTATTGGTCCCACTTGATTATAAGACCTCATTTAATTAAATAATAATACTACTACATTATTTTAATAAAGAATAATTTGATAAAAAAATCAAGTCTTTACTTATTTATTAAACTTTGTGTCTGATTAAATTATGACACATAAAATGAAAAAGAGGGAGCATGATTTCTAGCAAGTCAAATAATCCAAAGGTAGAAAGGACGCATATCTTTCAACGCAAGAGAGCTATTAATAGTAACGTTCCCGATATTTTTGCGCATAATAAGCCAATCATTATCATAAAAATTTGTAAAATGATTTATCATAGTATTCATCTTAAGATTCTTTCAAAAGATTTTAACATAAGGGCACAAGACAAAAATATAAGTAATATTTTCTGTTTTCCTACACATGACACAAAATCACAACCAAAATGATCAATCATTTACTTGTAAATGCACTCAGTTGGTACAAATTACCTGCAAAAGAAAAGAAAAGAATTCAATGACTTAAGGTAACTACTAAAGTGAGAAAATTGAACGAAAAATGTTTTTTAAGTCTTGAATGAAGGATTGGTGATATTGACCAACTTAAAGGGTCAAACATAATTAGAAAACTTGATTAAGTTAATTGTGAACTTGACTAATATTTTTAAAACTTTCTAATCTTTCCAGAATTACAAATCTACCCAATCCACACCCCTCTTCAATCCAAATCATCGATCGTCTCTCGACAGCTTCTCTCAACCAACAGTTCTGCAAATTTCTCCTTTCAATCCCCGGTGACTTCAACCTCTGACGACAAATAGTTGGGCTTCGAGTTTCTTTTCGATTTCAACCTTCAATCGACGTGGCAGCCTTGCTCTCCGGCCATAACAGCTTCGAAAATGAGGTAAAAAATTATGGCTTTTCACAGGTAAAAAATTATGGTCTTTTTAGTTTTGAAGAAAACGAGGAACTTGAGCCAACTTCTCTTATAGTATTGGTTAAAAATTTCAATATTTGTTGCTTTAATTTAAAATGTGGTTTGAATAAAACCCCAATTTTTTATATTTCTTCTCTTCTCTTTTCGAAGTGAACTATGATTTTTTGTTGTTTGTTGTATTTTTTTGAAGTATGATTTTTGTTGTTTGTGTTTATACAAACAAAACAATGATTTTGGTATTTTTCGTGTTGCGCCCGTTGCTGGGTTGATTTGTTATGTTCTTGTTCTTGATAAAAATGATGATATTGTTGTTTTTCTGTTGAACAAAATCGTGCTACTATTTTTTCCCAACAGATTATCCATCTGGTGCAACATATTAATCATCTAATGCAACAAATTTATCATACGATACAACAGATCAACCATCTGATGCAATAGAGAACCATCAGATTAAAATTCTGATGCAATAGATTAAACATCCGATGCAACTGATTAACCATCTGATGCAATAGATTAATATTCTGATGCAACAGAGAAACCATCGAATAAATAATTTGATGCAACAAATTTAGCATATAATACAATAGTTTAACTATCTGATGCAATAAAGTAACCATATGTTGCAACAGATTAACCATTTGATGCAACAGATTAAACATCTGATGCAACAAATTTACTATCAGATGCAATAGAGGAACCACCGGATTAAAAATCCGATGCAACAGATTAACCATCTGATGCAACGGAGGAACCATCAAATTAAAGATCTGACGCAACAGATGAACCTCCTATCGGATAAAATTCTATCAACTCTTCCAACAGGACATGTCGAAGACTTGATTTATCCAATTGATCATTCATCTACCGCGATAGACGATCTTTCTGTTGGAAGAAATTTAAATAATATTAACCGTTGATAATTATTGCAACAGATGTATGACTTATTGCACAAACCATTCATCTTTCTCAATAGATGAATGATATGTTTTGTATTGTCGTAACAGCTTACTCAGCGCCATTATTGCATCACTCATATGTTGTAACAGATGTGTGATCTATTGAACACACCATCATCTTTCTCAATAGATGAGTGATATGTTTTGTATTATCGGAACAGATTACTCAGCCATTGCTACAGGTTATTTAACTATTCCAATAAATCACTCATATGTTACCACAAATGATGTTGCAACAGATGTGTGATCTGCTACACAGGCCATTCATTTTTCTCAATAAATGAGTGATATATTTTGTATTATTGCAACAGATTACTCATTTATTGTAACAGTTTATTTAACTGTTCTAACATATTACTTATATATTGTAACAGATGTGTGATCTGTTGCACAAACCATTTATCTGTCTTAAAAAATGAGTGATATATTTTGTATTATTGCAACAGATTACTCATTTGCTGCAACAGGTTGGTTATATGCTATAACAGATTGGTTATATGCTATAACAGATATACTACCTGGTGCAACAGATTAATGATCTGTTGGAACTGTTATTTTACTATTTCGCTTGTTAGATTTACTATTATTATTTTTTTATCATGCATTAATCAGCTATAATATATTTTTTTTATGTTCCTTTTAATTTTAGATAATATGACTCCCAAAGAACAAAAATCGAATCAAGTCCAAGTAAAGGAACAAATGAAGTAGCTAGGCTACATCCTCCACTCTATGAGCTTGCTTTACAAGCGTTATCTCAACCAGGAGCAGAATATGATGAACACAGGGAGGAGGAATGTTTCTAAAGAGATGATTCAAATGTTAATAGCCCTTCCACCGAAAAGTTGGTCAAAATCTTCAGCATTGATCATTATCATGTGAGAATGCAGTACGATGGTGCCACAGATTTAACGGGTGATTTCGTGGTTAATTCAGCCATGAAAAAATCTTTTGATGTCTTCAAAAAAATACTTCAAAAATAAAAATTAGATGCTTATTTCAGGGACTGCTGCTTTGAAAAATATCTTGGTTTGCCGGAGGACAACAATGCTTATTTTTAAATAAAAATGGTATATGAACTTCTCAAGCGTAGGTTTATGTATGAAAATAAAGATAAGATGGATGAGGTGTGTATAAATTATTGTGGCATGCCTGTTTGTTTTGATTGGAAGGAGTTTGCCATAGTTACTGGACTAAAATGTTATCCTCCTTCTCCTTCTCAAGTTATACCTATTCTAACCTAAAAAAAATACCTCGCACACTCAAAAAAGGCAAAGGCAAGTCATGTGATCGTGATGACCTGGTGCCCATTATTGGTCCAAGCTTCAACAACAAAAAATTGATAGAAGCGTTGAAAGGTAAAGGACTTTCAAAGAAGCACAAGCAGTCATTGTGCTTAGTTTGGCTTGTATATACTATTCTTTGGGCGAGAGACGTTAACAACATAAGCGTTGGTTTAATAAAGCTCTCCGAAGATCTTGAGGTATTTAACAACGAATCTTGAGGCGTTTAACAACTATCCTTGGGGTTATGAAAGTTTCAAAATGACTGTCATATATTTGTTGACTCCGTTAGCGTCAAAGACAGTCAACGTATATGGCTTTCCATTGGCTCTCATGGTAAATGTTTCTTTCTTTTATTATGATATCATTCATTTTTTTTACACAATAATGGTTTTGATTTATTGGCATTATTTTATAGGCTTAGGCATTTGAAGTCATTCCTTATTTGAGACAACAAGTGAACTACCAGGCAGAAGTTTTCAATCCAAGAATCTTGAGATGGTTGTCAGCTAAAACTGATAAAAATGCAAAATTTCTTAATCTCTTCAACCCCCCGAAGGATGCAATAAGTATAATTATAATTAAGTTTTTATTTTAATTAATGACTTTTTTGAATGATCTAATCATCATTATAACATATGTAATGATTTGTGTTAGAATGTGCATCCGTCGCTAATTTTGACTAATCGAGAGTTGAAAATGCCATTTTTTCTTACTTTACGGTCTATGCAAACTTTATCGAACCCTAAGGTCATTGACAAAATAAAAATGAAATTGTTTGGAGCAACAACCATTACAAGAAAAATAATTTTGGAGGGTGGACTTGTTGTTGTTGATGGTCTTAGTAGTGATGGAGCTGTTGGTGGTAGTAGTGCTGCTGCTGTTAGTGCTAATGGTGATCCTCTTACAGTATTTAAAACAAACCATTATGAGTATGATCATACTTGTTACATAGATTTTCTTCTCCCAGCGAATGTTCGACCTGCAAATATCAAGACTGCAAGGGAAACATGATGTTGTGATTAATGTTATTTGTGCATTAACTACTTCTGTAAAGGAATTGACATCTAAGAGGGGTGTCATTTCATCAAATAAAATTTTATATCCATCCACTCGATTAGAGATTAAGGCTAAGAGGAGAAGGAAAGTGATTTTCAAGGCATTATTAAGCATCCAAAAAAGCAAAATTGCAACTCCTATGTCTGTATGTTGAACTGAGCAATGTACAATGTTTAAAGGAGAGCAGCACGAGCTCAAGAAGGTGAATATATATGTCTATTCCAACTAACAAATAGACACATATCTGTTTTAACAGATGACACATCTGCTGAAAATTATCAAATAGATATATAGATCTATTGCAACAGTTGACTAACTTATTACACCATATAAAGTATCTGTTGTGACATATGTCTCGTCTGTTTTAGCAAATCAAATAGCTCTTCATACTGTTTTTATTTATACCAACAAATGGCCTATCTGCTACAACAGATGAGTCATATGTTGCAACAGATGGTTCATCCGTTGGAAATTATCATACAGGTCTTCCCTATGTAGAAATTTATCCCAACAATTGATTCATTATTGCAGCAGAAATATAATCTGTTTGGGAACATTTAAAATAGGATAAAGACTTGTTTGATTTGCTAGAATAGATAAGTTATCATTTTTCATTTTGTTGTATCTCCGTGATTAGCATTGACCAATTTTGGCTTTCCAGGTGGATGTAGAAGCTACTAGGGGTGGGCATATTTTGGTTTAAACCGAAAAAATTAAAAAATCAAATCGAAATTTAATTTTGATTTTGGTTTTTCGGATCGGATTCGGTTTGTAATTTTAAAATTTTAATTTTTTGGTTCGATTTTTGGTTTTAAAAAAATTGGTTAAACCGAAAAAATGAAATTTTATAAATAAATAAATAATATATATATTCTATTATATATATATATAATATATATATATATATATATAATATTATATTATATTATATTATATTATATTATATTATATGTATATATAATATTTAGTAATTCACATTCACAATTAACATTTAACAGCAAATTCGCATACGCCGCAACCATTGCCCAATGCCAACCCTAAATCCCTATTCTGGTATTTCCTACGCCATTTCTCACGTACACCGGCGACGACGACTCACGACTCATGAGTGTTCCTCCATTCCATCGAATGTAAGGCGGTGTTCCTTCGTTGATCATTTTCACTTCTACTGGTTGTGGGTTTGTGGGTTGTGGCTTCCACCGGCAAGAAATAGATGAGTTTTGTGTCGTTTTGTAGACTATTTATGCAAGGTTATATTATATGTAATGATTAATGACGCTATGTATTATGTTAAGCTTATGATTATTTCATTTCGTTTCATCCATGTTGAGTTATTTATAGTTATTTATATTTGAGAATGAAAAATAGGTTTGAAAAAAATGATTTTTCTAAAAAAACCATCAATTTTAAATGCTCAGTTATGAAAAAGAGAGGCTAACTACTTTAATATTTCAAACCAAAATAAAAATCCAAAATAACCGGACCGAATTTATTTCGGTTTGGTTACGGATATCATTTTTGTCAATTCGAAAACTATTAAACCGAACCGATATTAAACAATCAAACCGAACCGACCGCACGCCCACCCCTAAAAGCTACTGCTGAAGAGAATTGATAATATGCTACTCTTTTTATAGAAATACGGAGAACAAAAAACGCAAAAATCTTATTGTGTAGATCTTTATATCTTGAGTTTGTCAAAATAATAACCTAACCTCACCCCTTTTTAGGAATCCTTGGCATCAATACTTAAATTATTGATGCATTTGCGGAGATTTGTACCCATAATAATTTGTTTACATTTTATTTATTCGTTGATTTATTTCAGCTAATTTCTAAAGGCTTTAATTTTTTTTATTTTTTTTTATGAATTTTATTTTTTCCTTAGATTTAAATTTATTAATTGAAATGGAATACTAGATTCAAATATTGCAACAGATAATGTATTTGTTGCAACAGGCGACACATCTATTGAAACATATCAAACAGATTCAGACATATGTTGCAACGGGTAAGTAATCTGTTGGATTTTATCAAACAGGTCTTCCCACTGTTGCAACAGATAGACTTTGATAAAACATCGACATAATGCAATAGATGACCAACCTATTGCAACATATAAACTATAGGTCAGAATAGGTAGAATAGCTGTTACGATGGATGAAGAATCTGTTGCATTATAAAAATTCAACTTTCATTAAACATAAAAAATTGCCACTACATTAAAAAGTTAAAAGTTAATTGAAATAAAAAAGGCGAAACCCATCGACAGTGTTCAGTTCAAACACCTAAAATAAAATAGGCATCAAGTAGACAGTGTTTATTTTAAACACGTAAAATAAAATAGGCATCAAATATGTCAGTTTAACACTTTTTTCCCTATTGGCCGATTGAGTGTAATTCACGCAACCAAGGCTTGTTGAACCTCCATTTTTGCTGACTTGGAGTCTAATTTGGCCCTCAACGGTCATTTTTTCCCTATTATCTTATATATTAATCTTCTTCCTAAAATTTAACCCTAAATTCCCAAATCTTCTTCTTCTTCATCATCTTTTTTTATCCATCCAAATTTTTTAAATTATTTGCATTTGGTCTTTCTTCATCTTTCTTTCATTTTTTTCAACTGGGCTTGACAATGTCGAACGCATCTTTCATTATTTTTTATGATAAATATTTTTGATATTATAAGTGCGGTGATGAAGCTCTATTGAAGACTTCTTGGACTCAACAGAATTCAGGTCGTAGGTTTTTTACTTGTAAGATTCCAAAGGTAATATTTTTTTAATTTAATTAGTTGATTTGTAATTGTTTTGTAATTGTGTTTCTATTTTTATAGAAATTGGATGGATGTGATTACTTTAACTGGCATGACGAACGACATCATTCATAAGCAAATCATGTAATCTGGGATTTGTTGAAGAAAGTCAAAGCTTCTGAAGAGAAACAAAATTGTGCAAGAAGATACTACATTGTTGTCGTTATTGCAGCTGGTTTGGTGTTGTTGGGCACATGGATATTCAAGCCTAATTGCTGAAATTTTCATGATGGTGTATTTGCTACTGGTTTGGTGTTGTCGAGCACATGGATATTCAAGCGTAATTATTGAAAAATATCAAATAGATTTAGGCATATGCTGTAAAATTTAGGTCATCTGTTGGAAATTATCAAATAGGTCTTCCCACTGTAGCAACAGATTAGACTTAGATTAGATTAGATAGAAATAACATCGGCATAATGTAATAGATGATTAACCTATTGCAACATATAAACTATCTACCAGAACAGATAGAATATATTTCACAACAGATTGACAATCTATTGCATTATAAAAAACTCAATTTTCATCAGAAAAAATTATTGCCACGACATGTACATGTAATTTAAAGTAAAGTGAAGTGTGACTTGAAATAAAAAATTATTATTTCATAGGCTCTTCTATATACACAGGCTCCAAGCGTCCAGTTAGTACCCCATAAGCCCAGACCTCTTGCAGGTTTGCCACAGCATTGTTGCACAGAAAGGTCGTTGGCTCGGCTATTTCTGTGTCGGTCAGCAAATATTCAATGTGTGCAAGAGGGTGCGAGCCGCACGTGAAATCGGTATTATTTTTTGAAAGGTTCATGCCTTTGTTTCGACCTTCAAAATCCCATGATTTATTCATCAACACTTCCCTTGGTAAATGATTTATCAGTTTACTCTCCCTCAATAAGATGGGGAACATCTCCATCAATGGTTGCACGTGGATAAAAAGAACGACCTCGTCGATGGAAGGTTCATTGCAGGCATAAACTTTGATTTTTCCCTCTTCGAGTAGTATCTCAATAGCCTGATAATGTATTTCGTCCATGCTCATGACTAAAAGAATCCTCTTTGCCTCGGTCCATCTCTTGCCGTGTGGATTTTTCCTCTCCCCTCTAACATATTTTATCATCTTTTCTTCATCCCAGTCCAATATAGAAACTAACAAATCCAATCCCGCGCTATAGGCTTACGCTTGATTATTGAGTCGATCGTACTTATCCTTGAGTTGATTGTACTTATCCTTGAGATTTTTGCAGAAGTCGAGGTCTATTATCCTATCGGCAGCGTCATAAGCTTCTCGGTATGCTAATTATTTTTTCCTCATGAGGCAGAAAATTTCGTCAACATAATGTGATATCAGAAGTCAATTTTTAAATAGGTTAATAATTATAATGACGCAATGGATGGTCCATCTGTTGCATAGGGATCTCTAAATAAATAATCCAATGCAACTTATGCAATAAATGGATAATAAGTTGCAACAGAACCACTACCAGTTGCACTAGAATACCCAGCCGTTGCAACAGATTTCACATATATTGCGTAGCTTCTTCTTCTTGGAGTAGATTAGAAGGCTTGGTTAGGAAAAGTAAACTTACCTTGTCCTCGTACTGCATATGCATATCTGTCATAGTCTGGAAGTCTTGGGGGAAAAGGGAGGTATGGGGTAATCTGGTGTGCCTCGCTTGGCATTCTTGGCCCATCGCATATCCCTCTTCTTTTTGGCGCCAAGTTCCGTATATATGTCCACCTTCTTGAATAGCCCCTGAACTTCAACATCTTTTGGAGAGGGAGGAGTTATAATTTTTTTGATCTTTGACTGGAGAGTACATCGCTAATTTCTTTTTTCTTCCTCATAACCACCGTTGTAAGAGTGTGTGGCTATCTCACCTTCTTGGATGGTATGATACCCCTCTTAGATTTGAATTCCTCGACAACTTTAGAGATAGTCTTTACTTTTTCAAAGAGTTTATCCTAGCTGTTCTTGTACTTTTCGCATTTGACCTGTGTAAGGGTGAGAGGGACTTGTAAAAGGGGTATTTTCAAACATATTTATTTTTCTTAAGCATCAATATAATCATCTTCACAAGTGGTAGAAGCATCAGTATACCTGCCACCAACACCAATAACTCTACCAGAAGAAGCACCCCGATCCACCTCAGTAGGTTGGTCATGAAGAGCCTCAATATTAGGCTGACCTTGCCTAACTGCTCTTCTTATGGCTATTGATCTAGCCAATGTATTCTTTATTAACTCCACCGTTGGATCTGCTATAGTATCAACATGACCTAGAGTAATAAAAGAAGTCATCACCAACTCCTGCTCAGTAGGCATAATCCACGGATGCATAACCTAAAAAAAAATAGATACATTTAAATCATATAATATAATAATTTTCACAATTGGGTTACATGTTAACACAATCAACTTCTACAACAGATTAATAATATGTTGCATCAGATTACCCATTTGTTACATAGTTTGCAGTAGATGTTAAAAGCAAATTGAGTCGGGTTCAAAGAACCAGACAACACATGAATAATCTAATGCAAAATATCAATCATATGTCGCAATAGATTACCAATCTGTTGTACCAGTTGCACAAGATGGGTAATCTGTTGGGTTACATATTATGCAATAGAAGATCTATTGCAACAGATTATCCATCTGTGGCACCGGTTGGAACAAAATGGGTAATCTGTCACAACAGATCTCCCATCTGGTGTATCAGATATAGCATCTGTTGCACCAGATATAACATCAGTTCAATATCTTTTATTGAGTAAAATTATTTTACTTGAAGAATATGTACTGCATCATTCGAAAGGTTAACGAGATTAGCCTCCTTAATTTTTAGATTGTTCTTTGCAGCCAACCACCTAAACATCCTTGGATGAGAAACCTCATCCGGGTAATCCATTATCTTCTTTCGGAGGGGAGGAATGGCTTCAAATGCCCAAGTCTAAAAAATATAAATAGAAAGCAAGCAATAAAAAGTAATACTCTAATAACTATATTCAATATAAATTAATGGATGAGTAAAAATAGTGATTAATTTTACCATGAAATCCCAAGGAAAGCCATATAACGTGGTCGTCCCGGAGGATAGCTTTATTAGTAAATATTGAACAGTCAAGTAGAAGTTGTCGTATCCCCAGAGATAATTGTTGAATTTATCAAAATCCTCATGCGCCAACAAATCATCATCTATGACCTTGTTGACGTCTCTTGGCAATATAACCAAATGGGCAAATCAAACTAAGCACAATTGCTCCCTGCACTGCTTTGGTATGGTTTTATTCCTGAGATCTGTCAACAAATCCTATGCTTTATAGCCATGTCGAACAATGTCTAACAACCCGTTTTTTTTTTCTTGCGTTTGTTGGTTTTGCTATTTGCCTTGGATCTTTAGCAGAGTTTTCCCTTGGCGATAGATGGTTCTTTTGGATGATCACATCTCAAGCCCGTCACTATGACAAACTCTTGCAAGCCAAAACAAATGGGCATGCCACAGTAGTTGATCTAGATTTTATCCATCTTTTTGCCTCCTTCCTCTGAATCTTTATCATCCCCCGCATACTTGATCTTGCGCTTGAGAAGACCATATACCATCCTCATTGGGAAATGGGCAGGGAGGTCCTCAGGCAGCACAAGAAAGTGTCCAAAGAAGCTCCTCTTAAAAAATCTGTCTATGTTTTCGTTCGTCATAATATTCCTAAAATAATTAAAAGGTTTTCCCAACTAACATTTAAGGATTAGTTCACCATTTAGTTTTAGTTTATTTGCAGGGTCATCTATCGGTATCGCAACTTAAAACCTGTCAATACCAAAAGATTTAACAGCATCATGCTGGGATGTCGATATTAATTCACGCCCCATTGGTGATCCATTATCATCATGTTGATGATCATCCTATTTCTCACTCTTTAATTCCTCCCTTTTCTCACTTTTATTTTCTTCATCACCATCTACAGATTCTTGTCCACCTTCCTTAATGTTGTTTTAATATCTCTCATCAGCTTTACTTTTCCCTAACTGAGATTGTTCAGGAAGCTTCTTCGAATCCTCTGTACTGTAGCCTTTTTTTTTAGGTGGTCAGATGTTGATCCACTTTCACTTTCTTTTCTTTTGAGAGACATGTTTTACCTATAAAAAAATAGAAAAACAAAAATTATATTACAATTGATATATGTATAAATTTTAAAAAATATTTTACAAACACCACCAATACTGACACACTAATAGCCATCACCAGAAACACCACCAACCAATTCCACAAATACCATGAATACTGACACCACCGACAGCTACCACAAACACCACCAACTAATACCACCATAAACACTACCAACCAATGCCACCAACAGCCACCACCGGTGAAACCACAACACCACCAACACCACGACCACGACCACCAACACCATGCAATAATACCACAATAGTCAACGAAACACTGCGATAAAAACTAGGGTTTTCATGAGTTTTTCCTACAATTTTACTATCAAAACTCAAAATTGTAAACTCATTCTCAAAGATAATATAGCTAAAAGTTTTCTTTTTCATCATTAACTTAAAAACCTTTTTTTTAAATAACAAATATATATATTTTCTCGAACTCTGTTACCTATGAAGACAGAGAAAATGATTGATACAAGCAAGCATGAAGTTGAAACTAACACCTATATGGTTGAAAATGAGAAGAAAATCGATCTGTTGTGAAGGGTTGAGCAATTTATTGAGTAGTTATTATCTGTATTGTATTATTGAGAGAGAAAAGAACAAGAACTTGAGATTTGAAATGATGAAACATTTTTCTGGCAAATAGATGATTTGTATGGGTTGATTTGTATTTTGAAAAAGAATAACAAGTTTTGAAAATGTTAATTTGGTCCGAATTGATCTTATTTATTTTTTAAAATTATAAACAATATGCATTATTTTTAACCCTCTTATTATGCAATTGCCAAAAGACTCAATTAGTCTAACATATGAACTTAATTGAAATTATATAAAAATAAATGTTCAACCCTGTTGTAATAGATTAACCATCTGTTGTAAATTATCAATCAGATTAAGTTATTTGTTGTAATAGATTACCCATCTGTTATAAATTATCAAACATATTAAGTCATCTGTTGTGACAGATTACCAGTTTATTGTAAATGATCAAATTGATTAAGTTATCTATTGTAACTGATTACCCATATGTTGTAAATTATTAAATAGGCTCTGTCATCTGTTGTAGTTGACCCTATAAGAACTCACCCCTAAGCCTAGATTAATCAATTAAGGTATTAGTTAAACATATAAGGTAATAAGAATCGATTCAGCTTAGAATGATCGATCGACGACTCTGGTCGGGAGAAACGCAATATCGTCTCATCATACAATTGCCAAATGACTCAATTGAAGTTGTAGTTGACCATATGAGAATTCGTCCCTAGTCCTATATTAATCAATTAAGGTATTAGTTGAACATATGAGGTAATAAGAATCGATTCAGCTCATAGAGATCAATCGATGACTTTGGTGGGGAGCAACGCAATATCATCTCATCACGTAATTGTCAAAAAACTCAATTAAAGTTGTAGTTTACCCTATGAGAACTCATCCCTAGTCCTAGCTTAATCAATTAAGGTATTAGTTGAACGTATGAGGTAATAAGAATCGATTCAGCTCAGAGTGATTGATCGATGACTCTGGTCGGGAGAAATGCAATACTGTCTCATCATGCAATTGCCAAAAGACTCAATTAAAGTTGTAGTTGACCCTATGAGAACTCGTCCCTAGTCCTAGATTAATCAATTATTAGTTGAACATATGAACTTAATTGAAATTGTATAAGACAAATGTTCAATTTGTTGCAATAAATGTCTTTTTTGTCAGATATAATCAAACAGAATAAGTCATTTGTTGCAACATATTACTTATCTATTGTAAATTATCAAATACGCAATACCATCTATTGCGACAGATGACCGAGCTTTGGAAATTTTCAAACAGAAATCGTCACCTGTGGCAAAGTACGACTTAGACGTTTTAAGATTCTTTTTTAAAGCAATTTAGGTATTTCCTGTTCGAGATAGAAAAGATAAAATACTAAGACGGTAACAAATATTACTTGGATAACTCAAAAATCTCCTGAGTGAGTAGTCTTATCTGGTCTTTTCAATGTCACTATCTCCTCGTGCCCCTCAAAAGTTATTAATGAATATTTAAAACTCATAACTAGCATACTCTCTCCTTTATCCATAAAGTAAGACAACTCATCTATCTCTCTTCTTTTCTTTATTCTCAATTCTCTTTCTTTTCTTTTTTTCTCTTCTTTCGGATGAGATCTTTTTGGATCTCAACTGATCAATATCTTTTCTTGACTGAATCGGATGTTCTGATCTCTTTGCTTTTTTGACATTACAGGTATGATTCACTATTATTCTTTTCATCTCGTCTTCTTCTTTATATATCATTTAAATTAGATATTTACATATGTTGCTATTAATAATTTATTCATTACCAGTTTCCTATTTATTGAGAAAATTGAAGAAAAGGTGACTTTTAAGTTTTGAATGAACAAGCCATTATTTTTATTAAAATATGTAAAAAAAGTCATCTGTTGGGAGAACTTAAAATGCCTTGTTGTCAGTATATTTTTTTTTATGTATTTTTTTTCTTACTTTGGTGATGTTGTTGGGGGAGTCGTGTTGGAATAGTGGTGTTTGTGCTGTTGATGGTGTTTGAATATATGGTTTTGTTTCTTTGTTGTTGATGTTGTTGTTGTTGTTGGTGTAACAGTTTCTTCAACTGTTGCAACTGATGAATCATATGTTGGAATAGACAGAGCAATTGTTTGAAAAAATCAAACCAGTAGCAAGGCTGGTTTGATTTATTCTAACAGATGATCCATCTATTGCAATATGTCATACATCTGTCGCAACAGATACCTCATCGATTGAAGATGGGTAATCTGTTGCATCAGATTTGTCATCTGTTAATTCACTCAATTTTATGTTACCCTTTTGTACAAACGGAGCAACTATTTGAAGAAATCAAACTAGTATCAAGGCTGGCTTGATTTATTCCAATATATGACCCATCTGCTGTAATATGTCAGACATTTGTTGTAACAGATGCCTCATCGATTGAATAGATGAGTAATCTATTGCATCAGATTGATCATCTATTGATTCACTCAATTTTATGTTACCCTTTTATAATGTTTTTTTTGTTCTTCTCTTGTTTGACATCAAATGTATTTTTCTTATTTGTAAATAAAAGGAAGTGAAACTGAATCCACTTTTGCCCAACCAATATTAAAGGCTAGAGTAAAGATGGGTTCGAAGGAATAAACTACTTGTAGATGGAACCACTTCATATGTGGGAGGCATGTATAACTGATCAAGCTATTGTGAAAACACACATCCAATAAAATGATTTTGTGAATGTTTGTTCTTTACCTATTAGGCGTTAATCCTTTAAATAAGATATGGCATTTTACAGTTAAGATTGCTAGGTTCAAACTGGTAAGGCTGAGGGACCAAATAGGTGTAAGACCCCATAAATTTTCCTCGCTGTCTAAGCTTTTAAAGCAAGTCAAAAGAAGCCTTACATTTAGAGTTTTTAGCTAAGTGTTCAACACTTAGTTTATTTTGAGCCTTTAAACTTTGATGATTTATTTTGTGACCTTCCCGACCTCCGTTTCTTGATTGTTTTTGTTAATACGGATAGGGCAAGTGAAAAGTACATATCGGGTGAGTTTCAAAATTTTTAGACGAACTTAAGGGCATGTTTGGTATGCCAAACCTGTAGCTTGGGGCGATTAGCCCGCGCCGACCAAGCTACTCCCCCGAAATAGGCGGGGTGCCGCCCAGGGTAGTCCTCTAAGCTAGGCAGGGCGCCGCCTTGGAAACTCCACCTGGGCAAAATTTCAGCCTCCTAGCCCAACTTATTAAGGGCAAAATGGGTATTTCCCAACCCCCTTTCAGCTCTAACACGGGATTTAATCCCCAAATCACCAAAATACATGTTATTTCAACCAAATTGCTCTAGAACACACCTTAGGTTTTCAACCCAAAAATTAAGAGAACTAAAAATTTAACCGTCAGTTTTCAAAATTTCTTTGAGAATCGCAATCCCCAAATCGAGAGCTTCAAGAAGCACCCACCAATTGTACGAATAGCATCCCAAGAGTAAGTATTCATTCAAAATTCATAATTCAATGTATGTGGGATTTGAACAAGAAATCTCATTTCATTTTTGTTCCCAAAGAATTAATTTTTATTAATGATTTCATGATTTCAAAATGGGGTTTTGCCTAAATTATCTTGTCTTGATGATTATGAATTTATGAGTTAATAAGTTTTGAATTTCATGATTATCCTACTTAATTATGCTTTGAATTGAAAGTTTATATCATGAGTTGCACTCTTCTTTTAAGAATTTTTATTGTTGAATCATTTCAAGAATGATGTTGAGCCTAAAGTGTTGTTGAGAATTGTCATGAGTTTAAATTGTGAATTTGAGCCCAAAGATTTAATAATGAGTTTCTAAGATCATGTTCCTAAAAACTTTGATTTTATATCTATATCTATATCAAGAATGAGTTTGGATTGTCAAGAAGGCTATGACCTTAAGTTTTCCTCTAGCAAATTTCTTACCAAGATTTAAAGAAAATTTATGTTTTAAGTCCTAAGATAAGAAAGGAGTCCACATCATTTTGATTTTAAGCAAAGAGAAGCCTAGTTGGCATCCATTATACAGTCTTGTACTATTTTAAGGTGGATTTTCTAAAAGTCCTTAGCTTAAGTATGGGAGTAATATTTAGCACCGAGTTGGGCTTGATTCCACGGTTTCATGCCCAAGAACTACGAGCCACTATAGGTCTCTGATTTACCCCAAGTGGGTTAAGATAGTGATCACTAAAGCAAGGTTTAATTCTAATGGAAAGGTTAGAACAACTCTCCCCAATGTGGGTAACACGTTGGAGTCCATGTAGCTCACATAGTTTATGTCGGTTAGAAGAAACTTTCACGTCCAAGTCCAAGTCCAAGTCAAACGTTTCCAAGTTCTCACAGTATTCCAAAGTCCTAAAGTGTCAAAAGTTTTATAGTTTTAAAGTTCCCAAGTCAAACCTAAGTTCCAAAGAGACAAAAGTTCTAAGTCCTTAAGTTTCTAAAGAGGTCTCCTATTTTCCCCAAGATAAAAGCAATAGTTTTGAAAGTTACTGCTTAAAGGTTTCTTTAGCTTACAAGTTTTGAGAATAAGAGGAGAATATAGATTTTAGCGCTAAGTATAATGACTCACAAGATTTAAAGATATGTTATACCTTACATGATTTCATATTTCAGTGTTTCATATTTATTCGAGCCATGTGAGTCATTTATATTAGCATGCATGATTTTGCAAAAGTTAATGATATTGTTTACTAATTGCATACACCCCCATATACTCAGTACATCCTCAAAGTACTGATCCACATATACGTCTGTGTGCTACATTGTATCCTAATGTAGGTTCAGGTGTTCAGTATCAACAGTGTTAGTGATCTCCGAGTGCCTTGTCTATATTTCCACAGTGGTGAGTCCTCATGGTTCGAGGAACTATTTTCTATATTTTTAGTATTATTAGTAACTGATTTTGTTGATTTCAGTTCGAGTCAGTTGGGGATCTGTCCCAATGGCTCTCTAGTTCTTGAGTAGTAGAGGCTTTGTCAGACTAGACTATCAGTATGTTTAGACTTTTAGTATTTTGACTGTTCAGACAAGTATTCCCTCATATTCCAATATGATCATAATATGACATGATTCTTTGTTATGATATAATTAGCATTGAAGTAAGTGTTAGAGATAATAGCAGGCTCAAAGGGTTAGCTTGGGGCTACTTGTAGCTTTAAGCACCGTGTGATGCCTCGGGATGAGATTTCAGGGCGTTACAGTAGTGGTGTCAATACCCTGTTACAATTTAATGGCGGTTTATGCTCATGTTTTTGTGTATAAGTTTGGGGAATGATTTAAGTTTTTGGCGGCAGTTTAAATATCTAATAGTGATTGGACTGATTTAATGGCGCAATGGACTTCTAGAAAAGACTCTTAAGCCTCGCACTGCAGCAAACAATGATGTAACCAATAGAAATTCCCATGATCCAAATTTATATGGATGGATTACTGGAGGATACTATTATATAACAAAAGGTATTTGGGAGAATACCTGTGCAGGAAGGGGGAGGTTGAGAAGGAAATATATCATTTCAAACATTGTTTAAGAAGAAACACATAGTAGGAAGGAAAATGTAGCAAAATTGGCTGATGAAATTGACATGAAAAATAAAAAAATTGGATGAGCTGCGAATGTGAAAGTGTATTAAAAAATGAAAATCCATTAGTCGTTGAAGAAAAAGAAGAATGGTCAAGAGGACTGGAGCTGGTTGCTTTGCTAGAGACTGCAGCTAGTGAGCGTGGCCTCAATGAAGACCCACAAAGTGCAGGACCAGAACTATAAGGAAGCAGCTTCGCAAGCACGGAATGTGGTAAGATTGTTGATCAGAATTAAAAATTGAACCAACTACTCTTGAGTTAAAAATACGGGATCAAGCAAAAGTGGCAATTTCTCAAGTTAAACTTGTATCCCATGGCTCCTTTTTATGGCTCTGGTCAGGTCAAAGGCAGTGGACACAGCAAGGCATGGGATTTATGCCCAACTTCAAGCCTTTTTATTTCTACTACCATTGACCTGGTCATAGCCACAAACAGAAGCCATGGCATGCAAGTTAGTCTTCAGAAATTGACGTCTTGGCTTTCCTTATTTTTAATTCAGGAGTTGTTGGTTCAGGTTTCAATTCTGACCGACAATCTTATCAATTTCCTGTGCTCGCGAAGCTTCTTCCTTAGAGTTCTGGTCCTGCATTTTGTGGGTCTTCATTAAGGCCACACTCGCTAGTTGCAGTCTCTAGAAAAGTGTCCAGCTCCAGTTCTGTCGACCATTCTTTTTTTCTTCAAAGACTAACGGATTTTTATATTTGGATACACTTCCATAATTGAAGCTCATTCAGTTTTTTTGTTTCTCATTCAATTTCATTGGCCAGATTCGCTAGAAGTTCCTTACTTGCTTCCATGTGTTTCCTCTTAAATAAAGTTTGAGATGATAAATATCCTTCTCCGTCTCCCCCTTTCCATACATGTATTCTCCCAAGCACCTTCTATGTACAATAGTCTCCTCCAGTAACCCATCTATATAAATTTGGCCAGGAGAATTTCTATTGGTTCTATCATTGTTTGCTGTAGTGCGAGGTGCCTTTCAAGAAGTCCATTGCGCCATTAAAATCAGTCCAATCACTATTGGATATTTACACTCCGCCAAAAACTTAAACTATTTTCAAACTTGACACAGAAACATGAGCATAAACCGTCATTAAATTATAACAGGGTATCGATACCACCGTATTAGAACCCTTCGGTCTTATCAATTCGCACCTATCAAACTAAACTGTACAATGTAAGATCTTATTTGAAAGATCAGTATCTAATTGGTATAAAACTTCATTCACAAAATTATTGCACTTTATGTGTGTCTGTCACTGTAGCCTGATCAATAATACATAACTCCCACGTATGAAAATGGATCCATCATTCTGCACGCACTTTATTCTTTTTACCCTATTAAGACATGTCAGATAGTGTTATTTATTTATTTGTACGTAAAACAGCTGATGAATCGAATTCTTCATCTATTACAACTGATGAATCATCTATAAAAATAAATCAAAACATCTCCTTCAATAGATGGTCCATCTATTACAACAGATAATCCATATGTTACATCAAATGGTAAATCTATTGTGACAGACCATCTGTTGCGAAAAAATCAAAATATATCTTTCAATAGATGGTCCTTCTGTTGCTACAGATAATCTATATATTGCAACAGATATTGCAGAAGATGGTAAATCTATCACGACAGACCATCTTTTGACATACAGACCATCTATTACAATAGATGGTAAATTTTTTGTGACAGATGGACGATCTGTTGCAATAGCTAAATAATAATGGTTGTTATCACGTGTTAACGATTTTGAAAAGGTGAGAAGTATTAGTATTAATGTAAAAGAAAAAATTATGACTTTTCACAAAAAATAAAATGCCAGCAGTTTGAATGTAATTAATACAATGAAGCTGAATAGTCGTGCCTTTTGGCCTGACATATCCAGATTCAATCCTCTATAAATATGTCCTTCCTTAATCTTTATTTTACTCCACTTTAACCACTTCTCTTCAAAGAGCATATTCCTTTCTCGTTAAGGTAAGTTTTTTCTGTGTAAATCTAACAGTTGGTAGTATACATTGTATTACATTTCAACTTTTTTACTTTTGTGTCTTACATTTTTTGTCAATTCATGCGTGTTCTTGATATAGCTGATCCTGTTTGAGACAGTGCTATTCTACACAATACAATGTGGGAACTTCAGAGGTAGGTTAATGACTTGCAGAGAGAGTTGGTCCCATGAGAGTGATGATATTCAGAGAGATGCAGAGGCTGATGAGGGCCTTGCTGCTCCGAGTTGATTGACCGACTGTCATTTATGATGATGATGATAACAATAATTAGAATTAGATTTTTTTTAACGTATGTATTTTAATTTTTCTATATTGGATCTATACCTAATGTATTTTATTTTTTGTTTAATGAAAAATTTATTTTTAGTCGACTTTGGCTTTTTAATTCTTATTTAATTTTCATTCTGTCTATTTGTTCTAAATATAAATACATGTTAACATGCCGACGGTTGGAGGCCAGGAGCAATTTTGAATCCAGTAGCAATAGCAATTTTGGCTTTTGAGTTCTTTCAACAGATGGACCATGTGTTGGAACAGATTGGTCGTCAGTTAGGTTTCTGTCAATAGATTATCCATCTGTTGCGATAGATTTATCATTTGTTTGAGAAAAACATTCCAGTTTGATGGAACTGTGTTGTGTTATTCTAGCTAGTGTCCATCTGTTGCCACAGATGGGTAATCTGTTGAAAATAATTATGGTCTGTTGTATTTTTAGTTTATATTTTGCCTCTTTTTGTTGATGTACAAGTTATTAAAAAAGATATTTTATATATAATAAATGATAATATTACGTTCACAACAACAAGTTACATATATAAAAGTCCACAACAAACAACAACACAAATTTTTGCAATTGCAACGATCATGGTGGATTACGATCCGGGCATGAGTTCTTTTGTTGCCAACGTGCTTACATACGGAGCACTTATTTCTTCTTAATAAAAATAATTCTCCTACTCCACGCCTCCTCTTATATGGATTTCTTCCCGATTTGATGGTGCCTGGGTCAATATATGGAGGAGTATTAATCTCCCTAAAAGCTCTACAGGAACAACCCAAGATTCTTTGAGAGGCACCGGAGTAATATGCCCACTATATATCATTTCATATTTTTCCAACAAATAATATTGAGAGGAGTGCTCATAAACTTTAGGTCCATATTTTGGACCATATTGAGCTCGAAGCACTGCCATAGCATGTGGACAAGGTATTTTGTCCAAGTCAAAAACTTTGCACGTACAAGATCTTGTTTGAAGATCGACTGTGGCAACATCACCGTGATTGGTGATACTGAATTTGTAATCTACTATTTTATGAGATAATAACCTATTCCCCAAACTGATGTTCATTGATATTATTTGTTCGATTTCTATAACAAATGGGGTTCCTCTTGGGCCTTCGAACTGCACACGTCTTTCGTTAAAAAATTGGCCATACTTCTTGTTTATTATTTCAAACATAGCCTTGATGGGAAATTCTCTTTCATCGCCAAATAATGAATTCACCGATTCAGCTATGTTTGATGTCATAATATTGTGCCTATACAAAAGAATCACTTAGTACGACATCATACTAAACTTATAACTTAAACAAGACATTAAATTCATAAGATTGTACCTATCTGCCGGACAGAATGCCCGGCTCTATCTCTCGAAACCGACACATACAAGAAGTTCTGCTACCATGAGATTCACATCCGTTATTTGATTGAAATGGTCTAAAAACTCCTCTCTACTATATGTTTTAGCTGCTCTATAAAAAAGGGGTCACGACCCTTTTATTGTGATAGTTGGTCTGAATGTTCTCTGTAAGATGCCTGATGCAACAACCAAAGTAAGTTGAAGTGAAGAAAATTGAACCCATCTATGGAATACTTGGATACCTATCCAAAATAAAACACAACTCTCAGTATCTTTGACGCAACTTCGTAGTTGTTCAAAAAAAATCCATAAGAGGCATCACATTCCTTGTCCGCTACACAAAAAATGATAGAAAAGATGTGATTCTCCGCATCCTGCACATCCTGTGCCACCACCGCTAGCAGAATTCCATTGTACCTGCTCCTCAAGAAGGTACCGTCGACGGCTATGCCTTTTCTCAAATGTCAAAAACCTTTAATCCAAGCACCATAGGATACAAAAAAGTACTTGAACCTTTCATTTTCATCAATATGTAATGTCATCTTACTTTCGGGATTTGTGGACTCAATCATGTAATGGTAGGCATCCAGGACTGCATACCCATGCTTGTGTGTCCCCTTAACCAAGTCCTGGAAATCTCCATGACCGTATATATCTTTCAATAACTGACCAGTATACCCAATTTCGTAAGGAGTTGATTGGCCATAACCCTTGTAGAATGGCCTTTGCCTTCGCCGAAACAACTCTTGAAATATTCACCGAGGACCTTTGCCGTGGCATGAGGATTTTAGCCTGAGATGTGCTCCAAACCATATGTGTGATGCTTTTCATATTTATGAATGACGAATCCTTCAAAATTTACTTACGTACTTCACCACTCTCAACCACCACTTGCAGTTCGTATTAGCACATTTGTAGCCAAAGACACTACTCGAATTAATCACCTTCTTTATTTTGAAATAATTTTTCAAGTAAGAAATAAACAAAGTGGTAGATAGTTCATTCTTGTTCTTGAATGAGATTTCTTTGAAAAAGTCAATCCCGTCGTCTTGAAGATTGCCAGGCTGTGTTGATCGAAAAGAACTGCCTACCGTATTGGTCACATCAACGGGCGTAGGTGTTTGATCATCATCTAGAATATTTATGTCTATATCATCCAACATATCATCAAAGATGTCTTTTTGTTGTTGTTCTTCTACGTTCTGGTTCTTATTGTCTCTCGTCTTTTCAACCACGTACAACCTTAACATTGGCCTGAATTAATCACTAAGATAAGCATGCAACCGAACCTGATCGGTTATCTTGAAAGGCAGTACCCTCTGATTTTCAAAAAAACTGTACATGTAGATGATAACGAGTTCTTCTGGTTGACAATTTAATCTATAATAGCTGATGATTAAGTTCACAAAATCATCATACAAAACATCACTTTGGACTGTCATAGCTATCGTCTCTAGCATTTCACCCTCTTTCCAACGCCATACATATGATTGCTCTTCTCGATTCATTGACCATGACAATCCACCCTTATTGTTATTGATCCCTCTATTAGTGGTACCTAACTAAAGTCATTTGTTAAAAAAAAGTTAATAGCGATTTCATAGTGCCGTAAATGAATCCCAACAAATGTGTAATCAGTCGCAATAGATTACTTGCCTGTTGAGATTCATGTTACGCTCCTGAAGCTAATTTCAACAGATGAGTCACCTGTTGCAACAGGTAAATCATATGCTGCAATTGACTATATATCTGTTGCAACAGATGAAGCGCCTATTGGGATAGATATTACAGTACTGAGGCAGCTTTGAAGCTGATTCTAACAGATGAGTGATGTTGCAATAAATAATTAACCTATTGCGACAGATGACTTACCTGTTGCAACAGACGACGATTTGTGGAATCAAGGTCAGTATCTATCAGAACAGGTTACTAATATATTGCAACAAATATTTATCGTCCGTTGGAATAGAGTTCAGGTTCTGTTGTAACACATTAATAATCTGTTGCAACAGATATTTTCCCTATTGCAACAGACAATACCTCTGTTGGAATGGAGTTCAAGTTTTGTTGCAACAGGTTACTAATATGTTACAACAGACATTTATCATGTTGCACCAGATAACTAATCTATTGCAATAGATGGGTCATGTGTTGCAACAGATGACCCATCTGTTCGATTCATGTTATGGCACTATAGAACCATAAACATGAATCCAACATATGAGTCCTCAGATGAAATAGATCTATTTAAACAGATGGCTCTTATGTTGCATTCATGTTCGCGTGTTGTCTATTGTTGAAAAAATAGCACAATAGCAGTTACCCAGATGACAAATTCAACTAAAAATCATAATTTGACTTACCAAAGTCTCCTATGAAGTAATGCCAAAGTGGAAAGTGATGTACAAAATAAAATTTGACCTAAGAAATTGGTCAAATAGCAATAGTAGCGGTAACAACAACAACAATAATGGTCAACAAGAAGAAGATGAAGATACTACTGAAGTAGAAGATGGTGATAATGAAGCATAAGATGATGAATAAAGCAGCAGCAATAATGAACAACAAAAATAGCTAAGAGAGAGAAAACAACAATGGATGAGAAGAGAGAGAAAGACACCTCTTTTCCTTCCGTTTCCCGTTATATTAGGTAAACATTTGAATCAAAGTATAGATTTAAAAACTTGTGGGTTATTTTAAAATTTTTCCAACTTTCTCAATCCATAATAAAGTAATTGTCACCCCCACTCAATTATTAAAACTTGTATCACCTACACCTCATTTTAAAACTCTTTTGTCACCTCTAGCCCAAAACCCCTACTAAAGTGCTCACATATTTCATTAAAATGCAAAAAGAAAGGCCCCCATTTGACAATTGACTTTATAAACCTTTACAAATTTATTTTAAATTTTGTATATTCTTTTAAATAACATACAATAATTTTTAGTGAAATGGTAAAACATTATGTTATCAATTTTTTTGGGCATTTTCTGGTGAATAAAAACATTAACAATTAGGTAATTTTATGAGTACATTATCAACATGTTCAATCCTTATCAGGAAACTAGAAATTAAAGGACGGACCTAATATATATTATTTTTTGTCTTAATTTATGTGACACAAATATAATTTAGATAATCATTCATTAAAATAATTTAAAATTTTAATTATTGTGATTTATAATATTTTTTCTTCTATTCTAATTTAAGCGATACTGATATAAGTTCAAGAGTCAATCGAATATTTTATATCTTTTATATTTTTAAGTTGTTAAATATGTGATTTATAATGATTTTGGCATAATTTTTCTATAAGATATTAATACTCTCTTAGTTCCAGTTTACGTACCGTCTCATTTTTAAATGATATGTAATTTCTGTGGCCCAAATATAATTTGATAGTCAAACAAATATTTTATGTTGACATATCATTTTGTGTGTATTTTATCTTTTTTTTATGAAATATTATTAATCTTTTAATACTTAGATGACCATGAAAATTAATTATGGTGATATAATAAAATCACGATTGAAATAATAAAGCAAACATATCTAAATAACTTATAACAACTAATTAGAAGTGATAAAATAAAATTATTATAAAAAATACTTGTGAAATTTTTTTAAATGAGTCTCATATAAGACATCAAATTAATCTAAAATATGAAGAGTTAATTTATCATTTTATGTTTAGTTTATTTTTTTATTAAATATTATTAATTTGTTAATACTTAAATGACTTATAATAATTAATTAGGGGTGATATAGTAAAATTACGACCGAAGCAGCTGAAAAAGGTAGTACAAAACATCAAGAGTTAATTTATTATTTTATTTTTATTTTTTTCTTTTTAAAAATTAATAATGTGTGATATAATAAAATCACAATTGAAACAACGAAACAGACATGTCTTAAATGACTTATAACAACCAATTAGAAATGATATAATAAAATTACTATAAAAAATACTTGTGAAAAAATTTAAATAGGTCTCATATAAGACATCAAGTAGAAATAAAACGTCAATAATTAATTTATCATTTTATATCCAATTTATTATTTTTATTAAATATTTTTTATTACGATTGAAATAAATCGTCAATATTTAATTTATTATTTTAATTAAATGTTATTAATTTTTTTATACTTAGATAAGTTATAATGATTAATTAGAGGCGATATAGTAAAATTATGATTGAAATAAAACATCAACAATTAATTTATTATTTTATATTCAATTTATTTTTTTATTAAATATTATTAATTTTTTTTATACTTAGATAAGTTATAATGTTTAATTAAGGATGATATAGTAAAACTAAAGTTGAAACAACTGAAACAGACAACACAAACGGCCATGTCAAAGAGCTATCAGTTTATCCTATTTATCAGTAAGTAGAATTATACATCAAATAACATATATTTTATTTAGACCCTTTTAATTACAATTATTATGTGATTATTATAAGACAATTAATTTCTGACATGTCATTCTAAAATCTCATAATTCCATACACCAAACCACGATATGGGTCAAAGTGAATCAATTATTTAATTATTTTAATTTAAGAGGAAAGACATTTGAGAATTGATGCTTGATTAATTTAATCGCTAGTTCTTTATGCCACTTGACTTTTACTTTATTAACTAAAATAGTTTAATGATGTTAATAGTATTATTATATGGAGTAATGAAGTTTTGATTAATTCTCAGAATAATATGACAATATAATAGTAAGAGACAAATAAAATAAGTAACAAATAATATCACATATGTTGAAAAATAAAAATTATTCGATTACTAGATAATTCTTACTTTTTTCACATACTGTGACAATATTCGACTACTTCTTTATCTTCTAACTTAACCTTTGATCTTCAATCTTTCATATCTAGTTTTATTTTTGGTAAGTTAAATATACAATTTGTGTTATAACCTCCCTTGTGATGTTCTTTTTTGACGGAACATCAGCCTATCTGGGATGATATCTTCAATAATTTTATCTTTTTAATTTTTTTTAATTTTAATTTTATGATTTTAAATATAGTGTTCTATTCTTATAAATAACATATAGAATAAAATTTAAATTTAAAATTTACTAATCTAAAATATTTTTTTCTGAATTTAAAAAAATAAAAATTCAATGCACCTAAAGCTCTCCTGTAAACAGGATTTGGGGAAGAGTTCTATCACTGAGTGTATTGTACGCAATCTTATCTTAAATTTTTATCAAAAGATAATTTTAAAATTTAAATTCATAACCTACTAATCACACAGTGACACTTTTATCAATTGCTTCAAAGCTTTCAAAAAAAAATTAAAAAAAAAATGAAAGCAACACACGCAACTAACATGAAAGAGTTACTCCATTAACTCAAAAAAGAAAAAACTACTACTGTATAATTTTACATTACTATATTTTGACAGCATTTAATCAATACGTAAAAAGTAATTCCTTCGTTTCGAAATAAATTAAATTGTTGGAATATTTATTAATGTTTTAAAATAAATAAATTTTTAATTTTTTTTTTAAATTTATCCTTTTAATTTGACAATTAATTAACTTTTAAAAAATATTACAATGTCAATTTTTTCTTTTTTGGGATAAAAATAAAAAATTGTGTTAAATTTATATTTTAATATTTTTTTCTTAAATTATATGTTAAAATTTAATAATTTATTTATTATAAAACGGAGGAATACACAATTCGAAGTTAAATATTTAAATATTTTTCCTGATAATCTGAGATCTCTTCCATATCTTGTCTTTTTCTACCTTAAAATAAAATAAAATACACCGTGGAAACTTTTTTTAAATCTTTTTGCATAGTAGAAAGTTTTCAGAAAGATCACCAAAAAAGGAAATTCATTTAAAGCATAATATACATATAATATTTTTTTATTTTTCAGATTTAAAGAATATTGACTCTTGTTGCCACTACACCTTTCTTAATTCTCCTTCTGTTACATTCTTGACACTCCTAAAAAAATAAAAAAAAAGTATTTTATTAATTTCATCACCTCTTCTCATATTTTACTTCTTCATAAATAAATTTCCCATATTTCCGTTTTTGGCCATTTCTGGATTTTGTTCCAAAGTTTAGATTTTTTTCCATATTGGGTCTTGAAAGCTCGATTTTTTCATTGTGGGTTTCGAATTTTTTAGTCATTATATATTTAATAATTTCCCATTTTCAGCATTTCTTGATTTCTACTCCAAAGTGTAGATTTTTTTTAATTTTTTTTTTTTTCATATTGGGTCTTGAAAAGTTTTTTTTTTTTTTTTCAATTTCGGGTCTTCAATTTTTTCACTCAGTTTGGTGTAATAATTTCCCATTTTCCACATTTCTTGATTTTGCTCCAAAGTTTAGATTTTTTTCCATATTTGGTCTTGAAAAGTTTCAATTTTTTTCATTTTGGGTCTTTTTTTTTCTCAGTTAATTGGTGTAATAATTTTCCATTTTTCTGCATTTCTTGATTTTGCTTCAAAGTTTAGATTTTTTTCCTTATTGGGTCTTGAAAAGTTCAAATTTTTCATACTTGGTCTGGAAATAATTTCCCATTTTCACCATTTCTTGGTTTTGTTTTTAAAGTTTAGATTTTTTTTCCATATTGGGTGTTGAAAAGTTTCAATTTTTTTCATTTTGGGTCCTTTTTTAGTCCCATTTTCTCCATTTCTTGGTTTTGTTCCAAAATTTGGATTTGTTTCTATATTAGGTGTTGAAAAGTTCATTATTTTCATTGTGGTTCTTGATCTTTTTAGTCAATTTAGTGTAGTAATTTCTCATTTTTCCAATGTGGTTTGAATTTTGATGCATGTACATATGAAGAATTTGTGTATTGATAGATTTGAGGGGTTAAGGTATTGGCTATGATTAGTGAAGTGGAGGTAAAATGGAGGTTAGATCTGAGAGTGAGGTACATGTTAGAAGCGAGAAAGTACTACCATTACAAGGGCAAATGATACAAAGGACTAGATTAAAAGTTTTGTTTATAAGAGTTTGTTCTAGTATTTTGATATGGACTTGTTTGGTTCAACTTATTGCTGTTTGGGAGCTTTATCAACCACGTTTGTTTTCGGGTTTTGCTGTTCATGTTGAACAGACTTTGCCTTCTCCTTTGCCTCTTGTTCCAGCTAGTGAGTCTCTTCTTAGCTTGAATGTGTATTAGTTACATGCTAAGCATTTAATTAGTTAATTGATGTCATTGAAGTATGTGATTTGTCTGTTCATATTAGTAGCGGTAGTAATATTGCTCTCGTGGTTTCTTGTCCTTTGATTTCTGTTACTATCTGTCTCTTCCTGTACCTAGATTTATCGTATTGTTTTATTGTAGTTTCCGTTCTGTTACTATATGTTAGTATTGCTCATGTAGTTTCTTGTACCTCGATTATCGTATTGTTTTATTGTAGTTTCCGTTTTGTTACTATATGTTATTTTTGTTATTATGTGTTGTTTCTTGTACTTCTGTTGCTTCTTTTAGTTACACGATTCCTGTAATTGTTTCTTCTACTAGTTACATTATTCTTTTCAAAGTATCTAACTAGTTAATTGATGTCATTGAAGTATGTGATTTGTCTGTTCATATTAGTAGTTGTAGTATTGCTAGTGTATTTCTTCTCCTTCAATTTTGTTTCTTGCACCTCTATTATTGTATTGTTCTATTGTAGTTTCCATTCTGTTACTATATGTTGTCTTATTGTCTGATGTTTCTTGTACTTCTATTACTTCTTTTTCGGGACTGCTTTGGACTGTTTTTCCTTGAGGCGAGGGTCTATTTGAAACAACCTCTCTATCTCTGAGATAGGGGTAAGGTCTAAGGTCTGCGTACACTCTACCATCCTTAGACCCCAATTTGTGGGACTATACGGGGTATGTTGTTGTTTATAGAAAGTCCATCTATTCCTAATCTCCAATGGAAATTAAAAAAATTGATTCGTTCAGGGAGACTCGTGCACACGTGCTGCAAGATCAAGTTTTTCTTGCTCAACGGATCCGATTTCCTTTATGTATTTCTCTACCGGGCCCATTCGGGGTTATTGTCCAGTACCTCTTAGAAAAGAAACCCATAAATTCCTCGGTTGGATTGACAACATCCTCCCTCAAGGCATGATTTCGAGACAGAATCTCTTGAAAGAGAAAAAAAAATCATGTTGTCTCTCCTTGATTTGCAGATCCTTGCTGAAGTATGTGATCTGTCTGCTGTGTATTATGTTGGTTTTAGTTCTTTTTTGCTAATACCCAACACCTACTATGTTGTTCGGACTCTTCAAAAATGTCAACAGGTGTGTGTCGGATTCTCCAAAAATACACTATTTTTGGAGAATCCGACACGGGTGCGGCATCAAAGGTGAAGAGTCCGTGCAACTTAGAATACCAATGGATGTGATGGATCCATATGGGAGATTTGAGATGCCTAGTAGTTGGGAGACATAGTTGTTGTTGTTACACTTGTATGCAGTCGGGTAATTGTTAGGAGTCTTTTTAGTATATTTAGACTAAATAGAAACTTACACAACGTGAGATCTAGAGGACTTTCATTTTTTGAGAATCCCTAATTTGGCGAAAACATCAAAGTTTAGCTTTTGCAAGGGCCTTGGCTTCAAATCCCACTTCCAATAGTTTCTTTCTATCCCACAAAGGTAGGAGTAAGGTTTACATAAATCCTATCCTCCCCAGACTCCGCTTGTGGAATTACACTGGCTATGTTGTTGGTGTGATCGAGGTTTAGCGTTTTAATGAACTTGTCCCTACTAGAGCGGATAGAAAAGAGGATTTATATAGTTGAAGCCAACTAGTTTGAGTTTGAGGCGAGTTGATTCATTGACATTAGATTAACAGGGAAAAGTAGTAGAGAGACCTTATGAGTTATTCCTAGTTTTTGAGATCTGATTATTTGGAAATACGACCTTAACAGATCTGTAATCTAGAGAGAGCTATGAATGGGATGGTCTATAGTTAGTTTGTCTTCCTATTTTTAGTTTCGTCAATTTGGTGTCTAAGTGCCTCCTTAAAGGTTTAAACAACAAAAACATACTCCGTATAATCTCACAAGTGGGGTCTAGAGAGGGTAGGATGTAAGCTATCTCTACCTTTGCGGGGTAGAGAGTCTGTTTCCAATAGATCCTCGGCACAAAAGAAATGTAACTGACACAAGAAATAGGTAAGTAAAGCGACAACAAAATAGCAATGTTCAAACCAAATGAAGCAACAGGTATTAATACACATTATAGAAAAGAAATACGCGATACCTAAATCATACAACTAGAAGTACGACACTACTCAACTACCTACTAACCTTCTATTCTACTTCGATACCCTAATCATACAACTTAAATGTCTCTTGATAGAAAAAGATGCCAGCTTAAAGTCTTGTGGTTAGAATAGGTAAGGTTTAAATTTGTTTTCAAATTTCTTCTTTTTGGCCTAAATTGATATCCTTTAATGGTATATTTCTCGCTGCTAATCGAATTACTTCAGATAGATGCAATTATATTTCGCCGTTCCAGGCCCCGTAATCTTGTGACTTGCTGTTGTAAGAATTTCTGAAAAATGAACTGTAATACCAAATATATTCTGAAAAGCTAATGAAGTCACCATGTCTGAAGTAGGAGCATGTTCCTTGACTAGCTTAGCATAGATCCAACGTGCGACTCCATTAGCGTTTCCAAATTTATACACTCTTTCCATTTAAAAAACTATATTATGAAAAGCTAATGATGTTGCTCATTGGATCTATGCTGTCTGTCGAGAGATAATCAAGCTGATTAGTAAGAAGCACCTCCCCTAGCGATGAAACAAAAAGACATTGTGTTTCCTTGAAGGAAGACGAGAAAAGGACTGGATGAGAGACTTTCTTTTCTAGTCCTCTCTGTAGCATTCCTTATTACATCTTTTCTTTAACGTTAAGACAGAATTTTCTCCATCCAAAATAGAGTGAAAAGTCTCATATGCTCCCCCTCTTCCCAGGGTATCGTCTAGCATGAATCTTGAAGTAGTATAAACATATTTTTTTCTGAAATTTTTGACAAAATAATGCTGCTAGAAGAGATTTGTCAACAGTAGTAATTAATAAAAAAATAAAATAAAATAAATGTTTCAACCATAAGGAGATAGACTTGCACACTTTTAGGGATGGAAGTGCATTCCGGCAACTTCTTTTTGTTTGTTGTTATGCAATATGAAATTTTTTATCATTTTATGTATCTGCAAGTGCAATTGTACACTTAGTAACCTAACCAACCCTAAAAAGTGCAATAGCCCTTGTTTTCTATTATTTGATAATTATTAATACCAATTTTAGTATTTGGATTACTGTTTGTACACTTTTGCTAGCTTTTTGGTGTAGATAGGATTTTGTAAATGATGTAGACAAATTCTTAGATGACATCATTTTTCTTACAGTTTAACATAGGAATCACTCAATGTAATGATCCTACCGATTCCAGCACCATATTAGTGCTGTTTTGTGTCAATAAAAGATTTACTTAATTATCTAAAAAACTTATATCTCTGTCATTGTACTAACTGAGCATTCATTGACCAAAAGTACTGTCACCCAGTCTCATAAGTGTAACATACTACTAGGAGCTGCATCATTCTATGAGTTCCAAATTTTGCTGCTTCTAACATTCATAACAACTTTGACACATGACATTATGCAGGAAATTATACAAGTAATGGGTTTCTTCAAGTGTCCTGCAATGGTGGCTTGAATCAAATGCGTGCAGCCGTTAGTATTTATTCTTCCTTTTTCCTTTGTACATTCTTATCCAATTCATAAGGCAAGAAAGTCGGAAGCTCTGAAACTGTATTCAAACTAAAATATGCTCCAAAATTTCAAACTCCTATGTTGAACTAATTCTGCTATTTTTTGAATGTAGATCTGTGACATGTTGACTGTCGCACGACTTCTAAATCTAACTTTGGTTGTCCCAGAGCTTGATAAAACATCTTTTTGGGCAGATCCCAGGTATTTCTGGTGTTAGTTAGAAGTAGTTCTTTGACTTATTGCTTCGTGCTTTATAACAAGTCGTAACGTTTCTTGGCAGCAATTTTGATGATATTTTTGATGTGAAACACTTCATCGATTCACTAAGAGATGAAGTTCGAATAATAAAGAGACTGCCAAAGAGGTTCAGCAGGAGATATGGATACCAACCACTAGAAATGCCTCCTGTTAGCTGGTCAAATGAAAAGTACTACTTGCAACAGGTTTATCCACTCGTTTCTGCGTTACATCGTTCTCATGGTATCAATTCGTGATTGACCTACACCATTGATTCTTCTTCATGATTGTGGACATCGTCATTCATTGTCATTTAAAGAATAGTGATTAAGAGCCTGTTTGGATGGTCTTATTGCTTTTGGCTTATAAGGCAAAAACAAGTGCTTCTAAGTACTTTTTAACTATCCCCAAACACTACAAAACTGCTTAAAATCTATTTTAGCTTAAAATAAGCCAATCCAAACAGGCTCTAAATCTTATATGGTATATGTCAACTTGCAAAGTACTACTCTTTTTGCTGTACATAGTTTCATGTACTAATTTTGATATGGAAACAATCTGCATACAATGATTCGAGTACCTTGATAATTGAATATATCTCCTCTGTTGCAAGATATGCCCCAGCAACAGTTACTTATCCAGGGTCTAATACGTTCAGATTACTAGTGCAGATTCTGCCTCTCTTCAGCAAGCATCAAGTAATACATTTCAACAGGACAGATACTAGACTAGCAAACAACGGGATTCCTCTTGAGCTTCAAAAACTCAGATGTCGAGTGAATTTCCAGGCACTGAAATTCACTCCAGATATTGAGGCTTTGGGAGAAAAATTGGTAAAGATGCTTCAGGAGAGAGGGCCATTTGTAGCATTGCATCTAAGATATGAGATGGATATGTTGGCATTCTCTGGTTGCACCCATGGCTGCACTAATGAGGAAGCTGAGGAGCTCAAACGGTTAAGGTGATCATCTTGGAACAATTTTTGTATTTTAGTTTTGTTTTCTTTCTGTTTTTTTTTTTTTTTTAAATATGGAAAGAAGTTGTCTTTAAAGACCGACAAGCCCTCAAGATCCATACTGGTTTAGTGGAGAACACAATTAAAACAAACGATCTACAGAAGTGAAGTGGAGAACACAATTAAAACAAACGATCTACACAAGTGAAACCAAGTACTTCATTTGTACCAATTTATGTGGTGGCGTCCGATTGGGACGAAGTTTAGGTAAGTAAGAAATCTTTAGACCTAGTGATAAAAAATAAGTCATACATATTTTGTAGCCATAAATCTGGGGAAAATAACAAGTTTTTGAGAACATTTTTGAATAAAGAAATGTTCGGTTCTTTTTTGGACAACTATAATAGTAGCGCGTGTCACATAAAAATGAGAGAGTAGTTAGGATTAGGACCTAGTTGGTCGGTACACAACATTATATCTGATATCGAAATGAGAGGAACATTGGTGGTTCTTATGTCCAATTCCAACTATTTTTGGATTGAGACATAGTTGTTCTTGTTCGTTCAAGATATGTTTGTTCAATAAATATTTAGTTCTTCCTAAATCATCCCTTATTTGCACCAGGCACAAAGAGGGAAAACTAGAGGGGGTATTTCAATGACCTGTCTAGTACCAAGATTTGATCCCAACTTTTTGTTTTACTTGCTCTTAATGTTTGTTTGATTGAGAAGATGTTGCAATATTTATTTAACTACATGTCATTTGTAATCATATGGGGATTGACAGCCAAACTGCAGTATGATGGTAGCAGCAGCACTAACGAATTTGATGATTGATAGTTATTCAATAATAATTTGTCACAACCCAAGCCCAAACAATCAAAAAGATTTTCATTAAAGCCCAAGCTCTTGGTACGAATTTTCCTCTTTAGCCATAATTGAACTCAAAAACGCGCGTAACATGTAGACTTGTGTTATTTCTCATGAAATTCACTTTTCTCTCCCCCTTTCTGATGTGGGAATTTGCCTAAGGTTTCATGTATACTCTCTTAAGAAGTTTGCTAGCCTAGAAGCTTGCAGCTCTCTCTTTGACCCACACTACATCATGGGTATCACATACACCCCCCTTATGGACTCAACGCGCCCGTTGAGATTTGTCTCAACACCTTATGGAGGGAGTGGTTTTGACAAAGCCTAAGTCCATACAACATATTATCCGCTTTCGCCCAATTGACCTTAAGGATTTGTCCATTAAGTGTATTCCACGTGAACTTGTCTTATGCTTTATAAAGCTCTTCATTTTTCTCTAATATTCCAACGTGGGATTCACCTAAGCTTCAAAAGCTTGTCATCCTAGAAGTCTACCAGTCCGTTTCTTTGACCCACTTTTGTCAGCCCAAACCCAATCACGGGCGTCATAAAATAAGTGGATTGGATACCAGTGGATTTCTGACATGAACTATGAGCTGCTGTTGTGACAAATGACATTTCCTCATAAATTTTATTTTCTATCTCTAGATTTTGAAAGTTCACAATGTTGGATGATTTAAGGATTTCACTTGGTTCTCCCACTGTTCCTTTTCTTTGTACCTGGATTTGCTACACTTCAGCCGAGGGTCTTTCGGAAACAGCCTCTCTGCCTCCCCGAGGTAGTGATAAGGTTTGCGTACACTTTACCCTCCCTAGACCTCACTTGTGGGATTTTACTAGGTGGTTTTCCCACTACCACCAATACAATTTTCTCTATTTCACCCTTTCGTCTTGACCAACACTCAAACCTATATAGTAAATTTTTCTGATTCCCGTTGTTTCCTTAGGTATGCATTCCCTTGGTGGAGGGAGAAAGAGATTGTATCTGAAGAGAGGAGATCTCAAGGATTGTGTCCCCTCACCCCAGAAGAAGCAGCTTTGATTCTGCAAGCAATGGGTTTTGAAAAAGACGTACAAATATATATTGCATCTGGTGACATTTATGGAGGTGAGCGGAGGCTTGCTGCTTTGAGAGCTGCCTTCCCAAAGATTGTAAGTGATCTGTGATCCTGTTCTCCTATTGTTTCTGTTGCATAAACATTTATCGGAACTATGCTGCATGTAATAGCAAACATGTGCCTTAGCCAACATTGTTGTTAGTCTATTTCATGTATTTAGGAGATGAGCAACTTGGACAGTGGTCTCTGCTACAAGTATTGAATAACCTGCCATGTGTTTTAGACATTTGGTAGCCTTGAAGTGTGCACAAAATGTTCTATGTTTTCTGCTGCTAGTTTTTTATTGCTGAGGACTTCATTGTGACTATTTACTGGACACTATGTGCTATTTATCCTTCTTTTCTATTTTGTTTAATATCAGGTGAAAAAGGAGATGCTGCTAGAGCCTGGGGAATTGCGGCATTTCCAGAATCATTCATCTCAGATGGCAGCTCTGGATTTCATAGTGTCAACTGCTAGCAGTGTATTTGTTCCTACTTATGACGGAAACATGGCTAAAGTTGTTGAAGGTCATCGTAGGTACTTGTTACCTACTTTGTTGAAAATGATTCCATGACAATAGTAACCTTTATAAAGGCATCACTAATTATCTTTTGCAGGTATCTTGGGTTTAAGAAAACCATTCGATTGGATCGGAAGAGACTGGTAGATCTATTAGATTTGCATCAAAACGGAACACTTACAAGGGATGAGTTTACAGCTGCAGTGCGGCAGTTACATGAGGGACGAATAGGACAGCCAGCTCGACGTAGAGTTATTGCAGAGAAACCAAAAGAAGAAGATTATTTTTATGCAAATCCACAGGAGTGTCTGTGTGAGAGTAATACCTGTGATGACTTGTTTGGCCCTGAGAATTCAACCGTAGTCCAATGAGATATGTCTTGCATGGATAGTTACTCCATAGTACTGCACAGGCGTTTCATGAAGAAAGCAAAGGGAAAGGCGTAAAGTTGTTGGTAGGCACACTCGAGATCTGTTAGCAAAAGGCCAAAATGTGGCCTTAGGTCAACGGGGCATTTTGGGGAGGTGTTTTGTCATAGATAGGTAGTTTATAACTGGGAGAAGCAAAGAGAAAAAGAATGCAGAAACCAAATGTCTCATACTTATCAAAAAGAAAAGAAGTGTCATGTTACTGTATTCATTCATTTTGTTCATATATGTTTTTATTATCTCTTCTAGTTGGACAGTGTTGATTGTACCTGATACCACAGTAATTTACAGGAAGATGGCCCTTTTTACAATCAATTGCTCTAAAATGTGGAACAAAGAGGTGTAACAGTTTAAATTTCATGCCCAAAAAAGGCACTTGAAGCAAATTGTTTGCTGGAAATCAGATAGCTTAATATATATTCATCAGATCTACCGCATCTTATTCTGTTTGAAAGCAAGAGATGTAATGTAAAGCTGTTCTTTCATTATTTATAAATCAGATAAGAGTAAAAGAAACCTCTGATCCCAGTAGTGGATCTAGATTTGTATATGCATGTTCACGGGAATTCAGTAGCTTTTCCTCAAATCCTATGTATGTATTTAATCCTAAATATCAATAAGTACTTAATTGTGAATCCAGTTATTTAAAATTCTGGATTCTGAATCCGCCTCTGAAGTTGCAACCGTAACAACTAGCTAGCCTGATCATGAGGTCAGCTAAGAGTTTCTTACTTTGGCTTGATCAAGATCTTTAAGTCTCTTTTCTTGGTGGTATTCTAATTCATCTAGTTTCCATTCTCTTTCTCTGAAGATATTGTCAATTTGTTGTAAAACCACCTTCTCCCCTGCCCTTACCCCTACTGCTATCTGAAGCCTTGAACTGAGGTTACCTTCCTTCATCAGTTTCGCATCCTACAAGAATCATTATGTTCAATGGCTAAAACAAAATACATGTACTACATATGGAGATAACGCGGTTTTATTCATAAGAGTCCAGATAGCATAGTATTTAGCAGAATGCATTAAAGGAAGGTGACAGTGGAAACATATAGTAGAATAGAACAAGAGGCAATGACAATGTCATAGTAACACAACTAATTAGTGATGCAAGTTTACCTCTTCAGTTGTGGTGTGATAGCCAGAAAGTGCAGATTTACATGCATCTCGTACGATTTTACATATGAGTTCTTCATTTGCTCTGCTGACAGGTAACTCGAGATGATCCCAAACAGCCTTTCTGGAAAATGATTCTAGTAGGGAAGCATCAGTTCCACCAAGGGCAACCAGCCTTAAATATGGAAACAAAGCGGGAGGGAGAGATTGTCCAAGTTTTATATCAAAGTCAGAAGTTTCTCCTAGGCCATTTGACTCTGCTATATCCAGCTTGTCCTTGTAAAAATCGTCATGCTTGGATATTTCCAACGTTAAAGTAAATGTATCACGAGCTGAGCCTGGTTCGATGAAGCCATAGCCAATAGCCATATCAGCATTGCTTTTTTTCAAGCCATATTGGATGAGAAACTGTCAAAATCACCATGTGGTTGTGTACCATTTTGGAATTAGTACATTTTAAAGGTTTTAGTTCTAATAGAAGTACTTCAAATCTTCAATCAAACATATAAAGCAAACTATGAAGGCTTCCTATAGACTCTTCACAGCTGTAACATTTAGATGAAGTATGCATTTTCTATTCCATTTAGCTTATGTTGTTTATTGGTCTGTCTTATTATTTTCATCCTGGAAGACTTTTATTTCATTAAAGTATGATCCAATAAAATGCTACATAATGTTAGCTTTTCGATGAACAATAGAAGAATGACTCGTTGTCTAGCTGAGAGAGTTATGATTTTTGAAAAATGCAGCTCGCCTTACCTGGTCGCCAGCCTTCAATTTCAATGGACTTTGAAAAGAAAGTAACAAATCCCAGGAGAACAGACCTGCTGGTCCATCAACTTCATGTATATGATCTTCTGTGGTCACTTTGGCACTGTGGTTTGCCTGATAAAGTAAACCATTTGTATAACGTTAGTCACCAATCAATAACCAAAATATGGTCAAATGCTACATGGGAAGAGAACTTCAACAAACAAAGAAATTCAATTGTTACTCGTTTCTAGCTGGCTGACATTGAAGCTTTCAAGTCTATATAGGTTTACTTATCATCAACATATTGAAGCAATCTCGTAACTAAGATGAATTTATTCTGAACCCAACACTTTCTCCTTTCCATTTTGAGCATCTTGTAAGTAGTCATTCATCACTAGAAAACTTCAGTTGCTTATCTAAGTAGTAATTTTCATTTACCTAAAATCTTACCAGGTCAGCAAAGGGGACCAGCATTAGATTTTGAATCCCAGCGCGGGAAAATGCCCTTGATCTGAGTATTCCAAATGCCCAGAAGAAATCATCCAAGGTTATACGAAAAGGGAAAAGCTGCTTGTTACCAAGTATGACTTCGTCTTCAACTTTTTGAAATTCATTTTGCACGTAATCTTTCACACTCAACGTTGTGCTTAAAAGTTGAGTTCCTGCAAATGATAGCACGAGAAAAGTTAATCACAAGTACCCAGAAAACTCAACCAAACAACATCACATTTCTTATCTAAGAAAAGTTGTCTTTGCTTAGACATAGCCATCCCCACTCAACATATTTGACTATATAAAAGGCATAGCAATCACTCTTAACAAAGTCATAAGGGACGAGAACTATCAACTAGCCTACAACATACAAGATTGCATCTGGCGCTGAAACGAGCTTCAAGAGCTTTAATAACCATATGCTGACTCTCAATAGTCAAGAATTTTACGACAATAATAATAGGAATAAACAACGAGGAAAAGCCATGACGCAATGGTAGAGTAGCTCCTTCAGTTACCTAAGGTCATGAGCTGTCTAGAAATACAAGGGGAACGCTCCATACCCTAGAGCTAACTCTCCCCTTACGTTCGACTAGTCAGGGAGTACTTTGTCATGGGGTAAACAACAAAAACAACAACTCAGGGATTGTAATCCTATATATATGGTTTGGGAAGGGTGGCGTGTATGCAGCCTTACCCCTATACCTTGTGAAGGTAGAGAGAGAGGTTGTTACCCATAGACCCTTGGTTCAAGTAAAACATATCAAACTCAAGTATGGAAAGAAAATACAGTAATGAGGAAATCATGATAAAGATAAAGGAGAAGAGCGGTAGCAAAACGACAAACAAGACGTAACTGAAGCAAAGGAGACATAAGATAATAGTAGCCTAGTAGGGAAAACTAGACAACACTCGAAAATAAAACAAGAACTTAAGCTCTATACACTGCATGATGCAAAAATCTTGACACAATCAAAGTCAGTTCACTTATAAGAGAATTTGAGGTAAAACATCTAATTTTAAACATTAATAAATAACCTGGTAAAAATGGTTAGTAATCTACTATCACACGTTAAACTACATTGATAGAGATAAAAAGGAAGTTACACTCTGTCAGCTTATATAACTTAACTCCATAGGTAGGGCCAAGGGTTCATCCGACTCCCTTTTGGCAAAAGATTACACTATTTACATAGTTAAAATTATTGTTTATGTTTATATAATAGATGTTCGATCTTCTTTGACTTCGTTAAAATCCTAGCTCCTCCACTGGAACATAACAACACAAGAATCTGCAATTTTCCCATTACAGTAATGTTTTACAAGGAAAGCAGATTACCTTGAATCTCAGAGAGCTCCTCTTCAGACCTGCACTGGAAGAACATACCAAGCGACATCAGCAACACTACTTCCAAAAAAATTATTCAATAACAACAGCATACCTAGTATAGTATGATAAAGTGGGGACTGAGGACGGTAGAGTATAAGCAGACCTTACCCTACCTTGGAAGGTAGAGAGATTGTTTGTGATATACCCTCGGCTCAAGAAAAAGATTATTCATAACAACATACAGAGGCGAACTCAGGATTTGAAGTCTGTGGGTGCACCAGTGTTGTCAAAGACGCGCATAAGCCTAGAATTAAGACTCAAAATGTGTTGAGCGCTCACCTCGCTTAATGTGTAGCTTAGGTTCTAATTTCTTATACATACTTTACCTTGTCAATGAGGCTTTCTGAAGAGACGAACACTAAACAATTAATATTTCGATCACTTTATCCAAAAAAATTAATTCTTTTGTTCATATATTTGTCATTCATGCTTATACTATTAGTCTTGGATTAGACATATATTTATATGTTTTCTACCTTTATGCCTTTTTTCATTAAATCTCACACTTCATTTGTACTTTGTGCTTAAACACAATAGACCTTGAAACTTTTTTACGCTTATTGCTTTTGATAATATTGTGGTGCACCAATATTATCTTAAGATATTAGAAAAACTTTTGATGTCGAGCAAGGGAGATTATCATATTCAATTGGTTGGTAAAAACATGAATAATACTGAAAAAATAAATATATAGAACAAATATGAGTTTTAAGCTAATAAGCTTACGTTTAACATTTTTGAATAATCAATTGTTGTAGCTCAATGGTCAAGGAGGGTTTGCCTTATGGACTGGTCGCGGGTTTGAATCCCCAGTCCAGCAGCAGCCATTTAAATTTGAAGTATTAAAAATAAAAACTAAGGTGTTGTGCGGCCAAGAGATTGATCCCTGGTCGCGTGGACAGAAGCAAAGGCTTCAACCAATGCACCAGGCACTATCATTCATCTTAGGTTACACTATTAGTTATATCCCAATTTCTCAATGTACATACACAATTTTTTTTAACGTTAATAGGTGCACGTGCACGCCACCTATACATGTGGGTCCGCCCTTGCATACTAACAATGTAACCTCACGAGTGAGGTCTCTGGAGGGTAGTAGGTCTACCTTCGAAGATAGAGAAACTGTTTCCAAAAAATTTAATAATCAAAGCAGACCCACCAATAGATAGTGGAATCAGTAGACTCAGGAAGAACATCAATGAAATATTTCCACTTAGAATCATCTTTCCATTTCTCTCTAATCAAGAAAAGAGCAATAGATATCCAAGGTTCTAATCCAGTACACAAATTCCCAATTTCAGATTTTGCAACTGTATCTGTATTAATCCATAGCCTTCTAGGCACTCCTAAAACTGTCTCCCCTTTAGCTATATCCTTCTTAGCAACTAATCCTAAACCTTCCGGTACAATAGCTGGCTTTACAGGTGTCTTTATTGATACAACCCCTTCATCGCATAGCCAGTTCCAGAATGTTTGGACTTGTCGTGGGATTTTTGGGTCAAGTTGTTTAAACTTGAGTGAACTTATCAAGAATGGTTTTTGGGAACTGTGTAAAGTTTGAAACTTTGTTCTTAGTTTTGTTGTTTTGAGTGGAGATAGGAAAGTTGAAGGGTGTAAAGAGAAAACAGAAGCCATTTTCTTGGTTTGGTTTCATTGAGACACACTGGCTTTTAAGGTTGCTAGCTGTCTAGATGGGTTGTTATACAGTTAACATGTGTCATTCTTCTTGTGGCTTATTTTCTGTCAGTATTTTGAGACATCGTACATATACCTTTCATTTAAGTTAGTCTCAACTGGCATCTCTCAACTGGCATCTATATATTCTAACTTTGCGTGTATATACGTAGGCATAATAAATAAACATATGCATTCTATATGATAATTTATATCCGGCGTGGATAATGCCACATAACATACACATCTACTTGATCAATTTCATACATATTTAAATGTTTGCTTGTATATATTTAAAGTTAGAGGACATAAATATCAATTAAAGTCAAATTAAAAAATACGTAAATGTATTATAACTTATTTCAATTTCCACTTACTTCTGTGATTATGATGTGAAGGTTGTTGTTACACTATATATATATATATATATATATATATATATATATATATATTAAAAGTATGAAACCCTTTACAAAAGTGATTTGAACTTTTTGCAACTCTTTTTTAGATAAAACTGTCTTTTCACTATTTTTTTAAATTTGTTATTTAATTATTTTTTATTATATTAACTAGATTTCCTAAAATATATGAGACTTCTAAAATATATGGTAGGAGAATTGATTAATATTTTCCTTTGTACTAGACTTCCTAAAATATATGAGACTCTTAAAATATATGATAGAAAAATTAATTAATATTTTTCTTTCTACTTTTCAATTTGAAAAATATTCCTAAAATAGGACTCTATTAATTAAGAAATATTTCTATAAATATTAAGATGTACGTTAAATTAGAGAACAAACCAGTTTGTCTATTGGGAGAATATGATTGATGCTCATCTAACTTGATTCGATTGCATGTTTAGATTAGTGGATGCTTGATTTTCTAACCCCCAACTTCTTCACTGTTTTTGTCAGCATAATAAAATTCAACATGTACGTGATTGGATAAAAATCGAAATTTTGTGATCACTATTATATTATTTTTTTTATAGTTTATAGGTCGTAGATAAATGTCGGTTGACTTTGAAGTTTCTTGTGTAAATGTCAGGTTTAATTGTATTGTTTTGATAACTTTATTATCTTGTTGTTTCATTTTAATTTACAGATGCTAGATGAATGTGGGTCGGTTTTAAAATTTTTTTAGGTAAAGGTTAAGTTTAATTGTATTATCATAATATCTCTATTAGTTTGTTATTTTGTGGTAGTTACAGTTCGTAGATGAATCTCGATCGGCTTTGAGAATTTTTTTTATGTAAAGGTTAGATTTGCTTGTATTATTTTGATATCTCTATTATTGTATTATTTTGTTATTATTTACATACTCAAAAGATATTAAATTTAATTATTATATTCATCTTTATTATTTAAACAAATATATTATTTAATGTAATGTTTGAACTCATCGAAGTGAGGATGCGCGTACACCTAAACTAGTATATTAAAAGTATGAACACCTTTAGAAGGTCTAAAGTGATTTGAATATTTTACATCCTCATTAAAAATCTCCGTAATTGATAAAATTATTTTTTTACTTATTTTTTTCAATTATAGATTTAAAATTAAGGAGTCCTAAAATTGATAAGATAAAAATATATGAAAAAATAATATTGGTAAGATTCCTTTTTTCTTGTGTATATAAAAAAAAAGTCCTAAAAAATATATTGAGGTTTTTATCAAAATTAAAAAATAGTAACAACATTCAATAACAATTTTATATCTTATGAATTAATATAAGGAAAGAAAATTATGACTCATTCATCATTTTTTGTTCTCTAAGTTTCTGTCAAAATTAGATTGCTAATATTAAAGAAAAAGAAAAGATTAGAGAACACAAATAACTAATATGTACACTTTATTATTTCAAAAAAGCTAAAAAGATTAGACTTTTTTGGGTAATTTGTTTTAGAATTTTAAACTAATTAGAATTTTACTGTGTATAAACAACAATTTCTACAATGTTATTTAAGTAACATATTCTATTTTTACCTCTATGTTTTCTTCTTAATTTGAATTTGATTTGATTTAAGTTGTTTTCTTATATTTATTATCATCATTCTTTTGATTATCTAGTTTATAACTTTAAAGATTGTATAGGAATTATTCATACTCAATAATTAACAATACATTCTCCCTTTTGGTAATTTCTTTTGTTTTCTCTTACAGTTGAAGATTTTGGTCGAAAATTGAATGAAACAAACACATTGTTGTTGAATAAAGTAGTCAAAAGTTTAAAGGTTAAGGTCTTTCCTTTTTTTTTTTCTTTATTTAAATAAAAGTTTTATCGATCTTTCAATATATATATCGTAATTTGTAATTTTAAGATTATCCGTTAAATGGTTAATGGTTACTATAAAATGAGAATTTAAAGTCAAAAAATGCCATAGAGATTTTAAAGATCTTTGATCTAAAAATTTTTATGTTCCTTTTGTTAGAGATACACAATATTTGAACTTCACGGATTAACAAATAAGGTCTAATAAAGTAGATGGAAAGATTCGTCAGTACAAAAATTGTGATTCTCTTTTATATTGCCACAACAAGTTTTACTTCTTTCAAAACTATTGATAATTTTTACACGATTTTTTAGGCAACTCTATTATAACAGTGATTGTTGTTGATTCGATTATTCTTTTTTCGCTAGAAAATTATTTGATTATAACTCTCTACGTACCTTTACTGTGACTTGTGTATAAGAGAGCTTTAAGTTTTTTTCTATTTTTTAATGACAAGAAAGTAAAAAAATTAAAAGCCATGTTCTAAATATATTAGAACCAGAGGTGGCTCAAGGGTAAAGCCTTAGCTTTAGGCCCCAAAATTTTTAGGCCTACAAAATTCTAGTAGTAAACTATGATTTCAACTTTACTTGAAATAATAATGAAGATTATGAAATATATTTTAAAAATTATCTAAAAAAGGAAAAGAAAAAAAGTTATCTCATTTTTACAAGAAATATTTTATAACTTTTGAACTAAACAACTCAAACTTTGTACTAATAAATAAAATTTTAACAACAATATCCAAATTAATGCATTGCAAACAAATGGGCTAATATCTTATTAATTAGAATTAATCCTGACTTTTATTAATAATTATAATTATATTACTATATGAAGTTAAATGCATTTCAAATAAATGATTAATATCTTATTAACTAGAATTACTCCTTACTATTATAATTATGTTACTATGTATATGTCTTTATATTCAAAAATAAAGAAAAAAATAAATAAGACAACTCTAAATTATTATAATTGTATTATTGTTGTATGTAAGTGTACATATGTACATATGTAAAACTCCTTCATAAAATTTGAGACCATTAATTTTAGTGAGACGCCCCATCCTTGATTAAATAAATTCGTGTTTTCAAGAATGATGAATATGAAGAGACATATAAACTATCCATGTACTCGAATCATAAATGTGGAGAAACTCCAATGCGCACACATCGAATTTTTATTGGAGCGATATTATTTTAAAAAAGTATAGCACCGGTGGCTTGATAAGATATGGATGAATCATGTCTCATTTGTTTTGAATTGAGTATATGTTTCTCTTGATATAATTTTTGTACATAATATCTAATTATATTATTCACTTTAATCATTAGAATATATTCATGTCTGGTCCCATACTTCGAATCCGAATTAGTCAGATTTCAATGTAGATTTCGAACATCAAATTTCATATACTTATAGTATTTAAGTTAATAATATTGTCATGATATACACGTGCAACACACGTACACTAAACTAGTATATTAAAAATGTGAAGGGTCTGTTGTTTGAACTTTTTGCCCTTCATTAAAAATCTTTGTAATCATCTTTTCATTATTTTTTCTTAATATTTAAGAGTTAAAAATTAATTAAATATATTTATGGTAAAATCTTTCTTTATTAGAAGTTACGAGAATTAATGACAACTAATATTTTTTCATTAGTTTAAGAATTAAGTTTAAGAAGATTTGAAAAAATCTATAAATAAATATAAAAGAGTTAGAATAAGAAAAATTTGAGAAGTATCAAATTTTTAAAAATTTTAAATACGTAATAAGAATGTAATCAATGATTTTGTAATGATTTGACTTTAAAAATAAGAAAAATTTTAAATATAAAAAAAATTGTTACTACAAATATAGTTTAAATCGATGCGTCTCTCTTAGCGTCTGATAGCAAGGGAAAAAAGTACTGCATTACAACACAAAAGTGATCCATCAACTATTTAAAATTTCTGGTTGTAAAATATATATGTGCACTAAATATATGTTTATATTTACATTATTATATTAAAGTATGAAAGACTTTTGAAAGTGATTTGACCTTTTTACACTTCATTAAAAAAATTTTCAATAGACAAATTCATTTAATTTTAAATAATTAAATGTTACTCGTGCGATTAAACTAGTAGTATATATAAAAGGGAGAATGTAATTTTTGGGTGATTATTTGATTACATTTCAACTAAATCTTACCAATTAAAAAACTCACTTAAAAATTTGCCCCTATAATTATCTTTTATTACTTTCTATACTACATAAAAGTCAAAGAACATTCAAGCCTTTTTGGTAAATACAGGATTTCTAAAACTTCAAAAATGATGCATATACGGTAGCATTTTCATATATTCTTTTCATATATTTCATTTTTGCCTTTAATATATTTCTTTATTAGTTGAATTGCTACATTCATTTTGATAAGTTTAGAGGACTTCAAAAACCTTTTAAAATGCTTAAGAAAGTGAACTTTGATAAAACTTTTAAGAAATTATTGCTTTAGAAATTCAGAATAAAAATTTGTATTTTTTTTTAAATTTTCACTTGCCATAATTCGTCTCACGAGAGTTAATCTGATTAATTTTTTAAACTAAATTATTATATATATAAGTGAGAATCCTCACTTTCATCGTCATCACATTGTGATTTCATCTTACGAGGGGACTACACACATGGCTGCTTTTTTGCTATATAACTTCATTTTGGCTTTTATTCATTTTCTTATAGCCATTTCAATTTTTGCCTTTCATTTTTACTTTTTATTTGTTTCTTATATTAAAAATTTATTATTTTATTTGCTTGTTTCAACTAATCATAAAAGGGTATTTTAATTTTTTTCTATTTCCCTTCGATCTTTTCTAAAGAATTTCACATGGATCTTTTTAATTGGTCAATTTTTTTTTTAATTTTTATTAATTTTTCTTCTTCTTTATCTTAAAAGTATTTGTCACATTTCACTTTTCGAAAATTAAATTATATGCACTTTAATCAATATTTTAAAAAAACATCACTAAGTTGATAAAAATGTTGCGATTTATAGTTTTTATTTTTCATAAAATATTTGAATATCTAATTTTTAATTTTAAATATTTAATTAATTTATCACAATGTAGCTCCAAATCCTATCAAATAGTCTGAAATATAAAATGATGAAATCTTAACAACTTTTGAAGCAAAATTTTCTTTTATCACCGAAAACTATATCAACCTTTAATATTTTTGTTTCTTTAGTGACCTCATACGTGCTTATAAATAATAAAAAAAAAGATCAATCTGGTGCATTAAAACTCCCGATATGTATATAATTCGAAGAAAAATTACATCACAAGAATCTATCGTACGCAATATCACCTTACGAGACTGTTTATAAAATATTCATCTTAAATTTTATTTAAAATATCTATAAATTTATTTGTTAATGTTGATTTGGGCCATGCTTATGACACTAATTTGAAATACAAACCAGCAAAGCCATGACGTCATTGCTTTTATTGATCAACTTTAAGATCAACTTAAATCCCAACTTTTATTTTAGTGAGTGCATTTATATGTTTTATATCTATTTTTGTATATTTTTTTATGTAATTATGTCTATTCCGCATCGAGTTTACTGGGTGCCCAAAATTACAAGTAGGTCCGCCCTGCCAGGACCCTATACATCTTATCTCAGGTAGGTCCGCCCCTGTCATGTTCCACCTATGCCATGACATCATCATTTTCATTCTTTTCTTCTTTCATGGGATTCATAATTGGTGATCAACACAGATATGGTCTTCTATATAACCAATCAAAAGGGTAGCAATAACAGTCCAATCCACAAAGTTCAGTTTCAGTATCAAAGTTCAAGTTTGTATAAGCCTTTGAGCCAAAAAAGAAAAATGACAAGTAGCAAGAAAATAGAGTTAATCTTCATTCCTTCTCCAGGAGTTGGTCATTTAGTGTCCACAGTAGAAATGACAAAGCTTCTCATAACTAGAGAAAAACACATGTCCATTACAGTCCTCATCATGCAATTACCTCATGACAACAAGATCTCTTCGTATATCAAATCAGTCGCCAATTTCAGTCCGCGTTTGAAATTCATTCAACTCCCTCAGGATGACTCTGTGTTGCAGCTACTTCAGAGCAATCTTTTCATCTTGTTTGTTGCTGGTCATAAGCCTGCAGTTAGAGATGTTGTTGCTGAAATTATCAAGTCACAATCACATATTACACTAGCAGGTATTCAAATTAATTTCACTTATGATGATTGTTTAACTTTATCTGTCCAGGGATTTTGTTCAGTGATAAGCACACAACTTGTGATTTATAGATTAGATATTCACGGCCGTAGCGTATAACATCTTATGTTGCTGAACTTATCATATTTCATACAATGGAATACACATCAGGTCTCATGTAAAAATCCTTCTTAAAATGAGGATATTTTCCTTGGAATACACATCAGACAAAAGTTTGGTATTTCCTACCATGCCAATTTATGTGGCACTTTGTGGATTTCGAAGGCCAAACAGTTTTTTTTACCGCGATATTTTCATATGCCTTTTTAAGTATTTGAAATTATTAGTTATTGTGACTTATAGCTCTTTTTACGTAGTCTTAAAATGCAAGTTTTATTTCAAAAATCTTAAAAGATTCTATACCTGAATTCATGGTACAAATTTAAAACTATGACTCTCAAAATCTGAATGATACCACATGCTACATAAGTTGGGACAGAGGGAGTATTTAGGTTGAGTAAACTTCTTTTTTTGTGTGTGTTACAGTGGATAAAGGTTAGTAACTATACGTGAAATTAACATGCAGGTATTGTCATCGACATGTTTTGCACCTCTATGATAGACGTGGCCAATGAATTTGAGCTACCAACCTATATATTCTACACCTGTGGTGCAGCCACTCTCGGTCTTATGTTCCATTTACAAAACCTTAGTGATGAATTTAACAGAGATATTACTAATTACAAAGATGAACCTGAAGCAGAACTTTCTATATCAACATATTTCAATCCATTTCCAGCAAAATGTTTGCCCTCTGGAGTGTTGGACACGGAAGATGGAGCCACCATTCTCGATCTTACACGAAGGTTTCGAGAAACCAAAGGCATTATGATAAACACATTTGTTGAACTCGAGCCCCATGCAATAAAATCCCTTTCAAGAGACAAGAATATACCACCGGTATACCCTGTCGGACCCGTGTTGAACCTTAATAACGTTCAAGGTGACAACTTGAGTTCATCAGACCAGAATATTAAGAAATGGTTAGATGATCAACCCCCTTCATCTGTAGCGTTCCTCTGTTTTGGTAGCGGAGGAAGTTTCGAAAAAGAGCAAGTTAAGGAAATAGCTTATGCTCTGGAGAATAGTGGGTGTCGGTTTTTGTGGTCATTGAGGCAACCACCACAGAAAGATGCAAAGCTTCCAAGTGACTATGAAAATCTTGAAGAAGTATTGCCAGAAGGGTTCTTGCAAAGAACACAAGGGATTGGAAAGGTATTGTTGTTGATTTTTTCTTCTTTTTATTTCATATGGTGTCAGGTCAATGCTTCATTCTCAAACTTTAACCTGAAATTTTGTGGTTAAGACTGAAGGGCTACTTATCATTCCACCATAAAGTTTGGCGGCGTTGATTTATTTTAAATGATTTAAAACTAGTGTGATAAAAAGAACAACATTTTTATAAAGAACAGCATATCCATTTTTTTCGTAACTTTATGTTTTTGGAATACGTTGTCACTTGTTATCTAGATAGAAAATCTACTCGAAGACAACGCATTTATAGAGCCTGTTTGGATTGGCTTATTTTAAGTGCTTTTAAGCACTTTTGTTTAGGAAAAATAGAGAAGTGCTTTTAAACAAACCAAGAAGTCATAAGTTAGAATTCTGAACTTATGGCTTATTAAGCCAAAAGCTATAAGCCCATCCACACAGGCTCATAGTGTACCATTATCTTTTCACATCCACACTTCATTTTATCTTTTGTTACTTGCTAATCATAGCATCTTATTATCTCCAATTCTACTATTTGCCTACAGGTGATAGGATGGGCACCTCAGTTGGCAATTTTATCTCACAAAGCAGTGGGAGGCTTTGTGTCACATTGTGGATGGAACTCGAGTTTGGAAAGCATTTATTTTGGAGTGCCAATGGCTACTTGGCCAATGTACGCAGAGCAGCAAGCGAATGCATTTCAATTGGTTAAGGATTTGGGAATGGCAGTCGAGATTAAATTGGATTACAGAAAGGATCCGAAAGTGACGATGGGCCAAGAATTTATAGTGAAAGCAGAGGAGATTGAGAAAGCAATAAGGGAACTTATGGACCCGGAAAATAAAATCCGAATTAAAGTAAAAGAGATGAAGGAGAAGAGTAGAGCAGCAACCATGGAAGGTGGCTCTTCTTACACGTCTATTGGAGGTTTCATCCAGAGTATCATGGAGAATACTCGATGATTAGCCGTTTTTTCTGGCTAATAGCACTGGATATATGACAGTATAATAATACAATTTATGTGCATTTTGTAGTTTGATCGATATAGTTGGTTATGCACCCTCGTTCTAAGTTATTAGTAAAGGTTTTGCCTATGCTGAGCACAACCCAAAATTGTGTTGGTTGTTGTAATATCTTTTCTTAATCTCAATTTGTTTCATGTGACATCAAACTACAGGCTCCTATTAACTCTGCAATAAACTATAACATACAATCATGTAACTTTTTGTCGGAATTTTCTTTCCCATAGTCAACATGTTGTCGTTGTTGTATCGAATGAAATTGTAAAAAAGGTTCCTACTTGGTGTTGATTACAGTCATACAACTTGAGATGCTCTTTTGCTCAAGTTAGGAAAAATACAATCATTGAGGAAGAGAGTATACAGGAAAGTACCTTTCCGAGATAAGATTGCCCAATACTCGATGCATTGGTGGGAAGAAAAAATTTCTCCGTTTTGGGATCAGAGGTCCAAGGTAACTCGCTCATGTTTGGTTTCTCCACATAGGCCATGGTAAACTCTCCCATCTTTTCCGCCTTGCCTCGCCAACCTGCCCTTAACACATGCTTCTTGTTGAGGTACGAAAAGATCCCATTTTCCAACCGGATAATATCCCCAGGCTCAAAAGCATCGCATTCATCACCCCACATTTGAAATTGAACTGCAGCTGTCTCATCTGCTACTAATGCCAGACAGGTCTTTTGTTGCTCTTCTACACCTGTCCTACCTTTGTTTTTTTGAGACAAAGCTATCCTCCCTTTCTCCAAAACAATAAATTTTGTGTTTATATTGTTCTCAGCTGCTGGTACGATGTCTTTTAGAGACTGCATCCTCTTGCAATATGATAAAATGTCTGCAACCAAAGGCAAAAAAGATAACAAAATACTAGAAAAAATTTAGCTTTTAAAATTAGAAAAAAAACATTAAACTTTTTCCGCACTATTTTCTCAATCAAGAAAAGAGGTACCCATATATTTTTCAATTTAATGAATTTTTTTTCACAATTTCTTGGTCATATTTACTATATTCTCCTGATTATGTAATATGTGATCTCTTGAACAGATTACTTAAATGACAAGAACTTTTAATACGGCTTTCTATCAAACATGTGGAGTGCATAGGTTGTGACAGAATTTCACATTACCTCGAACCACAAGAACACCAAATTTATGACTCAGAATTATTTAATTCAAAACGCAAGTAGATACTGAAAGCCTCTAGGAACTTCGCCTTCAAAAACCTAGTTGACGTAGAAAGTTCAGTTTGGAATTTCGTGGCTGTTGATGGAACTATGATGTGAATTCATGTGTATGTTATCTCATTTGTTTGTTAATGAAAAGGACTAAAGATTATATGATAATAATAAGATTAATAAAACTTTGTTGTATATTATCCTGATCTCAGAAACAAATGACTGGTTATCATTGCACGTTCTTTTTTAGCAGTTGTGACTTATAATTGTTTAAAGTATTTGTTTGACTCTTGCTGGTTGATGTAACTGGTAAGTCACCAGATTGACACTTAGGTTGTTGTTGGACTATAATGTTACGAAATAATTCGGAGAAAGTTGGAAACTGTAGAACGAAATTGCAAAGAATTATTCATCATGTGGCTGATATATTATCTATTCAATTATCTACCGGGATCTCATCTGTGGGCGGCTTTTAAAAGGCTATCATTTGTATGACGAGATGCTAACCTAGGTCTGTACATTCCAACAGGCCTCCTTAGGATTTCGACAACATAATCAAAGGATGACATATTTCAGGATTTGGAGACAGGACCACAAAAGTCTGTTGCACCATTTTTGCAAGAGGCTATGTCCACAGGAACCTGTAATGACCTCCAATTACGTAATAGTAACTTTACATGTTATTTCAAAGCTCTCTTTCGAAAAAAGTTGAAACAAGAGTAGAGTAAACCTTGAATGACACTGGCCCGTCATCTTAGTGGACCAAGCAAAAAAGGTGGTGGTGTGGTCTAGTTAGGCAGACCATCAGTTGAATGACACTGGCCCGTCATCTTAGTGGACCAAGCAAAAAAGGTGGTGGTCTAGTTAGGCAGCCCATCAGGCATTCCTTCCTTGGACTTGTGTGACACCGGCCAGTGATCATCTTAGCAAACCAAGGAAAAAAAGTGGTGGTCTAGTTAGGCAGCCCATCAGGCATTCCTTGGACTTGTGCAACACCGGCATGTAATCCTTCCACTGCCCAAAGCGGGAGCTGTTCGTTGCTCTGTGCAACCAGCCTCACGCAATCCACCCCACTTTAGGAGCCAAGTAGCCCAAGCCTTCGCCTGGACCACGTGACCCAACTCTGGGCTTGGAGAGGGCAGGCCAGAGAATCGCAACACAAGCCCTACCCTTTGGACACGCCTACACATTCTACCACATTAATGCCCCCACTTGGGTTACAAGCCCATGTTACTGAGCTCAGCAATATGAGTTGTGTTCTCTAGTGCTAATAAAGAGGCAAATAACTATGTGTATCAGCAATGTGGGAGAACACTTGGGGAAAAAAAGGATAAATTATGTCTAGGAAACGATAAATTGTCATCTTTTCCTTTTCTTTTTATAAAACTTTGTTGCTTCACAGTCTGCCATTGGATTTATGATAAAGTTTTTATTATGTTTGTAACAAATGTAAAGATCTGACTTCATAAACATTGTGCTGTGATATTCTAAGCTTGTAAAAAAAGGTCATCCGAGTGCTAACGCTTACTCTGTGTGATCTGAGGAAGAACCGAACCACAAGGATCTTGTAAGCGGCCTTCCGATATTCTTAGCTTCTGTATTGTTTTAAACACTGAAGGTCATTTGGATCCAAAAGACATCAGTTGAAAATTCAAAAAGATTGGTTAAACTAATAGGAAAAAAGAGGGTTGTTGTTAAAATGGAATATTGGTCTCTTTTTCTTAAAAGCGAAAGGGTCATATTTGCCCTTTTGCTATTGAAAAAGTTCAATATTCTCCTTCACTATATTATCAGTCCATATATGCTATTAATGTTATACTAGGGGTTCATATATGCCATTAGTATTATAAAAGAAAAAGGTAAAATTTACCCCTTTATTTTGAAAAGTTGGCTAGATTTACCTTTCGTCATACTCTTGGGCTAAATTTGTCCCGGTTGATAAGAAAGTTTTCATCCTTATCATTCAGTTAACAGAAAAACTCCAATCAAATGCACCTCAACTATTTAAACCCTTTTTTGATCCGATAAGTGTGAATGTAATACAAACGACTACACATCAAATTCCACCTTATTTTCTAATGCAAAATATAAAGGGCGGTCCGGTGCACTAAAGTTCTTGCTATGTGCAGGGTCTGGAGAAGGGCCCCACCACAAGGATGTAGTCTTACCTTGCATTTTTGTCGGAGATCGTTTTCAAGTCTTGAACATGTTACCTCCTAGTCACATGACAACAACTTTACCAGTTACTCCAATGCTTCCCTTCGATGACAAAATATTCCCAAAAGAAAAGAATAGAAATAAAAAAAGAAAGAAAAGGTCCCTTTCTTAACTGTATAACAACCTCATCTGAAAATCTAGTTAACTCAAACTAACCAAGAGACACAAGCTAGAAAAATGGCTTCTGTTTTCTCTATACACACTTCAACTTTCCTATCTCCACTCAAAACAACAAAGTTCAGACCAAACTTTCAATCTTTACACACTTCCCAAAAACCATTCTTGCTAAATTCGCTTGAGTTCAAACAACTTGACCCAAAAATCCCACAACAAGTTCAAACATTCTGGAACTGGCTATGTGATGAAGGGGTTGTATCAGCAAAGACACCTGTAAAGCCAGGAATAGTAGCAGAAGGTTTGGGATTAGTTGCTAAGAGAGATATAGCTAAAGGTGAGACAGTTCTTGAAGTGCCTAGAAGGTTCTGGATTAATCCAGATGCAGTTGCAGAAAGTGATATTGGGAATGTGTGTAGTGGATTGAAGCCTTGGATTTCTGTTGCTCTTTTTTTGTTGAGAGAGAGATGGAGAGATGATTCTAAGTGGAAGTATTACATGGATGTTCTTCCTGAGTCTACTGATTCCACTATATATTGGTGGGTCTGCCTTTAATTTGTTTGCTTTCTATGAATATTTATTTTCCTTGAGCTGACTGAATATCGGATATACCTTCCAAGGCAGATGTAATGTCTGCATAAATATTTTTATGATATGTTGTTGTTATGAATAATCTTTTTCTTGAGCTGAGAGTATATCGGAAATGGAAAGCGTCTCTCCACCTCCCAAGGTAGAGTAAGGTCTGTGTACACGCTATTCTTCCTAGACTCCATTTGTGGGATTACGCTGGGGATGTTATTGTTGTTGTTATGAATAATTTTATTTTTTGGAAGTTGTGTTGTTTGATGAGGATTCTTGGTATGTATTTCCAGTGCAGGTCTGAAGAGGAGCTTTATGAGATTCAAGGTAATCTGCTTTCCTTGTCAAAACTTAAATAGGAAAACTGCTGATTTTTGTGTTTATCAGCAGAGTTAAGTTAAACATGTGATAGTAGGCTATTAGCCATGTTTTAACATAAATATTTCACCATTAGCCCAAAGATACTCTTAACATGGTGTGATGTAGTCCGTTTCGGGCAAAATCTGCACGTTTTTCCTCAAAATGACTCACATCATTTAGAGATCCTACACTTTATATGTAGCTTTCTAGTTTTTTCAACTACCAACACGGGACTTTGTTCACACACCCAACATCTTCCCCATGAACTAGTTCCATGTAGCTTGTCGCCATGATCCACGGTCAATTTCCGAAATTCACTGTGTGCCACCCACAAAGCCCCCAGCTAGCGTTCTTTTTGTATGTGTGCGTCTCTAAGATTGTAAGGCGAAGTAAATCGAGCCCCACGCCATTGTGTAAACATTTTGCATCATGCCATATGTAGAACTTAAACTCTTGTTTTATTACTTAAGCGCTTGCCCCATGACAAAGTACTCAAAGTGCAGTGTTCCCCTTATATATCTACAAGAGTACGTTTTCATGCCTTAAACCCATGACCTTCAAGTTACCGAACATCATGGCTCGTCGTGGTTGTTTACATTGTTTTTTCCTTAAAATTTTAGACTATTGAGAGTTATCATATGGTTACAGAATCACTTGAAGTTTGCTTCCAGCTTTGGATGCAATCTTGTCTGTTGTAGGCTAATTGATGGTTTTCATGTAACCTATGAGATTGTGATCCCTTATGACTTTGTTATAGATACCGGTAACACCTTTATATAGTGCTGTTACATGATGGTCTTGATTATACTCCATAAACAAATATGTAGGATGTGATGGCCTTGTCTCTAACGATGATGAAATTGCTCGTAGCTAGATAAGAAATGGTGATGTTCCTTTGTTTTCCTGTCGTGCTACTGTTTGCAGGGACTCAACTTTTAAGCACAACGATGGGTGTGAAAGATTACGTGCAAAATGAATTTCAAAAAGTGCAAGAAGAAGTCATACTTCGTAACAAGCAGCTTTTCCGTTTCCCTATAACCTTGGATGATTTCTTCTGGGCATTTGGAATGCTCAGATCAAGGGCATTTTCCCGTCTTCGGAATCAAAATCTTATTCTGGTACCCTTTGCAGACCTGGTAAGATTTTAGGTAAATGAAAATTATTTCGATAAGCAATTGGAGTTTTTAATGATGAATGACTAATTATAAGAAGCCAACAATGCTGAGGCTTTCTGCACCTGCGATAAATGCTGTTACTTGAAGTTTCTTAGTAAAACAATATCTCCAAGCTAAAAATAATGGGAAATGAGATAAAAGTTGAATACCAGACAAGAAGTTAAAAAGATACCGTTATGCTTCTAAAGCTCCACAATCTTTCATGGTTTGAGTAAGAACAGGAGAGAGTGTTGTATGCAGAATCAACGCATCTTAGTCCCAAGGTTTATTCAAAGTATGTTGATTAAGATAAAATTACACCTATATAGACATGAAAGCTTTAGTTTCGCTAGAAACAACTCAACGAGTATTATTTGAATCCGAGGACTGTTGTCAGAATTTCTAAGTTTGTTGAAGACTTTTTCCAATATAGCATTTCGTCATATTTTTGGCTACGATGGACTGGTAAGTTACTTTATACGATTGGTTTACTTATCAGACAAACCACAGTGCCAGAGTGACCACAGAAGATCATGCGCATGAAGTTAGGGGACCAGCAGGTCTGTTCTCGTGGGATTTGTTATTTTCTTTACGAAGTCCATTGAAACTGAAGGCTGGAGACCAGGTAAAGCTTACTGAGTTCTTCAACATTCAGAAACTATCTTCACTAGAGAACAAGTTATTCTGCTATTGTTCATCGGAAAGCTAACATTGTGAAAACGATTATTCATTACTTCCAATCTCATACAGCATGCCTTATGTAGCATTTTTATTGGATTATCTGTTAAAGAAAGATGAGTCTTCCAGGATGAAAATAATAACATCAACCAATAAAAACGCATAGTACAATAAATGGAATAGAAGACACATACTTCGTCTAATTGCTTCTGCTTAGTATAGAGTCTAAAGCAGGCCGTAATTACTAGTTTGCTTCACATGTTTGATTGAAGATTTAAAGTACGTATGATAGAAGCAAACCTTTAATGTACTCATACCAAAATGGTACATAACAAATGTGGTGATTTTGACAGTTTTTCATCCAATATGACTTGAACAAAAGCAACGCTGATATGGCTCTTGACTATGGCTTCATCGAGCCAAGTTCAGGTCGTGACGCATTTACATTAACATTGGAAATATCAGAATCCGACGATTTTTATGGGGACAAGCTGGATATAGCTGAGTCAAATGGCCTAGGAGAAACTGCTTATTTCGACATAAAACTTGGACAATCTCTCCCTCCTGCTCTGATTCCATATCTAAGGCTGGTTGCCCTTGGTGGAACCGATGCTTTCCTACTAGAATCAATTTTCAGAAATTCTGTTTGGGGTCACCTCGAGTTGCCTGTCAGCAGAGAAAATGAGGAGCTCATATGTAAAGTTGTACGAGATGCATGCAAATCTGCACTTTCTGGCTATCACACCACTATTGAAGAGGTAAATTTACATCACCAACTAATTGTTACTATGACACTGACACTGCGTCTTGTCTTGCTATATTTTGGTTGTCCATGCTTCATTTCACCTTACCTCAAAGCGTAGTGAATCGTGCGAATAAAACCACGTTATGTCCATTATGTAGTACATGTATTTTCTTTTTGGCATTGAACATAACGTTTATTGTAGGATGAGAAACTGCTGAGCGAAGGGAACCTCAGTTCAAGATTTCAGATAGCAGTAGGGATAAGAGCAGGGGAGAAGAAGGTTTTACAACAAATCGACGATATCTTTAGAGAAAGAGAATTGGAACTAGATGAATTAGAATACTATCAAGAAAGGAGGCTTAAAGATCTTGGTCTTGTTGGAGACCAAGGAGATATCATATTTTGGGAGCCAAAATAAACAATTTTCTGCTGACCTTATGATCAGTCAAGTTGAGCTATTATGAATTTTCAGTCACTTCAATACTTGCTCGCGCTTGAAAACAGAAGAGGATTCAGTAGAACTGATGAATATATGGTCATCAAACCCAACTTAGCTATCTGATTTCTCAAAGTATGTAAACTCATCCCGTGTAGGTGTTCTTTAATGATGCAAATCTAATAGCTCTATCTGTCTCAGGAATGCCTTTATTAATGTTACGGAATCATTTTCAGCACAGTAGGTAATATGTACCAACAATGACCTTAACAACTTTAGCCATGTTCCCATAAACATGAAGAATCCACCACTAAAGGATGTGGTGCAATGGATGGGGTTGCTTCTCTCCTAACCAGAGGTTTTGATTCTAGTCCTGTTTAGATGGGGTGCGGGTCCCTGAATGGTCCTTACACGGCAAGAATCCAGATTAATCGGACTCCAATACGAGTATTGGATACCACATGGGAAACCCAAAAAAAATAGTAGGAACAAAATACACTACTAGCAGTTTGACACTATGAAATCGGGGCTGCCGTCTGAGCTGAATGATTCTGGAAATGCCGCTATTCGCACGTGTTCTAGCAGCATTTCCATTTTCACCTGATATTTAAACACATAATAGTAGCAGATTTTGAGGCAACTAATAAGAAAAATGGAAGAAGAAAGAATAACAAATGTTCTTCTCTTCCCAAGTCCTCCCACATTGATAACAGAAAAAGCTATTTGCCTCTTTATCAGCACTAGAGAACACAATTCATCTTGATGAACCTAGTAACATGGGCTTGTAACCCAAGTGGTGGCATTAATGTGGTGGAATTTTGGGCCTGCCCAGAAGGGTAGGGCTTGTGTGGCTAGTCTCTTGCCTGCCCTGTCCAAGCATGGTGTTGGGTCACGTGGTCTGAACGAAGGTTCGGGCTAGTTGACTCCTAAGCCGGGTCCATTGTCACTACCATAACCATAATATCCAGGCCTATCCATTGGTCACTACCATAATATCCAGGCCACAGTTTTACCCCACATATTTCAAGATTTGTTTCCACAAATTGAATCGAATATACACAGAGTATTTTGTTGATTTTTGTCACTTCTATACATCTTTGCGCTCTCAAACAGAAGAAGATGCACTATTACCGATGAATATGTGTTCATCAAACTCAAGTCAGCTATATGATTTCTCAGCATACCATTAAGATTTGCTTCAAGCACCCTTTTGTGCATGAAATTTAGATAAGTGATCCAACTGTTACCCCTATTTGCTCCACATTTTTGAGCATTTGATCGTAAAAAAGAGTTATCTTCCTGAAAATAACCGTTGTATCAAAGTACAATCTGCGCGATCCTATCCTTCCCTCATGTGGCTACTGGAACAGTTGTAAACTCATCCCATGTAACTGTCCCATAATGATACAAAACTAATAGCTCTATAAGTCTTTTTTGATACAATCTAATGGTTTTCTTAAACCCAAGATACCTGGAGCAGTTGTAATCTTATCCCTTTATGAGGCAAATCTAATAGCTCTATCAGTCTCAGGATTGCCTTTATTAATGGTTGTTAATGTTACGGGAATCATTTTCAGCACAGTAGGTAATATGTACCTACGATGACCTTCAACAACTTTAGCCATGTTCCCATAAGCATGAAGAATGCGTGAGGCTGGTTTGGTTTCACAGAGCAATAGCTCCCGCTCTGTGCAGTGGAAGGATAACGGGTTGGTGTCTCTCAGGCCCAATGAATAGGTGAATTAAAAAATAGAGGCTTTCAAAATATAGCCTCAAATAAAAAGTTTTTTTAAAATAATCTTTATCTATTAATTAATTTTTTTGAACAAAATTTTTCCCGACAAATAGAGTAAATTATATAAATAATCCTCATATTAGATAACAACTCTATATTTATATCTTTCAACTTTTATTTTTTTTCTATTTTTAATTTTACTTTATTTTTCTTTTTTTTTCTTTTTATTTTTAATATTTCAACCCTTACTTTTTCCTTTTTTCCTCTCAACTTCTTTTTTTTTCTTTTTTCTTTTTATATTATTTTTCTTTCCACATTTTTTTTGTTCTTTTTAGTTTTATCAACCCTTATTTTTTTTTCCTTTTACACCTTTCAACGTCTACTCTTATAAAAAGAAAAACTTTTTTTTTATTTTTCTTTGATTTGTTTCTTTTTAAATTTTTCTCAACCTTTATTTTTATTTAATTTTTTTTATCAACCTTTAGTTTTTTTCTATTTTCTCTCAACTTCTACATTTTCTTTGATATTTGTTTTTAATATTTTTCTTCATTTTCTTTTTTT